>NW_005842036.1:1301869-1338692 GCF_000455745.1 Alligator sinensis | reverse complement strand
TTTCCCTATTAAGGTGCACATTGTAGAAGTGGAAATTCCAGATGCTTTTGCCTGGGCTGCCTGAGCTTCTGTGTTAAGCTGCAGACAAATCTGTTGGGGATATCATTTGTTTTAAGACCATTAAAGTGCATTTTCTATAGTTTGGGCAATGGTTTTAGATTCTTTGATAAAGCAAATAAAGATGCAATCAGTTTCTTTGTAAATCTCTCTATTTTGCATATAGTGAGTAGCACGAGCTTTCCATAACCAGCAGCTTCAATCTTAGGAGAAGCGTTTATATTTGAAAGAAAATCTAAGCATTTTGCTATCTCAGATTCTGAAGACACAGCAGGTTGCAAATACTCTAATTCCTGTTAAGTTTATTTTGCATAATATATTGGGGGAAAAACAAGCTAGAAACTGGACTAGGAAGCGCAGAATGTAATAGCTATATAAACAGTTATAATAGGAGGCTCAATCAGCAAAGAATGCAGCATGATTATGTATAAAATTTCATCCACTAAAGTTCACAGCGTGATCAGAAAAGTAGGCAGCCCAATCAACAGAGCATAGAGCTCTACTGGCGATGAATATGTTTTGAAAACTCAGCTACCCAGAGTATTCAGTGGGATCAGCACAGTTGTAAAAGGTGCACTTGGAGATTTGGTGAATTCAGCATGATGAGGTGGAAAGACTGGTCTCCTTCCATCACATCCTGCTTCTGATGACATTTTTAAGAGGCTCTAGTCAATGAGTTTGCGCCTTACTTTTTTATCAGTTTTCATTTTGTTTTGTAGATACCACAATTAATCCAGTGCACCCCTTTTAAGAGACCTAACCAGGCTGGCATGTTGGGCAGAAGGGAACCAGATGAGGCTCAACATAGATAAATGCAAAGTACTGCAACTGGGAAGGAAGAGCCCCCAGCACACCTACAGGGTGAGCATTGCTAACCTGACCAGCACTACACATGAAAGGGATCTGGGGGTAACAGTATATCCCAGAATGAATATGAGCTGGCAATGCGACGCAGTAGCTGCTAGGGCCAAAAAACCTCTTGCATGCATCAATCAATGCATCTCTAGTAAATGCAAAGAAGTGCTTCTCCCTCTTTACTCAACCTTGGTGCATCCACAGCTGGAGTATTGCATCCAGTTCTGGGCACCACACTTCAATAAGGACGTGCTAAATCTCGAGAGGGTCCAGAGAAGGGCCACACATATGATCAGGGACTTGAATGGCAAGCCATACGAGAACAAGCTGAGAGATCTTGGGCTCTTCAGCCTAAAGAAAAGAAGGCCGAGAGGGGACCTGATTGCGGCTTACCGCTATATCAGAGGCATACATCAGGAGCTCAGTGAACATCTCTTCACTAGGGTGCCCTGGGGGGAAACTAGAAACAACGGCCACAAACTCCTGGAAGATAGTTTCAGGCTGAAAATTAGGAAAAACATCTTCACAACTGGGGTGTCCAGACTATGGAACAAGCTCCCCACAGAGGTGGTGCAATCATCTACCCTAGAGGTCTTCAAGGGAAGACTGGACGGTCACCTAGCCGGGGTCGTCTTACCCCAGATGTCTTTCCGGCTCATACAGGGGGCTGGACCTGATGATCCTTCGGGGTCCCTTCCAGCCCTGTGATCCTATGACTCTACAGTGAGAAGCCCTCAGCATTTTGCAAGCTTAGCATGGGAGGTGGGTGCTACTGACTTTTTTTGTACACCAAAACTCTCATTGGTGCCTGAAAGCATGTAGGCACACATTAAGGGGCACTGCTATTATCATTATGTTTCATCCTCACCCATCACAAGGTATCCAAACGATGTCCAGCACATTCAAGTTCATAGGGGCAGACACATTTCAGATTTACTACAGCGCACATTAATTTTCTTACAGAGTGAAAGTGGAACGAGCACACTACCTTACACCACTGCAAGTCACTCCATGCTGGGTTAACATTATCCTTTGAAAATGAGGCATAACTGTACAATGGTGAGAGTTACACAGGTGTATTATTGGCTGTGTGTCTGCTCCCCGCAGTTCCTCAGAGCCCAGGATAACTGTTTGCTCAGTGGAAACCAGGTCTCCTGCCATCTAGTGCACAAGTGTGTAATATAATCCACTGGTGGTGTGTCTGTCCCTTCTCGGCCTTTTGTCTAAGATCGAGTGTAGAGCAGTGGTTCTCAACTTCTTTAGACTCAAGGCATGCCTCAGAAAATGCACTCTCTGTTTTGACTGGTTTTTTTGACTACAGAAAAATACTATATCAATTCTGCCATTGCAAAGGACTCGGGAAATCATAGTCTTAAGAGCATTCTGACCTGTTGGGGTCTTTCTATTTGAAATAACCCCCTGGTTGAGAATCGCTGCTATAGACAAACTTTACTATGGCATAAATTGTTCCTTAGCAATTGAGTCCAGTGTGTGTCCATCTCCTCGGTAAACCAGGTGAGCTAAGCTGCTGCCTACAGCTTTACTCCTCTGGCGTGGGAAACAGGAATTCAGTCTCAGTTCAGATAGGTACTTGTAATCACATGCCTAATGTTAGAAGAATAATATTGCCCACGCGATTACAACTAGCCACATGTTCAAGTATCTGGGTGAGTAATGGCTTTTGTCTGTTTTGAGGCCTGGGCAGAGAGGACTGTGTCTTGTTAACCTGGTCCAAAGCGGCTCGTTTGTGCTCCATGACATTTTCTTGAGGGAACTAATTGCAGAGATGTGGGCTTCCTGCCATGTCTGACCAATACCCAGGTGCCCCATTTACTGCCTCTAATGCTGAGTTCATGGGGATTTTTTTGTTTTTTTTTGTTTTGCTTTGTTTTGTTTTTGGAAATACGATCCTATAATGTGGTGCCAGACTCTTCGAGTAATGAATCAGCCATCTAACTACCCATCACTACATCCAGTGAATTCAATTATACCACTTCTGGCAAAGATACTAAGTGGTATGAGTAAGGAATTACAATTATTAGATGTGGGTACAATCCTGGATCCAGCTCCCAGGAGAAAAAAAAAACCAACCCAATACCATCCTTTTTGTGCCCAGGACAGTCAGGGTACATCAGCTGGAACATTCTGCATCAAATGGCAGTACCACTTTCTAAATACTATGTGCTCTATGGACACAGGGTTTAATTTTCCAGGGTTTTCAAAGCAGCTCCATTCATGAGTACTTCACTTTTAGGTTCACATCAATGCAAGTGAATACAGAAAGAATCTTTGTGAGTCTTTCAAGCTTGTGCTCTAAGCTATAGAAATGAATATTAGAAGCAGCTTCTTAATGGGGATGCACAGTACGGCTACTAGTAGCGGTGTAACTGTGGTGGAGAAATCCCAGTTCAGGCTAATTTAACCTGTTCCTGTCTACTTCTATGCCTACAGGACTTCTCCTTATCCTGTTTCCAATGTTTCCCACCTTAAGTGTCCATGGACAATGTCCGGCATGTTGACCAACACAGTGGTATGTGACTGGGATATTTTAGTTATGAAAAGGTACAGTGGCTGCGTCTACATGAGCAGCAGACAGTTTTGCAGTCATTTAGTACTTGCAAGGTTCAAGGAATTACACTTCAACTCTTGCGGGGGGTCTACGGCGATGGCAGCAGGAAGCCAGAAGGAACCACTGCCACTACCGCTTAAGCTGCTTAGAAAGGTGCAGGGTGGGCCGGGGGCTCTCATCTCTTATGAGGGGGGGCTCTAGTATCTTATGGGGGACTTATGGGGGAGCTCTCATCTTTTATGGGGGGGTGGGGAAATCAGCCTCCCTGAGCCCCACCCCCCATATTTCAAACCCTGAGTCCTTGCATAACCAAGTACTACATCATTGCATATAAGCAGCACTACTGCACAGTAGCATCCCTGCATGGTTTTTTCCGAGTCTACTGCACAGTAGCAATGAGATACTGCACAGTAGCATCATGCCATGGTTAGTACCCCCCAACACTACTGCGCAGTAGCATCTCATATAGACAAGGCCAATTTAAGCTAAATTTCATACAAAGCTCTTGCAGAGATTTTCTGAGGAAAAAAAGGCACAAAGGAGGGTCTGTAACACATCCCACTGAGAGGTTACGCATGACAGACTGACAGGACTGTGAACTAAGATCCTTTAGTTACCTGGGGACTGTGTACATTATGGCAGCTGCTCATGTCAAATTTCTACCCACAAACGTTGCTATACCTAAGGTTAGTGCAATGCCTGGTCCCAGTTCATTCTGGACTCCACTTCTGGGACACCCAATCAGGTCGTCAACTGTGATGCATATCTTGTGTAATAAGAGAGACACAAAGGCCACCAACATATTTCATGTGAGCTGAACTTTCACCTGATATAGTCATCTGACTTTCCGAGCCACGGAAGTTAAAAGCACTACCAATCTCTTAATCCAGCCTCCCTTCTCCTTACATAGAATGAAATGATCTGAAAACAGCTCTGAAGAGGGTTTCTCTGAATGCCTCCAGTCCCTGTATGATCAGATCTTGGTCTACGTAATCAACTCTATGCAGTCCAAATATATGTCTGATTGGATTAGCCAGTGGGCAGCTATCACCTAACCACCAAAACCTTCCCGTTTGCAGAGTAGCAAACCAATAAGAACTGAACAGTTATTTTAGGTGACCATCTATTATCTAAGGGTAGAATTGCCTCACTGTGGAGAAGCAGAAGAAGAAAGCAGGAGCAGCAAAGGAAGAAATGTCAGCTATGACAATAGGATATAGAACAGATTGTCAGAAAGAAGATGAAATTGAGCATTCAAAACTCAGTCCGTGTCTATACTGAAAAAGTAGATAACCATCTTTCACACTGATTGGAAAGCATAAAGCATGGGTGAACTTAAAGTAGGCCCCAAACCTATGACCATAAACCTGGTGTTGCAAAGAACTGTCTCTTTAAAATTGACTGGGTCAAACAAGTTCACACCAGTTACAAGGCCCAAGGCATGAATTAAGGGGTGAAATTCCACGGCTGGTGTTCTGGCAAGAGGTCAAAACAGGTAGACCTTATCTTGCCTCACACTCTATTAAATTAGGTGTTCAAGCACAACTCATTTCACAAAGAACTGATTTCAGCTTGTCCTATACATAGCAAAATGGTTATTTTCAACATCGTATCAGGGCAATGGAGGCACTCTATGAAGGCTACTGGATACAGCAGCTCATCAAATAAGGGGACAGACCATTTTTTGTTTCAAATGATATTTTCCACAAAGCTGTGTGATTTCCAAAATTCCTGAGCATCCAGAAGTTTCCTTTGATCTCAAGAGTTTAGCAACTTGGACAAAAGCTTCCTGTTGGAGTGTCTGAACAGGGAGTGAAGTTCCTACATCCATACAATGATTTGTGAAAATTAGCAGTATTGCATAACACAAGCATATAGTTTCATAGTTTTATAGTAGCTAGGGTCAGGAGGGACCTGAACATATCATCTAGCCTGACCCCCTGCCACAGGCAGGAATGAATCTAAATAACCTTCACTCCCATCAAAACAAGTACCTTCCTTTTTAGGATGAATGCATTTGACTTCATCAGAATTTTGTTTGGTACCAAGTAATGATCATCTACAATCTCAGCAAAATTTAAGTAAAATGTACTAAGAGCTGGTTTAAAATCAAATCTCAAAAACCAGTTCTTCATGTGGAACCATCATTGAATGGAGTGTTTACAAGTGTGTGTGTTTGTTTTTTTCCCCTGGGGATTGGTAGTACACCAAACAGCATTCAATATTTTAATCAATTATGTGGAAGTAAATGTAAAACGCTGGTAATAAAAATTGTAGATGGTAAAAGTTTCCCGTCAGAAATACTGAGGCAGGGCAGTCCTATAGAATGGATCACCTGGTTAGTTGCAACTTCTAAAATAAAATGAGGAAATGCATCTTGGAAAACTATGCCTCTGAAAGTGATCTATAAAATATCATGCACAAGGGGTTCAACATACATATTCTATTATTAAAAAAAGGACTAAGGTGATCCTGGGATGCCCAAACAGGGCAGCTCTGGCAGGAATAGAGGGACACTTACTTATATATCACGATTGGCGATAGTTGGAAGGGAGCACAGGAGGTCACATCTAGTCCAACCACCTGCTCAAAGCAGGACCAGCCCCAACTACATCATCCCAGACAAGGCCTTGTCTAGACTGGCCTTAAAAACCTCCAAGGATGGAGAGTCCACCACCTCTCTGGGTAGCCTGGTTCAGTGCTTCACTCAAATTCATGACTTTATGCTCATACTAAGACATCTAAACTTCTGTGACATCAGGGAAGCCTAAAAGGGAAAGATTTAACATTTTGTGATAATTAGGCCATTACACTACACATTACACTTAAGGTGTGATTAAGCAGGTAATCACACCTTAAGTTGTGAGTGTAACCTCCCATGATGTTCACTTGAGTGTTTCTCCTTGTCTGGCCATTTGGGTGCAGCTGTCTCCTTTCAAGTCGGCAGCTTGCCTTCCAGTAAGATACCTCGAAGGGTCCCCATGGATCCTTGCCTTCCACGTCTTGTTGTTACCTGTTATTGTTGGGAGGATGTTTTTGAATCCTGCCTGTCCTGGTTCCTTCCTTCAGCTCTCTTGCCTGGACTCCTGTTTCGCGGCTCTGACTCCCCTACACCCTGCCTTACGCCAACCAAAGATGTTGCTTCTTGGCCATGGCTCAAACAAAGTCCGCTTCCCATGGTAAGGGCTTTAGCCCTTATATAGTCACAGTCCTGTTTGGATGGTATACCATCCTGGTTCAGGCCTCATGTCAGCCTGGTTTTGTTTCCTATTCACCCCAGGATACCTTACTCCCAGGAGCTCTCACTTTTCTTCCAGTGTGTACTCATAGCTTCAGACTGTTTTCTTCTTTCTCTCTTTCCAGGCTCACCATTGTCCCAGTCTACACCAGCTGCATCTGGGATCGCAGGTAAGAATTCAGGCTCTGCTGAGCCAGCTTTGTCAGGGCATTCCCCCTCCTGGGGTTGCCACCACTCACCCCTGTCGGGGCAGTTGTTCACTTCCGGATGATCTGGGCCTTCTGGAGGATTCACTTCCAGTCCTTCTTGAATGCTGGCTGGTGGGGGGTTTTATTCCCCACCACAAGGGCCAGCCAGACAACCAGCATTGGCACACAGCCATAAAGCATGTGGCCAAGCACGCTGGCTCTCCCATGGCCCACTGAGGCCACTTCTGCATTTCTCCCTCCAGTCTTGGCATGGCTTGTCTTCCCACGGCAGTCTCTCTCCCACTGCACCCTTGATCTTCGGCAGTGTCCTGCCAGCTCCACATCTCACTCCACTCCTGGCCTAAAAGTAGGTCCCAGTTCATGGTGGCATCCCTGCCACAGTAACCCAGAGACATGCTCAACCAATTAATGGCATGATAAAACAAGCAATGAGCTACAAAGTTATTCCACAAAAAAACTGAAATAACTTTGTTGCTGGCTCTAATCACACCATTAATAGAATGAATTGCCAGATGCTTCCCCTGCACTGGCAGTAAGCAACAATGGGATATAATCATAATCCCACAATCACACCTCCTACCATGCATGTGTGGGATGACATGGCACAACTGTGTGGATCCCTCATTAGATCCCATTGCTCAGGAAGCCAAACCAACTCCTTTCCTTCTTGTGTTCTTGTGACAAGGTATTTAGCAGAATTCACAGATTCATTGGAATCTGGCATGGCTGCACCATGAGCACTTCTGCTACAGTCTCAAACTTGTGACTTCTTGGCTATTAACCATATGCTTTAACAGCCACATAGAATCATAGAAAATGAAGGTTAGAAGAGACCTCAGGAGGTCACATCTGGTCCAACCTCCTGCTCCAATTAGGACCAGCCCCATCGACATCATCCCAGCCAAGGCTTTGTCTAACCACGTCTTAACAACCTACAATGATGGAGACTCCACCACCTCTCTGGGGAGCCTCTTCCAGTGCTTCACCACCCTCCTAGTGAGAAAAATGTTCATAATATCCAACCTAAACCTCCCTTACTGTAACTTGAGACCATTGTTCCTTGTTCTGTCATCCATTACCACTGAGACCACACCATGCCATGCCACCCCATCCCACCTTCCATTGGACCAAGTGATACAACATACTTTGGCTTTAAGTTATGAATTTATGATCTGGATTATGACAGATTTCCTAGAAGATCATTGGATAGAATCCCACCCTATATTTTGTCTACATTACAGACAAACTTTTCCTTTTTTTAACATAAGTTCTAGGCCTCTTTTTTCCCATTTTTTTCTTGCTTTCACAGTCATAATGGGACACATCTAGGTGTGTGTTACCATAAGATAACTCTCATCTTGGGTCATTGAAGGCACTCCTCTTTGCCTTGTTCTCCACAATTTCCCCAAGGCGTGTGTTATCTCACAGCAACACATGCCTTGTTGTGTCTTATTTCTCAACTCTGAAAAAAGGAGAAAATAAATAAATAAATAAATAACCAAACAGGGTGGAAGAAAATGAAAGATATTTTCCCAACGTTTTTTTTTTTTTTTTTCCTTGCCTTTTGGGCTTCTTCAGGGGGGAAGTGTCTGAGAGATAGAGAGAATTAAGAATTGAAAGAACACAGAGATAAAGGAAAGAAAGATGTAGAAACAGCAGCATAGCTTCGTTACATAGCAACAACACAGGGCTGGGATAATAGGCTGTGATGAAAGAATTCCAAGAAAATTATATACGTGCAAACACACACACAAAAAAGAATCTACGGCAACAAAACATATGTAGGAGCAAAATAAATAATAATAATAATAATAAAAAAGCAAATAAGACCTATGTAAAGAAACAGGGTATATAAGAAAACTTGGAAGCAGAAGAAAAAGGCCTGGGGGAAGAAAACATGATTAACAAATGAAAGAAGAACACAATGGTGTCATATGTTCAAGGGATGACTTTTTCTTTCCCTTCCTATGTGATGTCTTCATAACGACAGCAAGATGAGATGATGGATCCTACAGATGACCTACAGCATAAGGAAAAGGGAGGAGGCGGAGTCAAGTGGTGAATCAGAAGACTGGAAATCTACAGGTCAAAATTGGAAGGGGGGAAATGGGATTGGTGGTTTGGGGTATCTATCTCATTTCCTGGCTGCTCAGTTTGAGATGCCTCAATCAGAGCTGCCATTCATAGGATAGTATCTTAGATATTTCTAGAATTCAGACTCCTTTAAAGCATCTCACAATGGGAATCCAAAATCACTGGCTGTCTTCTTTTTTTTTTTCTTTTTTGTTTAATTCTCCATGCTGATTTTATCCCAGCTCAGTCATAGGCTCAGCCCAATAACTTAACTCTCTTTGTCCCAATCTCATTGACTACTAAAAAACAAGCCCGATAAAAGCTGTGGGGCAGATTGTTCCTAGACAAGCATGGCTGCTCAACAAAAGATGATACAGAAAAGTTCTTTTATCATTAGGGTTGTATGGACATTGCAGAGATCAGAGCTGTGGAGGACATACACTGCAGATGCTCCAGGGAGCAAACCAGCAGGGAATGGGAATGGATGATGGGTCTCTGCAAGGCTCCCATGGCGATGGGTAGAATTTGAGACTCCCCATGGAGCAGCAGGTCTCCTCGCCAATATGTTCCCATGAACAACCTAGACCCGTGCACCCACTGGAGTTCTCATCCAGTCCATAATGCAGTTACATCTGGTGTGCAAGGTAGCATCAGTCCATAGCATGCTACACAATAGTGAAGCAGGGGATTTTGTCTATGAATACCAAAGGAGGGTCTCCTTCCCAAAGCCCCTCGTTAAAAGTGATACAGGAGACAAAATTCCATCCGAAAAAAAAAAAAAGGTGATGTTTTTGACCCAAGAAATGTAATATGCATTACGTATAGCCATGACAATTCAGGTTTGAAGACCCTTAAATGGCCAATACTTAAAACTGCATGGGAAATCCATTTATTGTAGAAATGTCCCTGGCAAAGATGAGCTGTTATGTTTCCAATTTCTAAACTTAGATTACTGAGGGAAGGCATCCGCCTCTTATGCGCATAAGGATTCTCTTAATACAACCATCCTCCAGAAAAAGCACAGGAAATGGTGGTACATGGTTTCATGCTAGCAGCAACACTCAGGGCTATTAAGAGCTAATGTCTCTTACCCATTTGGAGCTTGATGCAAAACTCACTGAAGTAGGAATCTTCCTTCTGGTCTCAATGGACTTTGCATGGGTCCCCAGGTGCGGGCACCATTCGCTGTGTCTTTGGTAGGTAGAACGTCACAGTCGCAATCTATCCATTTCAGCTCACAGTTTAACTTACTTTCCAAGTTCTGGTGGCATGCTCAGCTCTTGAAAATGTACTATATCGAGTCACCTGATTCCTCCAACACAAAGGAGTTCAGATGTCAAGGCCACAGCGGGAAATGTGGCTGGTTTCAGGCTTGTGAGCTGCAAGGACTTGCAGCTCAGGAAAAAAAAAAAAATTGTTTGCAATCTGGGAGATTTCCTAGCATTGGTGGAAAAGCTCTCACTTGGGGCCATTGTGGACCAATAAACAGTTCATTTTTTTCATTGTTCTAATTAATTTAATTAAGTTAACTTCCAAGGTGTGTTAAGAAGCAATGCCTTGGGTGATTAACTGTTCCCATATCAAGGTGTTTTCACAAACACATTTACCTTGATTAGTGTACACATTATTATGTAATTAAATACCTCACACAGAGGAATTTATTAGTGCCTCCTTGTCTCCTAACAAATAAAGCAGCCCTTGAATTCTCTCTGAAAAGAAGCGTTTGTCGGCTAGGTGAGAAGGACAAACAACTTCTTGGAGAGAAAGATAATCACGGCATCATCAGGCATGCAGATGCGCAGTTGTTTTGGAAACCTTCTGCATGCTCCTGAGTTTATAACACTGCAAGGACCGGGAAGCTCTTCCAGGTTCCTCTCTCTCTGGATAACTCTCTGGCTAATTAGGCCCCGTTCTTCACAATCTGCTCTAAATTTCACTTCCCCTCTGCATCTTCCCATCCCCTGCCAGTCACTGCACTTTCTTGCAACAATGTAGGCCAAATTCTGTTCTTAAGCCCAGTTTCAGCTAAGCGTTTAAGCTTAGACGTATTCATGCACTTAAGATCGTACCTTTTTCAGCAACGCACTTACGCGCATGCTTAATTTTAAGAATCCCTACTGGCTTCAGGGAGATCCTAGCAAGTTCTTCCATGCTTTGCTGAATAGGGAATGAATTTAAATACAAGCTTGAAATTAAGCATGTGCTTAAATGCTTTGTTGAGCTAGTGATGTGATTATTTGTTTGCTTATAGTTAAGTGCGGGCTTAATTGCTCGGCTGAATTGGAGCTAGAATTAATCCCATTGGCTTTGGCATGAGCAACAGAAAGCAGACTTTGCCCCTATCTGCAGACCGTACCTGGTATTTTATTAGGCATGACCACAATATTTCAGCATTCTCTGCTGGGTTTGTCAGTAGATCATAAATTGCGCTCACCATCTGATGAAGCTATGAGATTTGCTTTATGCCTCATTGATCACTTTCCGAAGCATTAAGATTTGGAATGAGCAAAAACTCAGATGGTTTTGAGGTTCAGTTTGGAGAATCAGCCAAACTCTTTATAAATGTATTTTGAACCCCTGGTGGCTGCGAAGGCTTGCGTGGAGCCAGGATTTTTCATTAAATTCTCATTTGCTAATTACTTATTCTGCACGGGTTTGAAATGCAATGGACATGAAACGTGTTCTAGGCAGGCGTGACATACAAATACCACGTTCCCCATGGACATGGACTCCAGCACTGAAATCAGTGGGTGTAAATTCATGCTGACTCCAGTTTATTTGTGGAGGGCAAAATTCCATTCTGTGCTAACAGCAGATGCAAGGACCTGGTGCCACTTAAATCTAAGCTGCAACTGGGGGCTCCAGTGATTTTGAGATCATCTGCACTGGTGGGAGCCTCTGAATTGAATATGCAGATAAAAATTGTAGGATATTTAGAAATGCAAAACTCAAGAACTCTTGTTTCAGAAGTGATACCTTTGATTAGACCAACTAAGACATCAGAAAAAAAATTAAAATAAAATAAATAAAATAAATTATATATTGTGTGTGTGTGTGAGATATTTTATATATATATATATATCTCTCACACAGTTTTTTTCTACAAACTTTCAGGCTCTGCCCTTTATTAGGCTAAGGGAAAATTAAAGATGGTAAAAAGTCCCCATAGGTAGCACATAAACTTCATTTTTGCACAGAGGAAGCTGAAGATGGAAGTCTGTTCCTCTGGGTCCATGATTTTTTTTACCATCTTTAATTTTCTCTGAGCCTGATGAAGGGTTTGCAAGCCCAAAAGTTTGCAGAAAAATATTTTTTTTTTTTTTGCGATGTCTTAGTTGGTCTAATCAAAGGTATCACCTCTGAACCAAGAGGTCTCAAGTTTTGCATTTCTTTTTATCTCAGACCAACACGGCTACCAAATACATCCCTGAAACATTGGTTATTTCGTCATTCTAAGCACTGGTGTTTGCGGGGAACAGCAATAACACTTATTTCTTCCTCACCCTTCGCCAAGTGTTTGAGAAAATGCTAAGTTCAGTTATTCTTTATCTGCTCCCTTCTCTATTTAAATGAAAAGAGACAAAGGAATGTAAACCTGGAAGGTTTCAGACAGATCTCCAGTCACTTAAGGGAACATAAGAAGAAAAGAAGAAGTGTGAACTTGTATCAGACCCACGGCCAAGCAGTCCAATGTCCTGTCCCCAGCAAATGCATCAGAGGGAGGTGAGAGGAACAGCCTGACATCAGTCTATACTGTACAGTTAGCTCCGAGAACTGATGCATGCTTCTAAATGTCCAGATTAACCTCTAAGCACTTCCACAGCAAAAACCCAGACTGGGTTAACATGATTTCCATTCTTCGGACCTCACCTGTGCCTCTGAAGGAATGTCTCCTGATCCGCTGTGCAGAGACGCTGTCTCATGGACTCCTGACCCATTGCATCTATTGTGGGTAAACATGGTTCTACAGGAGGAACTGCGGGAAGGGCATTGGAGGAATATTTCAGGGATACAGGTTGTAACCATGTTGGTCTACAGGCAAAAGCAGTCAGAACTCTTGGTGGAAGCGATATCTTTTATTAGACCAACTAGGTAGTTGCAAAAAATAAATAAATAAATAAAATAAAATCTTTATTTGTCAGCTTTCAGGCTCACGTGCCCTTCCTCAGGTGAAGGATTGCAAAGATTGTAAAATTTCTCCCAAGTAGAACATGGAAGATCTTGTAATTAGCCGTGTTGAAATGAAACTTCATAATATTTTACAAAAAAGGAAGAAAAATTCAACACCCAGAGACCTGGAAGCTAACACCCCTGCTCCAGCCCTTTGTTCGTGCTGAATTTGCATATTTGCAGAGCAACTTCTATGCAACAGAAGTGCCTTAGCCAGGAGAAACATTTGATCGATCAGCTCTCCCATGCAATATAAAACAGCTTACCAACAAAGAAGCAACATTCAACATCCTGCTTGCCATCAGACATCTTTGAGGTAAATAGACTGCTCTAACTTTTATCTGAGCCTAATCTGTGCAAAATGAACTTCTGCACCCAGAGGAACTTCTAACGTCCTTCAATTCTCTTGTGCAATATGAAGTTTCATTGCTACCTAGGAGAAATTTTACAATCTTTGTATTCTCCTTTGCCCCAGGAAGGGTTCATGAGCCCAATGCTTGCAAATAAAGAATGGGGTTTTTTTGCTATTATCTAGTTGGTCTAATAAAAGCTATTGCCTCTACCAAGAGTGCTGACTGCTTTTGGAGGAATATTGGCACTCAAGTTGGTCCTTCCTGCATCTGCTTCCCCCAGAGGGCATGTTCCAACTGCACACAGGTCAGGTTTTAATCTGTAACCCCCTAGCACTAAGCAGGAGAAGGTCCAGAGTGTAAATAAGCACAGGTCTGAGAGTTTTCTACGAGGATGGGTTGAAAGACCTAAGCAAAAATACATATAGGGACACAAGTTAAGACTATATCATAGACACACCCTTAATCCCTAGCAGCTGAGTGAGTTAAGACCTGAAATAAGGAGTTTAGGGACTGATCCAAGAGCAGATTAGACTGGGGTTAAACTGATCAATCCCAAATTTGAACCCAAATAATTACCAGTCAGCAGTTACCTCTCCCCAGCATTCACAAGATGCTTCCCTGTTTGCTTTGAAGGTGCTCTTAGGTACCTTAAGGACTTGGGAGTCATGACTGACTACAAGATGAACATGAGCCTGCAGTGCGATGCTGCGGCTAGTAAAGCGACCAAAACACTGGCTTGCATCCATAGATGCTTCTCAAGCAAATCCCGGGACGTCATTCTCCCCTTGTACTCGGCCTTGGTGAGGCCGCAGCTGGAGTAGTGATTCCAGTTTTGGTCTCCACAATTCAAAAAGGATGTGGAGAAGCTTGAGAGAGTCCAGAGCAGAGCCACGCGCATGATCAGAGGTCAGGGAAGCAGACCCTACGATGACAGGCTGAGAGCCCTGGGGCTCTTTAGCCTGGAAAAGTGCAGGCTTCCTTCCCCTTGGGCATGGGGCCGGACTTGATGGTCTTCCGAGGACCCTTCCAGCCCTAGCGTCTATGAATCTATGAACCTGCAGTTCTGCTTCTGGGCATACCTAGAGCTGCTACCACCTGAACTGCATGCCTCCTAGCTTCCACTGGCATCCAGAAACTAGGCAAAGAGGCACTGAAGTCTTTAGGTGTTGGATAGGGTAGGTGTGCTAAGAGTAGATGTAATGCTGTGGCAGGATCAAACCTCTCACAAAATGTAGCCGTTGTACCTTTATTTGTAAAATGCAGCTGGAAGAGTTAGACCTTGCTTTTCATGGGACATTCAAAGAGCTGCAACCCTTGCTCAGGATGTGGGAGATGTGGGTTGAATGCCTTCCTCAGCTGCAGAAGTTTCCAATCTATGTCTCCCCCAGTGTTGTCCTAAATTGTGCCTACAGGCCAGGCAAGGGAGTCTCACTTTTCACCCTTCCTGGTAAAGTTGAGCCACTCTGCAGAAGAGACGTCAAGACTTATGGGGCTGGAAAAAGGGGAGCAAAGCAGCAACATGCTTGTGTAACTTAGTGATTAGGGCAGTACCATAGAGAGAAAATGTTTTTTTTCTGGGATAAAATGAAAGTGTACAGGTGTCCTTGTCACTTGTCATGGGGACAAATCCCCCCCCCCCCCAAAGGGGCCCAAAAAGGGCCAAAACCCCCCCCCCCCCCCAAAGGTGCACAGAATACAAGGTACTAACACTTTGTCTTATGTTCTCATGACAGAGGTCTAAACATTTGTCCCATTACATTCTCCTGCACCTGGCAAACTGGTCAATCCTCCAGGCATCCCACAATGCAATGCTTTGACCCCAATCCTGGCCCCTCTTGAACTTTGGCCGCTTTAGCCCTGACTATAAAACTCCACTGCCCAGGGGTGTCAGGCCCCAGGTGGCTGCCCCTTTCTGAGACCCACAGAAATTAAGAGCACAAATAGGGTTGCTTAGTATATATATGTACAATAGTATACATGTACAATATATATGCCTAGCACAGTGGGGTCTTAGTCCAGGACTGATGGATTCCCAATGCCACCACAATGCATATCATTAATAGTGATAATGAAATGGTCTGCCTATGTCAAACAGAAAAGAATTGACAGCACCAAGAGTTTAATACCAAAACCCTAGCCCACAGCCATATCCACATTACCTTTTCCCATTCTGCAGAGCATGCTGGGATGCTCTGTATACAAAAGTAAACCAGTCTGACTCTATTCTCCATTCAACTCTTAAAGACACCTAGATGCTATTTCCCCAATGCGTGTTACACTGCTCTATACAAGCATCGCCTTCCGCTTTAGGGAGGATAAATTAGGTGACATTTTCTGGGAATCGGGAAAATACTCCTGAATGCCAAGTGAATCAATGTTGAAATAAGAACAAATACAGTCCCTACAAATGGGACAAGAGCTATCAGGTCTGTGGCAGTAAGAGAGAATTATGTTTGCCTGGGGCCAGCTCCTCGGAGAGTGAGGATTGATTCTTTATGATTGATGACTCAGCACTTGAATGCCAAGTCATCAATTCCCTGTGTTCATGGCATTGACTGCATCAAGGTAACTTTTCCCTCGTGCCTAAGCTCGGATATGGTCCTCGCCTGGAGTGTAGCCCCAGAGGACTCAGGTATAGAACCTGAATCACTTCCTTTAAATAAAAGACAAGTTGAAACTTGGGCTGCCTCACTGCAGGGAATAGACGGCACTGAAAAGAGAAGGGGAATCATGTGTTTAGGCCCTGGAAAGTTCAGTGCTTCCACTGAGTGCACAATCATGTATCCTAAAAGCAAAGTCACGTGCAAACTGCATCGCACAAGTTACATTTTCTTAGTGCATAGTAAATAAACACATTTCACATTGATTTTATTGCCCAAAGCTGTTGTCTTGGATGACAGTTTAATGTTAACTCCACTACAGAATCATAAGCTGCACAAGTCTATAATATAATGCAAGCACAAAAGGGAAGAAAGAAATTTAATTTGTGTGTTTATTTCCTTTGCTCTGTCAAAAACATGGAAATGTGCCCATCCTTGAGCTCTGAGCGTGGTGTGGCATTCCTTAAAAAAAGTATACAATAATCAGTACATAACACCAGTGACAGCATTATTCTTGCTTATTTGCAAAAAAAATGAAATAAATAAATTACCAACCAGAAAAATATTAAAAAATAAAGTCCACCCTCTGAAAACTCCCAACAGATTGTCTTCTTTGATTATGCCCCTTTTTGAGTGATGGAAAGGACACTCACTACTGAATGCAGCTGGAATCACTCACCAAGGAGAGATTCTTAACTGAGGTATATATTTCTCTTAGCACATACAGGTTCCCCTTCAGCATAGGCGGGGTCAGGGGTGTAGGACTGAAAAGGGGCCAGATAAAGCAGGACCATGGTACTGCTGGGTGGTGATTTGGGGTTGGCTCTAAGGCTCTAGTTAGCATATGGTATACCAACTAGTTAGCTGCTCTGTCTTGGACCAAGGGAAAGGTTTAGTCTTGCTTATCCACAATATTAGGAGAGACAGAATGATTGTTAGGTTACCTCCTTCAGCCTACTAAGCCATATGAAAGTAAGGATTCAACCCGTTTAATGTAAAAACAAATAACAATAGACTTTCTATGGGGTCTTCTCATTCCAAGTTAAGCCAGACACACAAAGAAAATGCTGCTCTCCATGCTGTGTTTTCCATTCCACCACTTATTTCCACTTTACTTTGTGCTTGGCACTCTTTGAGTGGAGCTAAGACCTGCATCCAGACGAGCATGGCCATGCGGCGTGTGGCACTGCAAACGCGGCTTTGGTGCAATGAACTGCACATTTAGATATTCTCTGTGCTGCAAGGAAGTGCTACCCACGCATGCACTTCTCTGTTGTCTTTTTCTGCAGGTTTTTTTGACCCCAGAGGGAGCATCCAAACAATCACGGTCATGTGGTATGTGGGCTGCAAGGACATGTTGCCCAAGCATGGGCTGCACTGAGTTTTTTTTTCCTGTGCATTTTTTTGACACCTGGATATCCATGGGTAAAAAAAAAACTGTGGTAAAAAGAAAAACAGCGCAACGCACACTGGACCAGCACACGCTGCTGAAAAGTGGAGCCAGACCACCCGGAGCCACACTGCGTCTGCTGGCCAGGATCCACACAGCTGATTCACTGTGGTTGCAACCCCAAGAGGCCCCCATGTAAGGTTACTGGGGCCAGCCCAGTGCTGGCCCCAGCCTCCCTTACCCCACCCAGGGCAACTTGCCACATGTCAAAGTGCTCATGGCACAGGCATTTCCCAGGGACAAGTAGCAGCGGCACACCTTGCGCTGCTACTTGTCCTCAGGGAACCAAATGACCATGAATATCTGGACTTGCCCCAAGGGGTCAAAAAACCTGTGACATGGGAAAAAAAGCTAAGCAGCATGCACACAGGCAGCACGCACCGCTCAGAAGTGAAGCTGCGCCACCTGGAGCCATGCTGCGGCTGCTGGCCAGGCCCTACGTGGCAGAATCACCATGGTTGCAGCCCCAGGAGGCCCCCAGGACCCCATGTAAGGCTGTTGGAGTCAGCCCAGTGCTGGCCCCAGCCTCTCCTACCCCACCTGGAGTAACCAGCCATGCACCAGAGCATGCATGGCATGAGCATTCCCCGGGGACAAGTAGCACCATCACAAGGTGCGCCACTGCTACTTGCCCCTGGGGAGCCAAATGCCCATGCTCATCTGGATATGCCCAAATAGACACAATAGTTTTGCTATACCTCCGTGAGTAAACCATTTAGTTGGTTCCCTGCTCCTGGCAATGGCCGACACTTGAAGTTTTTGAAGGAGGCAGAGAAAAGTCAATATCCAGCCATTTGTCCATTGAAAAATGCAGTTATGTCCCAAATCTGGAGTGCAGGGAGGAACTAGAATATTTATGGAGATGAACGTATAGCCTGGTATAGTTCATATTGGTTTTGTATACCTGTGTAAATGACATGTGGATCATGGACAGACAGCCATGAAGTTATCTCTGCATAGCTACATAGGTGGGAGCATATAATAGTCCCGGGGTGGGCAAAATGCGGCCCGCGGGCCGAATGCGGCCTGCCAGGCCGTTTTATCCAGCCTGCAGGGGCCCCCCCAAGATTTTAGAAATTAATATTTATCTGCCTCTGACTGCCTGTTATGTGGCTCTCGATGGCTTGCCAAAACTCAGTAAGCAGCCCTCCACCCAAAATAATTGCCCAGCCCTGTAATAGCCCATCTGGCTATCCCTTAAGTGGACAGAGACAGACAACACCTAAACCAGGATAATGTACAAGAGTAAAAAATGTCCTCTTATTCTTTAAGTGCTAACTGTTCAGTAGATTGGGTCATAGTACCCCAGGCCAGAGGTTCATGTTGTATGTCCGATATACCTGTATATACATGTTGCTTTTTCAGACCTCTGATGGCATTTCATAGCAATACTTTAGTTTTGCTTTAATCTCATCAGACGAGTAATGAAATTCAGAGTGCCTCCAACCCTCACCAACCAAACCCAAAGAAAAAAAAAAGTTTCTGAACTCCCAGTGAAGCAAAACAATCAACTACATGCAGAACTAATAGCAATAAAGACCTTATAAATGAATACGGTTCAATCCACCGTTCTCTAGCTACATGAGGGGATGTATTGTTCAGCTCCATGTTTACTAACAGTCTGTGATCACTACTGCTTAATGTTTATCTAGTGATTCCACTTCCTTGATTAACATTTAATAATGCTGATGTCAAAAATGGTTACCTGGGAGCATTTGTAATGCCAGCTTATTAATGTTATGGGACATACAATATTACAATCATCCTTTTAATCACATCACGTTGCATTTGTCCTACTCAAAGGCAAGGAGTTATTCCACACCTCGTGCTAATATCTTCCTTGACTCAGAGATAATGTGCCCTGTGCAAAGGAGTCTATGTATAGAAATAGGTTTGCATTTCTTCCTCCCCACCCCCGCCCCACAATCCCGTGCTGGTTGACGTTTGATTTCTTTTTCTGGCTTATAAATATATGATGTGTTGTACGTTTAAGATACTTTCTAGCTTGTTTTTAAGTGGCAAATGCTTGAGGATGAAAGGCTGAGAGGTACATAGTGTATTTTCTTCCACGTTGGAATAAAAGGGATGATACCTTTTGAAGATTCTGAAACCACTGCTAATGATTTTCAATGAACTTTTGATGTAGGGAGAGGAAGAAAAAGTAAAACATTTTATTAAGAAAGGGTGATCCGTTGTGGGACAACTGCACCAAACCAGTGCTCATCAATGCACACCCCACCTTTGCCAATGAACCAAAGCCAAACCAAGCCTTTATGAATGGCCCCAAATTAATACATACCTAAAGTCAGGTCTTCAGTTGCTATAAATAATCATAGCAGATTTAATTTCAGTAGAACTAGCCCAACTGTGATGATATAGTCTCTCCTAAAACCCCTTCCAGTGATCTTTGCAATAAAACTAATAATTATTGCCTAATATGTAAATAGTCACCGGATTGGGGATTTTCTCTCTCCCTCACCCCCCTTTTCCTTGTTAATAATTTTAGTCCAGTATGGGGTTTTTTGATCCTTTGTGGTTCAAATGTTGCTCGTGTAACCCTGAAGTGCCAGAAACCCACTTTGCAGAGTCTTTGGGCCCTAAATTGACATTTGTTTGGAAGTGAATAAAAAAAAGCTGGGACTTTTTTCATAACCACAGAGACCCAGCCACACCTGTAGCTTTATGCAAAGAATAAATAACGTCCAATCTACTGTGCACCTAACCTATTCCATGCTTGCTAGTCTCAGAGATTTTGAAGGTCATCTTGTTGATTCTTCTCAGTTAAATGACTTTAGATTTAAGAGAAGGTAATAGCATCATTATTATTACATCCTGAAGGATCCTGAAAAATGTTACTGGCGTAAAGGATTATGCACAAAAACTGTTTTACCCCAGCATGGAAATGCATCTCCATCCCGGGCGAAGTGCTGCTGTCATTTAATAGTATGCAGTGCAAGGTTTGGGCCACAAAGCTAGGAAAAATGCGTATACCAATTACAACAAGAATGAGGCTTTAGTGAAAAGGGAAGAAAAGACCAGTGCTACTCAAAAAAGGAAGCACTGCATGAACTGGAGTAGTGTCAAGGAAACAGAAAATGTCAAGTGCTCTGCTTCCAAGGTTAAGGAAAACCAAAAAGGCAAGAATGCCTGAGATAATAACTCTGCGGTGTATAGACGATCCACGTTCCACAGTAACCCAGCGATTTCAGTAGCAGTCGCTAGGAGTCCTTGTCAATTTGTTGACAATTTTAATTACAGCAAGGCCTGATTATAACTACTTTGCAGACTCCATTCAGCACTTCTCTTCATTAACATCTTACCAGCTCTATAATTACAGGCAAGGATGAACTCATGTCGCCTTTACCTGCTATAAAGCTTCATTCAGAATGGAGACAACTTCAGATTTTGCTTTAAAGGATTCAAACTGACATAGTCCTTTGATTTTTCAAGTAATTGTCAAAGCAACAGAACCAAAGCAAGTGCCTTTGATTATTAGCCCAAACCCACCAGTTACAGAAGGTGCAGGTCCAGGAGCAAGTTCTTTCCTAGGGTTACAAGGTCTCTGCACATCTATGTCTAACGTGGCAGGAACCATGTCATGAGAAATGCCATTATTTTATTTTTCTCGAATCCAAGAAGAAAGGAAAGGAAAGGAAAGGGCACATGAAAGGAAAACGCACATGCAAAAGTGCTTGCAAAAACAAAAGCAAAGCCAAAAGCATTTTCTCATGAGACAAAATTAAATATAATCTAAATATAAAAATATAAACTTTTTTCGACAACAGAGCCATAACATGTTGATCCAGTTTTTAAAAAATAATTTTTTTTAAAGTTACAAATTTTACAAAACGAAAATGTTGAAGCAAAAAGTTACTTTGAAATGAGAAATCAAATCAACCTATTGAAATAAGAATATTTTGACTATATCAATATTTTTCTTTCCTTAGAAAAGGAAGTTTCATTGAAATGGCACAGCGGAGGTCACTTACGTTAGTCTGAAGTCAGGTTGAAGGTAGGGCAGGGTGGTTCCTCAAAGGCATGAAGGTTTGTAGGCAATAACCTACCTACAAGAATTGTTAACATCTGACAAAGTAGGTTGTTGCCTATGAAAGCTCGTGTCTCTCTGAACCAGTTGTCCTTCAAAGTACCACTCTGACCTAGCTTAATTTAAATTGTCATGTTTACATGAAATATTTTCCTCTTTAAAACCAGGAATTTTCTAACAGGAAAATATTCAGTTGGGAAAAAATCCCCCCTTTCCCACCGTTGCCCATGCCCTGAACTTCCAGTTAGCCTTAACTTCCTGTGACTCCTACTGTACATCCTTCCAGCACTTCACCAAACAAACTTGCCTGGATACTCTTTGTGCGTAGGTACCATTTCCCTGAATGTATAAGAAATTTTACTAAGATTTTATTTAGAGCTTACTCAGGGGAAATAGCTATTAAAGGTGGAAAGCTGAGAAAGGGTAATTATGCGGCCTTAATTAACATGATAATTGGAGCCTCAGAACCTTTCTAATATCTATATTAAAAACATTCCTGAAATATTATCTTCATTTTACAGATTGTGATCTGAGACACAGCAATTCAGATCTTTTATAGGAGCAGTCAGGTGATTTTCAGGTGTCCCAAAGGCTAAACGCGATCCTATTCCAACCTATACAGCAACCACAAAACTACTAAAATTCCTTATGACCCAGTGCTATGGATGAGAACTATAGTCCCTGAGTACAAAAAATGTTTTCTTCCATGTGTCCCACATCCTAAGAGATGGCAGTGAATATATATACACACACAGAGGCAACTCCATGGGACTGATCGGATCTGGGAAGAAATCCCAAGAAGTAGAGGAGGAATAAAGTATCTTGACCCATCTCCCATGATCTCTGAAATTAAACTATTTGTAGAAATACAAATGGTCCAGGTAGGGTCAAATTATCCAGACTCACATGCCCAGCTATGTCCCCCTCCTAGTTTCAAGTTAAGCATTTCCCCCATTACCACCCTGGAGAAGTCAGAACCTGGCTCCTAGTGTTTATTCGTCATATTATAATTAACCTACTAAACCTAAAGTAAATGCTTAGTTAACTGCATGTAGTCCACTTCTTTGTAATTTAATTGCTGAGCAGGGTTAATCAGATTTAGGCAGGAATCTTTTGGAGCTTTTTTTTCCCCCACTTAAATGATGATTTGTTCCCCCCTCATTGTTCAAAGTTAATTTAGTCTTAGTAAGAAGAGTCTAATGCCCTTGGTCTGTCATGCAGCAGATACAGCATGGGCAGGATAAACGACCTTTATATATTTCCACCATTACTGTCAATGCTATTTTTCCATCCTAATCTGGAAGGCTGTTATGTGTGCATACAGCTCTGGAACATAGTACAGAAAGAGGCTTTCTGGGCCATCAAATTCAGTCCCTTGTATTTGCAGACAACTGTTACCCAAAGATGCCTGAAAATTATAATTCCAAAACCTCAGAAATGACAGCAAGAAAACAATGGTTTTGTAACTAGAAATGGTTTTGTGACACCAAGTGAGGCTGGGCACCAAGTAGATTATACTAAATTGGGTGGAGTTTCAGACACTCTAGAGGGTTGGGCTAGAGAATAAACTGGATAAATGGTCTGCAATCAATCCAGTGAGATTTAATAAAGAAAAGTACTAAGGCCTGTACTTGGAAAAGAATAATTGCATGCACAAATAGACACTGGAGAATGCACAGAAAAGGACCTGGAGGTTACAGTGGACCATAAGTTAAACATGAACCAACATCATGCACTTGTTGCCAAAAAAGCCAGTATCATACCAGGTTGTATCAACCGGAGTGTCCTTTGTAAATCAAAGTAAGTGATTCTGCCATTCTATTCAGCACTGGGGAAGCTTCACCTGGAGTACTGTGTCCAGTTTTGGGCCTCACAGTTCAAGAAAGATATAGCCAGGTTGAATAGCATCTAGACTGCTCAGAAGAAGTCTAGTGGAGAGTGACAAAAATGCTTGGAGGCCTAGGAAACATGACTTATGAGGAAAGGGTGAAAGAGCTAGGGTTATTTAGTTTGGAGAAGAGATGATAGAGGGGAGATTTGACAACAGTCTTCAACTACCTGAAGGGAGATTATAGAGAGGATGGAGATGGGCTTTCCTCTGTGGCTGCAGGGGACAGGACTAGAAGCAATGGCCTCAGGCTGCAACAGAGGGAATTCAGGTTGAAGATTAGGAATAACTTTCTGACTAAGAGGACAGTCAAGAATTGGAACAGGCTACCTAGAGAAGTGTGACATCTTCATCTGTGTAAATTTTCAAAAGGAGGTTAGACACTGGTGACTGAGTTGGTTTAATCAGGGATGATCCTGTCCCGAGCAGGGGACTGGACTAGATGATCTCATGAGATATCTCTCCAGCCTTATTTTCAGATGAAATACCAAGAATGTTTTACAACATGTTGTCAATTAAAACATGGGAGACAAGAGCAGTCAATGCCCTGGCACTGTAATGGCAGAGAGGCGATTAATGTGTATATCCTTGGAGGATCCTCAGAAGAAAACAGTGCCCCATGTTACAGGAGTAGCCAAAACATTTCATGCTCCTAGCCAATGTGACCTGAGGGAAATCTTATTTCTCGATTCCAAATATGCTAACTGGCTTCATCCTGAGCAGAAGAAAAAGGCCCTCAATCCAGAGACATATGAGATTTCTAAGTACAAACAAGAACATCAGGGCACTGCAGTCCAAAATCCTGGTCTTTGACAATAATGTCCACCGGTTCAAATGAAGCCAACCATTCTTTTCTACTCCAAGGCCAACAAAACTTTCCTTCAGGGGAGACATGCTTCCTGGCTTCTGCAAGCAACCAGAAGAAGCCCTGAAGCATGTGATTTTAGGGCACCTACCACACAACAAGAGGATTGAAAATACCTGAATTCACCTACCACACCTGCTAATTGTTTAACCAAAAATGCCCCATGTTATTGTACTATCCCATCTATAACCTTATTCAATTAGATCTTTAAAAGACTGTTTCCTTACCCTCACCTATTTTGCTCAGAAACCCATTCCATACTTTGCTCTTCAGGGAGTTAGAAACTGTCTTCTAATTTTTAAACTAAATGTGTTCATTATGAGTTTGTAAGGCTATGATCTTATGCCAGTATTGCTTTTATAGCCTTAAAAAAGCTCTTTTTCATCCTTGACATTCACCCCGTAAATCTATATATGAAAAGTAATCATATTCTCTCAACCTTTATTTTGTTAAGCCAAACAAATGAAACACTTTAATCTTCTTTCATGAGAAAATGTCTCCATTCCCTTAATTATTTTAGTGGCGGCCCTTCTTTGTACCTTTTCTAGTTTAAGTAAATCAACTTTGACCGTCGGTGACCAGAATTGCACACAGCACTCTGGATGGGGTTTTATAAATGCCTTTTAAATTGATACTATAATGTCCTTGTCTTTACTGAACGTGCACCACCTAATATACCCTAGAATTTCATTGGCTATATCAGACTGGAAGACACATGGTCTTCCTATGAGCAACCAGAACACCTTGGTTTCTCTCTTTTTCAGTTTTTTGTAGTCTACACGCCTCATTTAATAGGCAGAGGCACTGCTTTTGGTCCTTATGTGCATAACTTCATATTTATTATTATTAAACTTTATATAATTTCTTAATGTTCTACTCGTGAAGAATCTCCAGATCTTCCTATATGATAATCCACTCCTCTTCTACACTGATAAATCACCCCAGTTTTGATTATCTCCAAGTTTTATGCAGAGACACCCAGTGCCCTCACCAACATCGCTAATACTAATGTTAAACAGGATAAATAGTCTTGGCCTTCCATTTATTTCACAAAGGTTGGTGAACTCAAGTGTGCTTTTTAAAAAGAAGCTTCTTCAAGCCCAGCATGTGCGATTATATTCTTACAAGTGCCTTGTATTCATGGCAGCTTTGACATGCTGCTTCATAACCACTTGCATTAAACCTCATTCTTTCAACATGCTGATTTGTGAATAAATAACTGACAAACAAAGTAAATACAGTGTTAGAAATCCTTTCAGAAATGTTACCCCCCAAAATGCCATCCTAAAATATTAACTTCTCGATGCCCCAGAGCATAGTGTGAGATGATGAGAAAACACCTCTCTCTTGAGTGTCCCCTCAGGGGGGCTTTGTCCTTCATAAGCAAAGGACCCAAACATAAAAAAAGGACAAGTGTAGAGGAGGTACAAGAAAAAGGAAAATATCGATGTTGGAAATATTCTCTGAAAGGCTCTTAAGATTGTGTGAGAAGTGTGAGTCTTAGATAAATTACTTTTAACACAAATAGACTATAAACTAAGCCATTGGAGCCTTTATCACAGTACCTTTAGAAGAGGGTCTGTTCACTCTATACTGTTGCACCTGAGAGTTGTTGAGTTGAAGAATAACTTTGCCCAAATCTAGACTATGATCATAGTCCAGGGCTCATAGACCAGTCAAAATTGCTGGAGACCGCCTCTTGACTTCTAGAAGCCATTTAGGATTTTGCACATAAATAAAATAGTTTATTGGGTCGGCTAAACAAAATAATCATTATCTTTCCATGTCTTCTTCACAGGGTCCCAACTACCATGGTGCTAAGAGCAGAATGGAGTGTAGGAATGATTCTAGTTTTAAAACAGAAAATTTTCAAAGAGGAATTGAGGTGGACTTGGAGATCTCACTCCAGCTACAGGCATCCTGAGGAACATCCTTTGTCCCCTTCTGTGCAACATAGATTATGAGGAAGGAGAAAAAAAAGTACCATAACTTCCTTCTTTGGGGTATGCCAACATACAGGCTCCTCATCAGGCACAGAGCCAACTTTCATATCTCCTTTCCTGTACACGGTGCCAGACCTTGGCTGCGATGTAGAGGACACAAGTGTCCTCAGCTGGTGGATTGTCCCGTTCGAGACCATCATCACTTGACACAAATTGGAGCAGTTTACAGGCTGCTCTAACTCAGTGTTTCTCAACCCGTGGATCATGACCCAAAAGTGGGTCACAAGAATATATGAATGGGTCATGAACAAACTTAAAAAAAAAGGATTAACAAGCTTTAAATATGGATTCTCCTTTAAAGGAGAAAAATGTGGGAAATGGTGGCTTTTCCCTTGCAGACTGGCAGAGGTCCAGCCTGCAAGGGGCTGCTTAGGGCCCCCCATGCCCCACACACTGGGGGACTGGGGTCTGGTGGCAGGGGGCAGTGGGTTGGAAGTGAGGGCTGCTGGGTTGGGATTGGCCATCAATGTTTACAAATGGGTCCTGGTACAAAAAAGGTTGAGAACCACTGCTTTAATTTACACATGGGACTGATATTGCTCTGAGAATCAGTGACACTTGCCTAGAACCGGGTAATCATCTTTCCTAGATTTACTGGTGTGTAGTTGCATCTGCATAGTACATAAAGTGCTGTGGCAAGGAAGTTTGGCACCCAGGGCAAAGCCTGAAGTGGCAGCCCACCCTCACCCTGTGCATGGATCCAGAGGGCACACACCTTCCCCTACGTGCCCGGGAGTGCATGCAGTGGTGGGAACCACTCCCCCCCATCCCTATGCCCCCCCAAATGAGCCGCTTTGCTTTGGCACCTGGGGCAGTTGCCCCACTCCACCACCACTTGCTACAGCACTGGGTATATATGAGTGAAAGGCTGTTCAGGGACTATTATCCAATACTGATAAACATGCCCCAAACCATTTTACATGTATGAATGGAATTACATAATGGGCCTACCTAAAATACCAGGGAACTGAACCTGGTGAGCCTTAATGATCTTTCTGGTCTTATGTCTTGATTATCTCATGTATACTGCCTTGTACTGTATCCCTGGTCATAGCCCAGTATCTTCCATTTTCTTGCCATTTCCTCCTAACCTCTTCCTGTAACATAAGGAGAAAACAATATTTATCAGTTAACATGTGTCTATACCTCACTTCCCCATTGTGGTTCAGTTGCCCTGAACAATTACATAATATTAGATTGACTAGTTTCTGGATAACATTTAGCACCATTGCCAGATCAGGATGGTAAGAAAAACTTGAAGGGACATTTTTGCTAATCACTAATTTAGCTCATATAAATGGCTGAGTTAAGCACCTCCTTATAGTGTAGGTCTCAAAGACTGAAAGCTTGATCATGCAGCTGACCTATGCACTGGCTGTACCAAAGGATATTTTTCAGACACTAGCTAGTCAGTCACCCCAAGCAAATTTCACAGCAAAACGAGAAGAAAAAAAATGAAAAAGTGGGTAAGAAAAACTTAACCTAGCTGTTTTTTTCCTGGCCAGGTTCTAATTAACAAACAGCAAAAAAAATATATAGATTTTCTTTCCAAAGTTTTTTTCCCCTCCATTTAGGAAATTAGATTATTTATTTGTGTATTTTTTACTATCCCAAGCCAGTACCATAGCTGCTGAAATCAGTATTGCCTTGCTCAGGCAACGGGAACTGGCAATGACTGAGGCCAAGTTGAGGATCTGCTTCATTGTATTTAACCTGACTAAATGGTTGCTTCTTTTATTTTTCTATTTAAAGGAAACTGTGTCTTCCTGATGAAATCCCCTCTCTCCTTAGCTAGCCTGAGAATGAGCTCAGCTGAAATAACGATCTTTATGATTTTCAGGTCTCTCATGCCTGAGTCTAGTGGTTTGTACTGTTGGGTCCCAAGATACTCCAAGCTCCTTAGCAGACTCAATAGCGAGGTATATAACTAGGAGCTTTATTGATCACGTCTGGACTGTGTGAGCATTCACAAAACATTAACTAAACTCCTGTAGACCTGTCCCAACACACACTGAACTCACTGAAAAAGCCTGCATGGATTCTGTGAGGCCGTTTCTTTGGGTGCTGCAGTGTCTTGATCAAATATTTTGAGGGGATTTTCCTAGGACATTTATTCTAGTCAGTTCTGGCAGGAATGACAGGTATTAAGATTTCATAAAACAGGCCTTTTATTAAACTTTATCTTCAGTAGTTTATAATTTTGCTAGACGTAAGCTATTTGCACAGAAATTTCCCAGGCCTGGCTGTTTGCTTCAGGTTCTGCTCAACTTTTTTCCTAGCTTGGGGCTAGGAGACCTGTATTGTTTTGCCGAATTTAAAGATTCTGGTGACCTGATTTTGAGAAGTTTGGGTGTCCCCATGCTTTGGAGAAAGGACTTAAAATGTTCAAATGGAGTAGGTGGGTGTATATGTGGGAAGTTTGCATTGGGATATCGCACTGAGAGAAACTTGGACTAATGGCTTTGGGAGGGGGAGATGGAAACAAGAATCTGGTGGTATGTGCAATGGGGCTACTAGGGATATTTGAGCAAGGAGATGGGACTGATGGAGCAAGGGGGCTAGGACTGAGTGTTATGTGGGTGAAGGGAAGACAAGAGAAGAGAGAAGGATGACAAAGAGCCAGGGTGTGGAGGAGAAAGACTAGAACTAGAAGACTGGGTCAGGGGAGGCTGCAGGAGCTGCAGAGAGAGGGGATATTGTCAGGGGAAATCGTGACACGTTTCTCTGCTCATTAGAGCACACCCTAGAATAGACTCCATGATTCCTATCTCTCTCCATTGTTGTGCTATCAACAAGCCTCTGTGACATCTAGTGGCACATCATATGCCTTCACCCGCTCTGGTGGTTAATTCATATCAATAAGTACAAAATGCAATTGCTCTTAGCTCAAGTGGCCAAGAGCTATGCTAGCATCATTACTTTTTTTCCCCATTTCCTTTTATTTAAACAAAGACAACCCCCAGGACATTACAAAGGAAAAATGAAGATCCGTACAAGCTCATCCTAATAAACCCTGTGTAGAACAGCCCTCTCCCCTCGCTTTTAACAAGCTTATTCTACTCTGGGAAATAGCCAAGACTCGGGAAATGTCTCTTTCATCTTTCTCTTCCCCTGGAAATATCCCTAGGTGACTCGACTCAGCCTACTGTGAATGATCAGAAGTGGTCTGGTAAAGCCACCCAGGCGTTTAACTTCACCTACAAGCCAGCTCCATCTGGCAAAGAGCATATTGTTAGACCCCCGACTCCACGCGGCACCCAACGACTAGGGAGACAACCATCTAATCGCTTATGGATCCTGTTAATCATTAGGCAGAGCAAGAAGGGAGCAAATGCTACTTGCACACATTGCATGCAACAGAAACACAGCCTGTGAACCCGGGGAGTGGCAGTGAACATTAGTTCTTTTCTCATTTTATACACCTTGGTGCATGCTCATTAATATTCACTCCACTTTTGTCCCACCCATTTCTCCTCCTATCTCAACCTCCGCCTCTCTTTACTGTTTACTTCATTAGCATGGGATTGCCTATGCATTTCACTGATTTGCATGCCTCTCTGCTAAGAGTGCATGTGCAAGACTTTGACCTCTGCTTCCTCCGGTCACTTCCTGGTTCTTTCTAGTTTCTTGCTGACTCTTTCTTCATCTCCAAGGTCTTGCTTCTGCTTCATCTCCTGATGATAGCTGGTGGGCTGCATCTTGTTCTTCTTATACAATGGGCTCTAACACTATGGCCTTGTTAGAAAACTGTTTGCCAAAGCGTTTGCAATGTTATTTTTAATATATGATTTTGCCTTGTGGTCAGCAGCTTTGCTGAGACACAGAAAAAAGCCTTTATTCAGCTCCCCAAGATCCAAATACAGCTATCCTAACACATATATTCTTTCTAAGTCCCCTAGCCCTTAATGGGAGGAAAATCACAAGTAGCAGCTGTTTGACAAGGCAGGGACACTGCCTCTGTTTTGCTCAATGGCCTAGTTATTAAGACACTTGCCCAAGACAGGTTGATTATGTGGTTTTAGGAGTAGGTTAGACAAGGACTTGTATGGGATGGCTTGGATAGAGATGATCTTCCCTTAGGTAGGGGCTGTCAGAGCCTACTTTTCTATAATTCGGTGGGAGCTTGGATTGTAGGCCGGTTTCAGCTTTGAGGGATTTTAGCCCACATTTCTGACTTACCATATCAGTGCCCTAATCAACAGGCCGGGCTGCATTCATCCAGGGGACAGAAGCCAGAGTCCAGTTCTCCTCTCACCTGGGCAAGTGCCTTAACCACTAGGAAGCTGAGCAAAGTGCAGGGGTCATGACCTCTGCAACCATATGTAACAAGAGGGAGGACTCACCTTTTCACTATAGCCAGTTCTATTTCCTGTCAGTAGATGTATGAGATCTGGTAGTCGTCTCCCCTCTAACAAGCTAGATCCTAATTGGAGGCCTCCTCTCCTAAGAGTCAAAATCAAACTGGGTCCTGACAAGATAAGTTATCTAAGGCCTCCCATGGAGAGTTATGCATAGTCACAGGCTATGCAACAAGATCCATCTCTGGAGTCACATAAGCTTCCACTACCAGATACTGCAGGGTGGAAAAAGTTGTGCTTCTGGCACGGCTGCCCACCGAAAGAACAAGGGAGCTATGCACATCTCCAGCCGAAATAAGGTCATGGCTCTGCGATAGGACATATACTTCGGAGGGGAGCAGAGGCTGCCTTGGCAGTCCAGCAGACCTGGCCTTGGGTTCAATCTTTGCCCGTGCCTCAAAGCGCCTCCATGATGCTAATCCAGTCACTTTAACTAAACTTTTCACACATGGTCACTAACTGTGTGTTCCTCAATTTCTGGTGCCTGATTTGTGGAAATGCTGATCGCTCACAGCTGTAATTGAAGGAGCTGTACATAGTTTTAGCTATTGAATGCTACATAGGGTGAAAAATCAGGCTCTAGGTGTCTCAGATTGGGTGCCCAAAAATTACTGAACGTTTTTACTTTCATCTCTCCTTCCCATCTGTAAAATGGGGCACTTATATTGTGAAAACACATGCATTAACGCCTGTGAAGCACTCAGATACTCAAGTGAGAAGCATCATAGTAAAGGAAATCCATAATTCTCTCTTCTGAGCAAGGTTTGAGTGCTATGCACTGAACGAGGCCTGGAGTCTCATTCTGACCAGCGAGAAAATGAAATAGCGAGGAGTGTCTCATAAATAGAGCACCCCCTGTTCTGTACATACACGAAGGGACCAAATTCAGTCGCACAGGCAACCTTCATTATGGGATCTCTGGCTTTTTATGTGCCGGACTTTGCAACACTATTAGTGGTGTGTGTGTGTGCGCATGTGCGAGTGCACTATTGGTCTGTATTTCTCTTCTCATATACCATGAGTCAGTTATAAATTGGCATAGATCTACTTTGTTTTTCCATGCAGTTTTTACATTGTTCACACCACCTGGGAACCTTGCCTGTTGTTTTCACTCAGATATGCACAAACACATAAAGCAAATGTGTATTTTGACACTGATGCCACCGTAGCCACACTTCTAATTGCTGCTGTGGATAATTTCTAAGTGGTTGGTACTCAGCAAGTTAAACCCCAGTTCATACCACGTGTCTGTTGTCCCCAGTGTGACTTAAAAATAAGTTCAAATTATTGAGTACAGTAAAGTCTAGTTCCACTTGTGTCAAATAGCTGACTCTGTCTGCACAGTTCAATTACAGGATAAGAGATCCTGTAGTTAATGCTATTTTGGGGGAAGTACAGAATTTTCCTGCCAAAGAACTAAGAGAGAGATGGTATTATGGACCAACTGTTTGGTACAGCTGTCTACTTGGTCCAACACACTCTGCATTTCAGAAATATATATACACACACACACATATCCTTTAAAAAGTACTAAACTAAAGAAGCCAACGTGGTGCATGGATCCGAAGGGAGAGAGGGGGTGATCTCTATGGAAAAATCCTCCTCTCTCTGTGTCCCTGGTTTGAAACAGCCTAGTACCCAACCACACTTCTGATTCAACTACCTGGTCACCTAGGTAACTGAGCCTGGCCACCTAGGAGACTGGGCTGTAAAAATTCCTAGGGAGAGGGGATCTCACTCTTCCCCTTGTCCTGGAGCAGGCATGCTGGGAAAGGGAAGAGTCACATTGGGAACAGAGACACAGAAGGATGTGCCTCCATGAGAGACAGACTCTCTGGAAGATTTCTAAGTAGAAATCTGGAATTTGGCTACTAGTTTAGAACTAAGTTTTCAGCTGCATGATAAAAGGGCCACATGCCCATATCTGAAAGGCTCGACTTATTCTGTTTTGCCTGAGGCATTTTTCTTGTAATATTTCTCTTTCCAGTACCCCTTCCCTACGAACAATAACAACTATCTGTTACAGTGTGCCTGGCTGTGAATCTCTGAGGGGAGAAGGGTGAGAGCCTTTTTAGCTCCCTTTGCTCACCTAGCTAAGGTGGGCATGGCTTTTTACTTTCCTCTGGTACAGGAGGCTACTTTTGAATACTTCAGGCTAAAAGAAGCACCCCAAAATACCATGGTGGGCTAAGAACCCCCCAAGGCCTGAAGGATCTGTGTACCCTGGGCTGCACAGAGCCCTAACAGAGACTAGAGACCGGGTGGTGGCAGTGATTACCCCAGGCTTATGGGGAAACACCTGAAGTGTGGTTTTGGTTGGGCACAGTGAGGCAGGTTCCTCAGCATAGTAGCACCCCCTACCATCCCACCGTAGTCTCTTTGATGGAAATCCTGCCATCACATCTGTTTTCAAAAGGAACTTTCTAGAGACTAGAGCCTCACATTTAAATATCTCTCTGGAGGTCCTTAGGTGGCATTTTTCATTTGTAGGTCTCAGCACTTTTGACAAAGTGAGGGAAGGGCCATTATCCCCGTTTTAGAGATGAGTAAAGTGATCTGTTCAAAGTCATGGAAGAGGCCAGTATCAGCACCTAGGTCTCCTATCCTTTTACTCTGTAGTCCTCCATACTGGACTGCAGAATCTACTGATCTACATTCATAGGGGTGTATCATTATAAGTAAAAGGACCAGTTAGAACCAGTAGGAGTTCCAGTGAATCCAATCAAGCTCCCCCATTGAGCAGTAGCTAATGTCCAGTGCTTTAGAGGATGGAGATAAATACCATCCTCCTCCTGCACACACACCAGAGAAGCCAAATGAAGGGTTGTTGAAGGTTAGGCCTTTCTGACTACTTACAAGCAAGACATACACCTTGAAGCATGGCATTACTAGGCCCCTTCCACACAGAAACCAAAACACATGCACTGATATTGGCTCTAACAAAATCATTGTCCTACCACTGAATCCTATAGAAGTAGGGATAGAAGGGATCTCCATAGGTCATCCCTTTCCTGGGAAACCCCTATCCAAGCCATCCTATACATCCTACCATATTATCCCTTCCATGAACTTGTCTAACTCTACCTTCTCTTTGTGTGTGTGGATGCAAAACCATGAACAAAAGACACAGGGAGTGCTCTACATTTGCCTTCCAGCACTTAAGGACATAAAAACATGATGGTAGTTAGTGCTGGTAAAAGAACTCAGTGGCATAAAAGAGGTGCAGTATGGAGCTGCTATGGCCTTTTCCCCGTGACTGAGTGGGGAGTACTAATTAGACCGTGTAAAAAAATATAGCAAAGGAGGTCTCTGCCTTTGCTTCCTCGAGCTCACAAAAGCACACATCAAATGTTTTAGTAACAGGTGTAGGACACACCGATAGGACAGTACTGGGAAGACTGGGGCTCACACAGCTTCTACTGTACCTGCTCTGGGCCAAATCTTCAAGTGATGTAAATCAACAGCACTCAATGGAAGTCAAGCAAGTGGTGTATATTTTCAACAGCTAAAGTTTTCATGGAGTGATCAAGCTGATGCTGTCCATAAGCCCCCAAAGCTACTTGCGGGGAAAAAGAACAACCCTCTTTCCCTTCCCTATAATGTAAAATATGGACTCTGGGATTAGCTCTCCCTACTTCAGTCCTTACATAGTTTGCATCTGTCCTTTAGAAAAGAAACTTTCCCTCTCTGGTCTGGTGCCAGCTAATTTCAAAGAAGACCAGAATTCATCTTGCTCATACTGTCCAGTCAGCAGCTCTTTACATTGCACTTCAAATGGCTCCCCCAAATCCATTGTCTGCAACTTATTTTCCTCTCCTTTTAAAAAAAAATTTTAAAAAAGCAGCTGTTCACTCTCCCAAGGGCTCCGTTGAAGTTATATTACCAAATGCATTATTTTTTTCTTTTTTAGGAAAAGCAGTTGTTTCAGTTTGATCTGTTTAAAGCCTGACTACCCTCTTGTCATGTCCCTAAAGATCTCTGCTGGCGTGATAACGAGGGGGTGAGGCGCAGCTGTGCTGAGAAGCTGCCAACAATTAACAAGGAATTGTTAAAAAAAAAATCAAACCCAGCATCTTCTTAAAAAAACAAAGGCTTGGAAGATATGGAGGTAGGAGGCCTTCTGATATCTTCTAGCAACATCACTGCTTCCAGGCTAAGAAAGAGCATCAATATTAGATGCAGGGATTATAATGCTAGATTCAGCTGAAGTCCAGCTAGTTCAGTATCCTATCTCCAACAGTAGCCAGCATAAGATGTTCCAAAAAACACATACACCCACAAAACACTGTAGTAAGGAGCTCTTGGAGGAGAAGTTTCCGCCTGAAATCCAACCTAGCATCCACAGTGAAAATCTTCCCTCCAATTAGGGAAAGGAGAGGAAGGAATATGCAAGAGGTTCTTTATTTGGGCCAATAGTATCAGCTGTGGAAAGAGGCTATGGGAAACATATGGTCATGAAACTCAAAAGGACTGCAAAAACCCTTGGCACGTATGAGTAAGATGCTAAAGGATCTTGATATATTAGAGAGATGGACTAGTAGAGTAATAGAGTACCGCTCCACGCAGAGAAATGCAAGGTACTATATGTAGGAAAAATAATCAAAAGCACAGAATACAGAACGGGTGGTAACTGGCTGGGCAGTAGCATGGCTGAGAAGGATTTGGGGGTTTCGGTGGATCACAGACTCAACATAAATCAGTGCTTTTATGCTGTCACAAAAAGAAAAAGTAAGTGCAATTTTAGGCCACGCCACCAGGAATATTAGGTATAAGACATGGGAAGTGATAGTGCCACCCTACTCAGCACTGAACTAAGTACTGCGTGTAGTTCTGCACTCCACATTATAAAAAGGACATAGAAACACTAGAGGTAGGGGATAAAGATGACAAGGGCTTGGGAGGCCTGCAGTGTGAAGACAAGCTGAGAAAGCTAGGTAAGTTTAGCTTGGAGAAAAGAAGATGAAAGAGGGACATGGCAGCAGTCTTCAAATTTTTGAAAGTCTGCCATAAAGAAGAGGGAGAACAACTGTTCTCCCTCCCTGCAGAAGGCAGGATATGAAGCAACGGCTTGAAATTGCAGCAAGGAGATTTAGATTCGATCTCAGGGGAGAGAAACAGCCCTTGCCATTAGAACAGTAAAGCAGTGGAATAGACCACCCCAGAGAGCTGTGCAATCTCCTTTTGGGATGTTTTCAAGGGAAGGCTGCATGGAAGAGGGAGGATTTAGGAGTAGCAATGCTGGATGCATGCAGGGGGTTGGACTAGATGATTTTTGAGGTGCCTTTGATCTGTGATTTCCCCTATCATTCTCATGTGTTGAGTATGGTGGTTGTTGACCATCACCATCCTCAACACCTTCCATGATTCCCCTATTTCAGGGGTGTAGGTTGTAGGCATGTTGGCCTCAGGACATAAGCAGACAAGGTTCTTTGAGTAAATCTGATATCTTTTATTAGATATGTATATAGATTTTTATTTTTATTTTGAGTTGGTCTAATAAAAGATATTGGATCTACCCAAAGTACCTTATCAGCCCATGATTCCCCGATGAATCTTATGATTCTTACCTTCTCCCCTATGATTCTTATGCTCTCATCCTTACATGGCATGAAGGTAAGTATATTTAAGATAGTGAGGGGCTCAGAAGCTGTGGAAATAGGTACTTACATTATTTTCATTTCATTCCGCTCTGGCTGTTTTGTAACTGCTTGAACAGCATCTTCATGGTCTTTTATCTAAGATGCAAAATAGCATAATTTAATAACTGATTGCTCATTTACTGGCTGCCCAAAGCTTTGGCTTCTGGTATGTTGGAGCGTGAATAAGAGGATGATCCTGATACTGCTTCAGCAACATATTTCTGGGTTTGGATAGTGTCTGTGGGCTTGGGAATGTGGGGTGTGCTTAGGACACCACTGCCACAATATAAACATGGCCTTACACAGATCCCTTTCTATTGAATTAGTTCATTGAAGGCTGAAACAACTTTGGCTCAGCACCAGCAAAACACTCCAGGACATACCACTGCTCATAGGATTTGAGTCCAGCTCATGGTCAGCTGCTCAGCTGAATCCGGGACGGAGTGCTTTA
>NW_005842036.1:1301563-1301858 GCF_000455745.1 Alligator sinensis | reverse complement strand
GACTGTGTTGATGAGCAGAAGTGATGAGCAGCAAAGAGTTGGAGTGGCAAAACCAAGAGACATGCCTGTTCTTCAGACTTCAGCTCCCAAGCCTGCCCGTGGGTCATTATAAAAATGTGGCTGTACTTATCCCAGGTAAGGCCACGCTCTGATAACTCTGATAAGCCAACAACTGATAACTTGGGGCAAATAGCGAAAGCCAAGGGGCCAAATCCATTCAAGGAGATTGATAAAGCATGGCATTAATGTGATTTTATTGACCTTGTGGAGTTAGTACAGGCCTGTAGAGGAAAAA
>NW_005842036.1:1276861-1301532 GCF_000455745.1 Alligator sinensis | reverse complement strand
AGCAGGAATATCCAGGTGTGAGAGGCCTGGTGTGTATTCCCACTCTGCCACCAGCTGGGTGTTCAAACTTTGGTACTGGTAACTTAGTATAGGACATAGGACTGAAAAGGACCTTCTTGCCCAATGTGTCCTGATCCCAACAACCACTGAAAGTGGATAATATATGCAGAAACCCTTCAGACTCCATTTCCAAATCCTGTTACAAAATCTTTGTCTAAATTCCAGCCCAAATTTGATTCCAGCCAGTCCATACCCACGTGCTTTGTGTCGACATTGCCCCTTAGTTTTTAAACAGCTCTTTTCCTTCCCTGGGTTTTTTTTTTCCCCTCTGATGCATTCATTTGTTATGCTCAGCCTCCCTGTACTTCAGGCTTTCCAGGTTTAATATATGAGAGGCTAAATTTGCTCAGGACAAATTCTGTTCTGTGTTGCACCTCCTTTAGTTGAACTCTGATTTTAGCCCTCAGTGATTGTAAAGTGCTCTGAGGTCCTTAAATGAAGGGTAATAAAGAAGCTGTACTGTTTTTGGACTTGTTTTCTTAAAGTACTCAGTATGTATTACCTTTAAATACATAAATAATCCCACTGAAGTCAATGGAAATGAATTACTTAAAGTTAAGCACATACATGCTTTACTAGATCAGGGGTTGAGGCAGGCTAGGAGGAATAAGATAGATGGTCTGCTGCAAGTGTCTACTATGATGGTTCTCAACCCTTTAGACTCAAGGCACCCTTCATCAGATTCAACCCCCCACTTATTAGACATAAGGCACCCCTTGGAAAATGCCAGCTCTTAGTTTTCACTCATTTTTGGACTATGGAAAAAATAATAGACCATTTTTTATGCTGGAAAGAACTCAGAGAGCCCACGACAGCAAAGAACTCAGCAAGCCCAGAACTGTTTTTGACCCTCTGGATTCCTATCTTTGGGTTTATGATCTTGGGAATGAGGTTTGCACACTTAACAGCACTAACACTGCATGCCATGCTGTGGCACCCTTGAAAGGATCTTGGGTAACCGCAGGGGCGCATCCCTGGTTAAGAATCACTGTTCCAGCAAGACGTGAAACAAAAGACACGAGGAAGTTACATCCCAGTTCTGGCTCCGTCAAACCCTTGGGTAAATGCACTTAATCCAGAGGAGGACAGCATTTTTAGCAGGCATGCTACAAGTTAGCCTTGCAACCTTCCCCCTCCAAATGCCACTCCAGTCTGCTTCCACTGTTCAACCTGATACTCTGCTTTCTGCTCCCTCCCCTGTGCTGCTTGCCTGATCTTCTGCTCTGCTTTCTACTTCCTGCTCTGTACTCCCTGCTCTCTTTGCTGTTTTGCTTTTTGCCTCCTACCCTATTTGCTGTTGTGCTTCCTGTCTGCTCCCCAGTCTACCCTGTTCTTCCTATTAAGACACTTCTCCGCAGGTGAGCAGCTCTCTCAGTAGGAGACCTAGCACTGCCCAGCTGCCATGGTGAAGAAAGCTACCTAAGTATATGCATGTCTGCTCCCTGGCTTCCTTTTTGGTCCAGGAACCAATGTTTTCTTTCTTCCTTCTTTTTTTCCATTTAAAGTCCCAAAACTCCCATCAACATTCCTTCATTTAGACCTCTTTGTGTTTTTTAAAGTTCTTTAAATTGTATCCTTTGTGCAAATCAAAAAAAAAAAAAAAAAAAAGATTTGATCTATTTTTCATTCAGTTTGTAAATTGTTTCCATTTACATCATGTTCCAAATATAATGAATGGTGCATTCTGAGTTTCAAAGGCTCTGCTTTTAAATGTAATACTTTAGGTTAGTAATCAGAGTCTATTTTGAATATGTGGTGCCTACAGTACATATGAATATGCTAATCAGCTAAACTTAATAGTTCTCATTTGTATTAATGCAAATTAGGTGGCTGTATTTTCCACCAAATATTTTCCTGGGTATTTATTAGAGAAATCAAAATCCACCCCCCCCCCCCCCCCCCAATAAGTTCTAATATTTCATCTTAACACTTTAAAGGGCGTGTTTTATTTTAGCTTAATCTAATTTCATTGAACAAAATTGCATCTAAAGGCAATATAAAATTACAATTTGTTCCATGTCAAATAATAAAAATGGCCTTTACATTTTACGTGAATTTGACCTTTTGGTTTTGCATTTCAATTAAACTTCTCGTATGGAGGAGATGATGTACCTTGTATGCATGGAGCCCCGTTTTCGACTTCATTCCTGTTGCTTCCTCCCATGTGGTATGTAAAGATTTGCTGATCTCCATTGATCCCTGGTCTAATCCTGCTCCCACTGAAATTTGGTAATTTTGCTATTTACTGCAGGCAGAGTAAGTTCCGTTGCTGTATTTCTATATCCCAGAAGTGAAGGCATGAAGAGTAAAGAATGAAAGCAAGCACAACTGTATTGTGCTGGGATCACAAGTCATATCTGACCACAGTTGCAAAATAACTCAGCACACTGAGTGATCCTGGGAAAATTTGCAAAGCTAGGACTGTGGAACTTGAATCTGAAAGCTTGTCAGATGTGAATTGCATCAACGGGCTCTCATGGAGGGGTTAAGTCAGAAAAGCATTTGAAAACAAAGGTTAAAAAAACCCTTGTAAGTCCTTTGGGACAGAACCTTCTCTTTGCCATGTGTTTATACAATGGTGGCTATCATGGGATCATTCATAGACTATGACTGAGTTGTTATGGTCATTTAAATGGAAAAAAAAAACACCCAGCAAGAGTGTATGAGTGAAGGACCCTATTTCTAGTAGCTCCCTGGATGACGGCAAGGATTAGAGCAGCGGTTCTCAACCTTTTTTGTACCAGGATCCATTGTAAACTTTGGTGGCCAGGACCCGACCCAGCACCCTGACCCCTAGGTGCAGTGTGTGGGGCAGGGGGTGGGTATGTGGGGCAGGGGAGGTCTCAAGCAGCTCCTTGCCGGCTGCAACTCTGCCAGCCTGAAAGGCAAAAGCCACGGTTTCCTGTTTTTCATTAAAGAAGAATCCATTTTTAAAGTTTGTTGATCCATTTTTGTTGGAAAAGTTCTTAGCAAGTTTTGGGGCCAAATTTTTCCAACTGTGTGAGCTGATCTAATAAGAGATGTTGGATTTACCCAAAGAACTTTGTCTGCCGATGACGGCTACAACCTACAGCCTTGAACCATTTTTAAAGTTTGTTCCTGACCCTTTCATATATTCTTGTGAACCACGTTTGGGTCGCGACCCATGGGTTGAGAAACACAGGATTAGAGAACCTCAATCAGATATTCTCCTCCTATATTTAATCCGACCTCATATGCAGCTTCCAGAGTGGATTAAAAGAAATATTAAAAGGAAAGAAGATGAAGAAACTCCACAGTGAAAGCTTGTGGTGTTTCTACACTGGGAGTAGTCCATATAAAATATGGAAAAACTGAGGCCCTAGATAACCACCCTGTTCAGAACGTGGCTGAGATGCAAGTATAAGGAAAATACCATGACCACAAGCCACGTAGTGAAAACTAGACTTCAAGTGTGTGTAGGCATGTAGTGGGGGCAGGAAGGCACTTGTTGAAGGAGGCAAAACAGGAATTGGAGAGGCAGGGGTAAAGTAGGGAACCAGCCCTCTTCTCAGCAGCCTGCTGGACCACAACTGCATTGAGAAAACCTTTCACCCTAAGGCTCTGGGACCCAAATGGTGCCTCTTCTCTTTTCCTTCTGACCTTTAGGAAAGAGGTGGAGGAGTCCCCACCACAAAGACTCTAGCTGATAGCAGCAGAGCAGATAGATCAGCAGTGGTGTTCAGCCTACTGCAGAAATGTTCCTGTAGTTTTCACTGGACATCCTCCGTGCAGGTTGGATGTTCGCTCCAATGTCATCTTCCTTGCATCCTGTCTCCCTCACAGCCTTTTCCTTCCCTTTCTTTTCCATTTAGTCCATCTCTTCCTTGCCAAGCTTCTATTCTCACCAAGTATATAATGCTTCCTCATATATAAGGTACAATTAGCATGTGGTTTGAGGCCATCACATTGTTCCTCTGCATGCATATTATGCCCCTTCCACCATCCTGCATCCGTCTTGCCTATTTGGACTGCAAGCTCCTCCGGGCAGAGGCTTTCTGCTATCTTGTTTGTACTCTATCTACTACTAAGCACAACAGAGCCTTGTTTTGAATTGGCACTTGGGCAGTCTGTAATAATATCTGGCATGTTTTCATGAATAATATTTATTTAATATATAAATAGCTGATAGTTAGCAGGCTGGGAATTTTTTAGACTCAAGTGCTTAAAAGGGAGGAATCAGGGCTTCTTCATCTTTTTCATCATCACCACCACCATTATTAATAATAATAATAGTAGTAGTAATAATAATAATAATGTAATAATAATAATTATTATTATTATTATTTGTTCACTTTATCGAGGGTTTTGGCTGCAAATGTCTCCAAACCTGTTCCAGCTAGTAGGCCATTTCTGGAAATAACCAAGGGGATTTTTTTCTTGCAGAAATCTAACTTCAGAACTCTGACAGCAAAAGCTTATGTTTTGCAGGGGGGAAAAAAAAAAAGGAGGAAGAGGGAAAAAAAAGAAAGCGGAGACTGTCAGAGCAGCTCAGCATCTCCATTAGAATGCAGAGTGCTCCAAAGTAATTACAAAACAGCTGTAATGGAAAATTGGTAGTCAAACCCATTTTCCACCAACTAGAACGGTGAATGGGCTCCATTATGTTCCTAATTCTCATTAACTTAATTTGCATAGGAAACAATGAAGGAATACTTAATGAGTTAGACTCAGCTAGCAGCAGATCGATACCCCTATGAACAAGGGTTAGACCCATAATTACAGGACATGTGGCAAAGCTGGGGGTGTTTTATCCCCTTACATGGGGGAGATGAAAAGGTTGGCCCTGGTGCTGTCATTTATTTATAGGCTGGAAACATGCAGATGATGTGGTTAATTTATTTATTATTTTACTAATTTTAGACTGAAATGCAAGGTTTTTCTTAGGGTTGGTTTTTTTTTTATTTTTTTTGCCAAGCATAAGAAGGGGGGGAAAAATCAGCCTTTAAAAGGATGCTCTTGTTGCTCAGCCTCAGGAGACCTAGGACTCAGGGGATCTGCTTGCCTCTGCTAGAGGTTTTATTCAAGATTTTGGGCAGGCCCCTCCTAATCCGTCTGTGCCTTCATCTCCCTTTGAAATGGAGAGAGGACTTTCTGTCTCTGTTGTCTGGGTCGGTTCACCTGGTATGCTCTTTGGGGCCTGGACTGAAGTTTAAGTAGACTGACACGAGATGGACAAGTCCTCAGTCCTCTTCTCAAGGGGAAGATAAGCTTTGAGGGAAAGCTTTTCCCCTGATTCTACTTGGCCCCTGGGTGGAACACCATCACCCAATATAATATATACACATTATTATAGATATAGATATAGATACAGATATAGATATAGATAATCTGGATTGCAGACAACCATTTAAATAGTTATATATAGTTTATATAGTATTAAATAGTTACAACAGTTTATGGCTGCCTGAAATCCAAATAATGCTTTACAGTAGAGCTGTTTCTTCATTAATGGCCTAATGGAGATTTCCAAATCAAATTCACCCTCCTCCTTCATTTTGTTTCCGGAGGATGCAGGCATGCAGGGTGATGCTGTTCTACCCCAGGGCCAAGTAGACTCACAAACTGAGTGCAAGTCACAAAAACTGGGCCTTACATTCCTGAATAACTGCCGCTGAAGTGCAGAACATGAAAGAAAACCCAACCCTTTGACTGTAAAGCAGCTGTAGCAAGAATCATGTCTCTGCAGAGCATTGAACACAGTGATAGCACTTAATGAACCCCAATAAGAAAGGAAAAAGGAGACTCTTGTATCTGGGGTTAGCACAGAATATTTATATGACAGGATAAGAGGTTTATTTCTTCTGTGATGGGGGATGCGGCATGTCCCATTGGGTGCTAGTGTGGCTAGACCAGAGGCTCTTATTTTAAGGGCAGAAATCACCAGATGGTACTGTTATACATGCTCTGCAAGTCCTTTTCCTTCGCATATGAGTAGGTTTATCATACTTCCAGTTTCAAAAAAGAGGGCACCTGTGGGTGGGGTGGGGTGGGGAGGGGGAAGGGTATATTATGCGGGGGGCAGCAATGGTATGCCCATGCCTTGCCTCTGCCCCTTGCTCCTAAGCCACAGCCCCCCCAGCCCTGCTGCTGCCTCTCACTCGTGACCCACCGTGCCTCATCTCCATACCATGCCTCTGTCCCTCACTCCTAAACCACAGCCCCCCAACTCTGCTGCTGCCTCTTACTCCTGACCCACTGTACCCTACTCCCCAGACCATGCTGGGGCCCCTCACTCCCAACTTGCAGTCCCCTGTCCCAGCTGATACCCCTCACTCCCAATCCCCATCCCTGATGGTGCCCTTCAGTCCCAACCCACAGCCCCTTGCCACCCCAGCCCTGCTGCCCACATAGCTCACATGCTCTCACACACTGACACGCTCTCTTACCTGCCTGTAGCTGTGGGGCCTGCACGCAGAGCACATGATCCTGCAGCCTCGAATCACCTTCCCTTGGCTGATTGGGGCTGGGGGCAGCAAGCCAGAAGTGCTGGGAAAAAGCAGAGGCCGAGCAAAATCCCAGACATTTGCTTGCATTTCAAAAACCCACCCAGATGGAGGACAGAGGACCAAAAAGGAGGACACGTCTGGGAAAACCTGGACGTATGGTAACCCTACATGTGAGCAGCATGGACTTCGAGAGAAATGCTGCATCACTCTTCATTTTGTGATGCACGTTCTCCATGGGAAGCTGTGGCAAACAGCAAGAGAAATTGCTCTCTGGCTTAAGTTGTCTGACTGGAGGCAATTCTTGGAACAGCGTTGCTTACTAGGATGTGGGTTAAAATTTCTGAGAGAGGACCTTTGAAGGGCTATTATGGACAATATAAAATACCCAGCCTGCTAATCTCTGACTGCTCCTCCAAAAGGACGCTGGTCTGCAAGGCCAAGACATTTGCCTTGTCTCAAAAGAAAGCAATGTTCAGACATGATCTTTGGGCCATGCTGTATTGAATGAGGAAGGAAACCCAAGATGTCTGTCCTTAAAGCTTTGCAAGATTTTGCTTGGATAAGGCCTAGCTGAGTCTCAAGAAAGGGGAAGAGCTTCCTTGCACAGGGGGAGGATATCGATATATGTGGCCAAAAAGGAAGCAAAAGCAAAATAATGGGAGGAGCATGAGGCATTACTGGACCCAAGGCATACATAGCTCTGAGCCAAGTGGCTCAGCCGAAACCGCCAGTTTTGTAGATAGGGCTGAACCTTGGAAACTATCAGGTCTGTTGTTACTGCTATGCAGGGCCTGCTTTGAATTAGTGATCCCGGGTTTACAAGCTTTGGATTTGCTTCCCAATGTACTTTGCCATCCAGTGACCTCTGACAGCATGAAAACTATGCTGGATCAAATATGTTTAGCGTCTTAGGTACATGCAGAGAGAGAAACAAAATCACTTGTCTGCATCTTAGAGTTAGGCTTTTTGCCCACAAAGTGAATCGAGCCCCTTAAAAAGCCATTTCACAGTGCTGCAGATATATATCATTACCCAGTTCCTCAGCTATTGCAAATCAAGGCAGCTGCACTGAAGTCAATATAGCTATAGGAATGTATACCAGTTGACGATGTGGCCTTATGGGCTCTTTGGTTCAATGAATGAGATGCTGAGCTAGGACTTTGGACGCTTGAACATTATTATCTGTTGTGCCACCAATTTGCTGTTTATTCTTGGAAAGATTACTTGAGTCCTCTTTGCCCCCTTTACTCTTTCCTGCCTTGTGTTTGCCTTGTCTACTTAGCGTGGAAGCAATACGGGGTATGTCCAGGAATGTCTGTAATACCTCTGTAGCAATCCCCTTCATTTTAAACTTCCCATTGTAAAACGCTGTGCACTTTAAGATGACCGTCGTCCAAGGCAGCCACCGATTTTTGAATGCATGCTCTAAAAATCATGACCTTGATGTCATAAAGTACTGAGCAGTCATAACTCCAATAAAAGTTGATACAGGGACGCAGAATTTGTGAAAATTCAGGCCCGAGTTGTCTCACATTGGTCCCAGTAATATCAAGGTAGGCAAAATCCATGGCCATTTTTGACCATTTTGGCCCAAGTAAACATCGCTCTGTGTGGTTAATCGTATTTGTTTAATTAAAGTAGCACATCTGTGTAGTAAATAGCCTGTGGTCGGTCAGTAGCATAACACTGTACAAGTACAGCAGTAATTGGATAATGTAATGAAATGCATGGTGGATTTTTTAAAGAAAATATAATGAGATTTCATCATTTTATACACACAGGTAATTAGTTCTTAGAAATACAAGGAGAGCAAATTATCTGCAGATTTGAACTATCTATGCAAGTAATTCAAATGGCCCAGCTGAAGAGGCAAAAATGATCTGGCTTAAACCTCTCAAAACTCAAACCCTATAGGAAATCAGATCAGTGAGAGAATCTGAAAAGGGATTTGTTTTGTAAAACAAAAAAACGGCGGGCCAAGTACTTGCAGTCCCAGATCTGCAATTGTATGCAGTCAGCTAGAAGCATGACTTGGCGACAGCTTGGCCTGGCTCTCAGAGGCTCCTCTCTCAGCCTGAAAAATAGGCCTTCCTTTGCATATGCTCCATCTTGAGCCCAAAATCTTATTGTGCTCTAGACTCCTCTAGATAAAAACATGGAAACTGAATTTTAATTCGAGTTGCATGTGTTGGCCTGTAGATAGCTCCAACTTGAGCGCGTACGTACCTAATATTCTTGTGTCGATTAAGTACATGACGATCTTAGGGCCAGAGAGGTGCCCAACTGGACATGTGTGCATGCATATAACTGAAGTGGCTAGCAGAGTAAAGGAAGGAAGGTCTTCAAGGTAAAGGATAAGTGGAGTTGGCTTCCTGGTCCAAGGCCAAATCATCTCGTAGATGCAGTAAAATAGATGGAGCTATATTGATTTACACCAGGTGACAATCTAGCCCATAACCCTTCTGTGCCTTTCTTGCAACCTATGTGACACCTCCGGCGCTAAAAGGCAGAGCTGCTATGGCTTGAACTACGACTCCGCTGAGGGCTATAACATTCAAATCCTCTGTGGATCAGGCCCAGAGGGGGACCTGTAACAAGTACGCACTAGTGTGCTACCCCACAACTTCCATCTGTGAAAAGCGGAGGTGCAAGCCTTCTTTTCCCAGCGGGGGCTTGCAGGGCTACATTCACGGATGCAGTTGAGATGCTCAGATCCAACATTAACAGGGGCCACCATATAAGCACCTAGAGAGAGAATACCTGCACCTTGCTTTGAAAAGCATCCTCTCTTCTTGGAGGTACCTGATGTTTTATTGATACGCTTCCACCTTCTCCTAATCTTTAATATTTAAGCAGGCTATCACAGCAGGCCCCGCGCAGCTCATGGGATCCAGGTGGCCCTGCCAGCGGTGTGCCATGAGAAACCCCTCTGTGGAATTTGCATTGCTTTTGTTCTTCTCCTCTGAATTCTCACAAACAGCCCCAATTTGAAAATGCAAACAAACCAACATGCAGAGATCTAAACTTTCTCTGAAGGAAGTCTAACCCCCTTGAAGAAAGTCCCCCTGGGCCACCGCTATTTTGTTGGTGGTGGTGGTGTTTCGTTTTTGTTTGCACTTTTATTCTCAGTATTGTTTTCTTCCCTTTGTGCTTTGATGTTTCTTTGGGGACTTGAGGGGGAAAAGGAGGAAAAAAAACACAATGAACAAACACAAAGGCATTTATAGTATATTTTTGCATGCAATAGTCTTGCCGACACAGGGGAAAACAAGGAGAAGAAGGATTAGTGAGACAGGAAAGCCGGTATGCAAGGAATTGGTGTCATTCCCCAGGGTTTCCACTCTAGGATGCAGCTTCAAAATCCCTCCAGAGCTCCATAAGAGAGACAGATGCTAGATTACTATCTCTCTTCCTTGTTCTTGTCTTGACCTTGGCCAGGACACTTCCTCCCCGAAAACCAACAAAGCCCACTGGAGGAGCAGGTTTCAGGCAATTTATATAAATCACTCCATTTAAAGGTGAGCTGGTTTGAGGCAAGGACCTTTGCTGTTCAACTGCGATTGCTGAAGCAAAAGGACTTTGAACTGGATCCATAAGGGGAGGTGGGCTAGCACATTAGATGCCCAAGTGCCTCCTTATAACCCACACTCAGCTGCCACGTAAGCCTGAAAGTGCTTAAACTCCATAGTTGCCTAAAGTCCCCAAACACTTAAGCATCTGCTTCTCAGCACACACGAAAATGCCTTGAGTCTTGGCAGTGCTGAGCACCAAGGGGCCTAAGTCTAGTTGGCAGTCATAAATGAGGCTTATGGATCCCCCGTTGCCTGATGCAGCAGGCACACTCGGAGAGCACTTACTAAACATGAGTAATTTGGGCTCCTCTGCCTGGGGGGATTGTGAAGTCATATCACCTACTTCCCAGGAGAGTGCTCTAGCCCCCAGCCATCGTGTTTTCTGTACTGGAGGTTTCCCAGCCCTGCTTCGTGAAAGTGCTCCATTAAGAGAGGCCTATTGGAAAGTGGTCCCAAGAGGAAGATGCACATAGAGTACATTCCCAGGAGGCAGGAGATGGGAGTCCAAGCCCTCTCTTCAAACACAGAAGGGATTTGAACCTGGGTATGCAGCATCGCGGATAATTACACTAATCATTGAGCATCCTTTCCCTTGTCCATCTGTGTTTTATAAAGAAAGCGTTTGCTCCAGTGTCTCCCTTCAGGAATTCTTTTTATTAGACCAATTACTTGAGTTGGTCTAATAAAAGATATCAGATTTACCCAAAGAACAATATCTGCCAATGTCCTTAGACCAACACAGTTGGAACCTACACCCCTGAAGCATGGAAGATATTACATTTTGCCATTTGAAATGGAAAGCACACAACTATTGGAGTTGGCCTAATAAAAGATATCGGGTTTACCCAAAGAATCTTATCTGTCTCACTTCGAAAGAGTCCACGTCTGCGTACTGGGACTGTGCGAAATAACACTGTTTCCTTTTGCTTTCCATTTCATCATTTTGAAGGGACAGTATTTCATTTCATCATCTCATTTCATTTTGAAGCACCGTTCCATTTCACTTAGTCGAAACTGTTTTGCTGTTTCGACGTTTTGCCCATAGGCTATAATGGGGAATCATGGAAATGCCTATAACTTTGTTGTTTCTTGCCTGATTCAGATTGCAACTGCAGAGATGGTAGCACCTTTTGTCGGCATGAAGTCTGCCAAGTTTCAAGGAGATAGGTGCAGGAGTTTTTAGAAAAATGCATCTCAAACTGCTGATGGATAACAGCAGGCTGCCGCTGCTGGCTGAGATCGGTGATGAGCACAGCACATGCTGAGCACCAAGAACCTGGTGCTGCCGCTGGCCTCAGCCAGCAGTGGCAACATGCTGTCACCCCATGCACAGATCCAGGGGCCCATGCTGCAGCAAGCCCAGCAGAGCAAAACTCGTATCACTTGCTGGCAGGGGCAGCCTGCTCTTCTCCTGCGTGCAGATCTGGGGGCCTGCACCCCTCGGGAGGGCTGCGGGACTGTGCCAGACTCCGCCTGGGGGATGCGGGCCCCCGGATCTGCGTGCAGGATAACAGCAGGCTGCCGCTGCTGGCTGAGATCGGTGATGAGCACAGCACATGCTGAGCACCAAGAACCTGGTGCTGCCGCTGGCCTCAGCCAGCAGTGGCAACATGCTGTCACCCCATGCACAGATCCAGGGGCCCATGCTGCAGCAAGCCCAGCATTGAAACTCAAAATGTTTTGAAACTTTTGAAACATTTTGAGTGTCCTCGTTTCGTTTCAAATCTGTTTCAAAGACTTTTGTTTCATTTCGATGTCGCTGTTTCGAGCTCGAAACGTGTCGAAACAGCTTCAAAATGAAATACCCGTCAAAATTTGACCCCGAAGTGGGGTGAAGCAGTTCCTCCTAGCTTGGAATTAGGCACTCACATTCTTGGGAGAGGTGGGTGTTAGGTCACACCTTATTCTTGGTGCTCCCTACCAGCTATATAAGGTGGCTCTTGTGCAGAGCAAATACCATTATGAGCCATCCAGATCTCTCCACACATTGTGTAGGGAGCCTAGATGCCTAACTCAGACCCGTCGGTTACATTAAGTGTCAAGGGACTTAAAAAGTTCATTGGTGCAGCATTCAGTGTTGCAGTACCTAAGTCCTCCTATGGATCTAACCTCTAGATTTCATAGACATCATCAGGGCTGGAAGGGACCTCAGAAGATCATCGAGTCCAGCCCCCCGCCCAAAGGGCAGGAAGTCAGCTGGGGTCATAGGATCCCAGCAAGATAAGCATCCAGTTTCATCTTGAAGGTGTTCAATGAAGGCGCTTGAACCACCTCCGGTGGCAGGCTGTTCCAGACCTTGGGGGCTCGGACAGTAAAGAAATTCTTCCTTATGTCCAGCCTGAAACGATCTTGAAGTAGTTTGTGACCATTCGACCTCGTCATCCCTTGGGGCGCTCTGGTGAACAAACGTTCCCCCAGATGCTGGTGGTCACCCCTGATAAACTTGTAGGTGGCCATCAGATCACCCCTGAGCCTGCGCTTTTTCAGGCTAAAGAGCCCCAGGGCTCTCAGCCTGTCATCATAGGGTCTGCTTCCCTGACCTCTGATCATGCACGTGGCTCTTCTCTGGACTCTCTCAAGCTTCTCCACATCCTTTTTGAATTGTGGAGCCCAAAACTGGACACAGTACTCCAGCTGCGGCCTCACTAAGGCCGAGTACAGGGGGAGAATGACGTCCCGGGATTTGCTTGAGAGACGTTTTTTTCCCCAAGGTGGAGAACCTTGCATTTATCGGCGTTGAACACCATCAGATTCTCGTCCGCCCACTTGCTGAGCCTGTCCAGGTCAGCCTGGATCACCTGCCTGTCTTCTGGTGTGGATGCTTTGCCCCAAAGTTTGGTGTCATCGGCGAACTTGGCCAGTCCGCTTCTGACTCCAGTGTCCACATCATTAATGAAGATGTTGAACAGCATGGGTCCAAGGACAGAGCCTTGGGGGACCCCACTGGTCACAGGACACCACGATGAGTGACTTCCATCGATTATTACCCTCTGGGTCCGACCCCGGAGCCAATTTTCCAGCCAGTGGATCGTGGAGGACCCAAGGCGACAATTGGCCAGTTTCTCCAGGAGGCGATCATGGGACACCAGATCGAAGGCTTTTTTGAAGTCAAGATATATGACATCAATCTCTTCTCTAGAAGAAAGCTGGAGGTATTTTGAAGGACTTTAAAACTCAAGGTCTGCTGGAAGGTGAAGAAGGGTGCAGCAATGATGGTTCAGTGGTGGGACCTGCCCTAAGTTCAGTTCCCTTATCTGCCACTGTTAGTCAGGGGCAAATATTCCTGTCCTATCGAAGTGGGAAAAAATGCACTAAATGTAGCTCAAATCTACTGTCTCTGTTTGCTCATGTGTTACTTCTCATTAAACCATGCAAACAATAATGATGCTCTCTGCATGTGATAAAAGACGCCACTTGTGTGATGGTGCACTCTGGCATCCTGTTCTTCTACTGCTTCACCTCGCAAATTAAATGTTCAGCAGAACCAGCTGACTGGGAGATGATCCAATCTCCTATCCTGCTTTTAGATAATAATTGATTATAGCAACTGCACACATTGCACTCTTAATTATAAAGACCAAGGCGGTTCTTTGTGGTCAGTGAGTCTGGGGACAAGACTTGTGGTCCAAGCATGGTTGCAAGGCCTGATGTACACAGATTTGAACGATAATAAAGTTGAATCCAGTTTGATTGAGCTGTTCTTGTGATTCCTCTCGTGTTAAAGGGTGGTCTCACTGCCTTAACTTGATTTGTTCCGAGTCTCTGCTCTCCCAGATAGTCTGCTTTACCTTTTAGGTCTGTGCCTCTTTGTGTTGTTATTTAGATCTGATTCAAGGGAAGTTAAAGATATCAAATTAGTCCAGAGGTCTTCAGAAAGATATAGTTGCTAAGGACTTGGATGGTTAACTATTCCGATCCATTTATTGTTCTTAACCCTTTTCAGACAGAGGCCCATCCAGCTTCTTCTTGAAAACCTCCAAGGAAGAAGACCACAGCTTCCCTGGGCAGCCCGTTCCATTGTCCTACTGGTTGGGTTTTTTTCTGAGATATAATCTAAATCTTCTTTGCTGCAGTTCAAACTCACTGTCTGTTACTTTGTTCCTGAGCTACAGGAGAACACTTTTCTCCATCTTCTTATAATAGCCTTTTAGGTATTTGAAGCAGCTATCATGGACACATCTTAATCTCTTTTTATCCACAGTAAACTCATCTGGTTCTTCATCTGACTTGCATGGCAACCCCTTTATCATTGTGGTTGTTCCATCCTCTTGATCCTCTCTAGTTTCTCTATATCTTTCTTAAAATCCAGTGCCTACTTTGCAGTGACTCACTTTCCGCCAGATTATGGCCTTGCCCAATATAAGATATCTGCAAGGAAGCAAAAGCCTGTAGGATCAGCTCACTTCCTTGGGGCCACTTCATGTACTTGGGGATAGACGGTTTCAACAGCAAATGCCTGGGGACCAGTGGGAGAGGGATGGGAAGTGACTTGCTTTGGGTCGGACCAGGAAAAGTAGCATAGATATGGGGTAAAGGGATGTTGCACCTTTCCCTGCAAACAAGCAAAGGATGGCAAGTGTATACAGCTAGGAAATAGCCAGATATTTTCTAAGTGGGATCTTGTTTTGATGTTTTCCATTGAGAAATCTCAGGGTCTGGGCAAGTAGACACTATTCCCCACTGTTGTCATTTAGTGGAAAACACACATTTTGGACCAGCCTTAATTGTGAGTTGCTGACACAGAGTTCTTAACCAGGGTTCCTTGTGGGGCATTGCAACTACTATTGCCATCACTGTAAAGATAATAATAATAATAATAATAATAATAATAATAATAAAATTTGTTTTGTAGGAACACCAAGGGGCCTGATGCACGGATCAGGGATCCATTGTACCAGGCAATGTAAAACACAGCAAAAACAGTCCCTGCCCCATGGAGCCTACAATTTATAATGCCACCTTATACCTCCAGCATGGCTCTGTCTAGCCCTTTCCTACAAAAGGCGTGGGGTCTGGGCAATCAATCCTTGGGTTCATCGATCTCACTTGCATGCCAGATTGCAATAAGTCTCAAGGAGAGACTTTCTGCATGGCAACAATTGTGCGTGAGGAAGCTGCTTCTCTGTTTTCCTGGCTTGGGCCTCAGAAGACATGTTGATGGCCCCATTTCATCCACAAACGAAGAAAAGAAGTAATAAACAGCAAGTGATTTATTTGTGTGGACAAAATGATTTGATGCTGTTCCTTGTTGACAGAATGATCTGGCCAGAATTACATTCTATTGATAAAACTGTGAAGGAATGCCATTCATCGACCACATGATGTTAGGGGTTGAGGAAAAATGCATTTGTCCACAGAATATTTTTTTTCTGAGCTGTCAGTCGTTTCTGAGGATTTGAACAACCTCATGTTCACGGTCACAGTCATATCCACTCTGTCTTCCTTTTATTCATTTAACCATTTCGTTCTTTGCCTGGACACATTTCTATCAGTCTAATCTAATCTGGCCTGTTTTTCCAGGACCTGGGCATTCAAGCCAGTAATTAGGAGTGTTGATATAGTATCCAAATAATAACCTACAACATTACCTAATACCAAAATTTGACATTTTCTCTTTAATTTGGTGTGAAAGCCTCTGAGTTAACTGGGGGCCTGAAGACATGAAATGTTAGCACTAGTATCATTTATAGCAGTTTTATGCACTGATGAAAATTACACTGGGATCAAGAATGAACAGACAACCATTTACCATGGGGCAGCTACCTTAGAAAGCCCTAAGAATAGTGATTTGCCACTAGGTGGGGTAAGGAGCAGATAGTCACTGGTTTGCCCTGAGCAAAAATCTGTCCTGGAGGACAAATGCATTGTTTTGTAAAATGATCCAAACTTGCTTTTCTTATATACCAGGACACTAGTCATAAAGCACCATTTCTGAGCGACTGTTGCTACAGTAGGTCTCATTCAGCATGCGCCGTCATGTGTCTTCCCTCGAACATTGCTTATGGTTATGTTGCTAGTGTCTGATGAAGGCTGAGTGGCAGAAACATCTGAAACCCAGAATGACAAGGGCAGGCACATTTCAAGCAGGTGGGAAATTCAGAGATTGTGTTGCCCAAACCATTTGATGTATATTTTAACTCCTTTTCTTCATGACTCTCATGGGGGCTCTACCTATGGGACTGTACCTTCAGTGCCTCTTTCCCATCCCTATCCCCACACTTGAATAGCACACATGCACATACACAGACACATGCATGCACACACAAGATCTGTTACCCTTGAGTAAGGTGCTAGGAGGAAGAATGGGATATATGGTTCAATAACTAGTATGGAGTATTGTGTCTTTACATGGTATATGATATCATTTTGTATGCTTGAAGGTGCATCTACCCGTGCATTAATGCGCCATTAAGTTTAGCACCTTAAATAACAGGTACTCACTCAATGTGCAGTAAAGGGTGCTACTGAGCAGTCGCACCAGTGCACAGTCTTTTTGTGACTCTAATGTGCAGTAAACTCATTCTACTGCGCATTAGCACGGCTTTTGCCACAATCCACTAATGCGCACTTGAATTAGTCTACTGTGCATTTAGCATCTCATACAGACGCACCTTGATGGTTGTGTTATTTTCTTCCCTGTGCTAGTCTGCTCTCCTACTAACCCTCAACCTACATCCCCCATCCCGATGGTGGGGCCAACAATATATAGCGGAGAGGGAGTAGTACTAATCTGGCTCTCTCTCCTGGATAAGTGGGGTTTAGATCTAAGTCAGTGGTGCTGGCTTGACATTTGCTTCTTACTCTTTTTGAAGCTAATGATCATGGATGTGCTACCTCTACAAAGTAGCAGAGAAATGAATATTGGATGTAATTAAAATAAAATAAAATACTATTAAAATAATATTAGAGGAAGGAAATGTCATGCATAAACTAGTCATTAATTCCAAAGTCCTTGCTCGATTTAAATTTGAGTAAAGGCTGGCTGCTTTGCCTACTTATAATTCCTACTCTAGTTTTAGCTGGATATTGCATTCTTCATCACTAACAAAAATATTGCAGCTGCTGCTCAACCCCTGAGAGGAGTTTGTGGCTAGGCTAGAGGGAATGAATCCTAGCCCCATTGAAGTCAAAGGGAGCTCTGCCATTAAACTTCAAAGGAGCAAGCATTTCACCCATAACATTTCTATCTATGCTAAAGATTAGCCTGCGATATTGCATTTGAATTTCCCTGGAGTTCAGGGAAGTACAGATACAGACAAGAATCCAAACTTCGAAGCTCGTGCCTTTCATTATAATGAGCCTGAATGGGACCACAGGACCCAAACACCCTGATATCTGAGCACTTCATAGTTCTGGCCCATATTTGGATCCGTACCATGCAGCAGGGTCTATTTATAGCATATATATATCATGTAGCAAATCATCCTAAACTCCTTTAGGATGAAAGATTCTATATAATGCATGATCTTAAGATATTATGGATAAAATTTCCTGACAGTGAGAGTAATTGGACTGTAGCGAGCAGACTTTTGCAGGAGTCAGCTGGGGTACCATTACTGCAGATACCCAAGAGCATAATGGAATGAAGTCGTAAACAAGCCTACAAAAAGCAGCTGTTCAGAAGGGATGAATCAGATGATTTAAAAGCACAGAGCGATGCTGCAAAACAGTTTAGGACCGGAAGTGAAGAATAACACTGTAGCCTGCTGAAAGTGCGGAAGGAATTTGAGGGGGGCAGAATAAAGTTAAGGGAGTCACCGTGTGGCCAGAATAAGAAGCCTAATACTGCCTTTTCTTTTGAGAAAAAGGCATTCACTTTTTAAATATCTTCTAATCCAAAGCGGGGAACCACTAACAGCGCATGGACCTTGAATATCACATTGGCACCTGTGTTGAAAATGAGAGCAGAGAGAGCAGAATATGTTTGATGGGGGCCTCCAAAGAGGATAGTAGGAGGGAAAAAGAAGCCGGACAATTCAAATACTTTGGGGCAAGTGAGTTGTTTTATTATCCAAATGCATCCTTGAGTCTTCACATAGATTTACACTCCATTAGCAAACTATGGAAGCTTTTGTAGAACATGGGGCCCCTGTCAAGACAATATATATTCTTAAACTGCTTTTTAGTTCAGTTAGTCAATTCTTTGTCTCATGGCAGCATCTAGTGGCCACAAGCTAGGCCATGGGCCGAGTGAGCCCAGGACTCTTGGGTACTACGCAAGATGCAGTAAGAACCTACCCTTATCCCAACAACTTTACAACCTAAATCAGTGGCATCCAGTGTTCAAGCCCCAAGGACTGGATAGGGCCAATTCACAGACTGGGTGTCTCACTGGGTTGGCATGTGTAGACAGTCCACAGGTGTGATCCAAACTGCCAAAGTGACCCTGCACAATGGCCTAACCTTGCACTAACATGATCGAAGGTACAGGGCTATGTAATCTGGCCTGAGTTCTCCCCATAAATACAGAAATTTGGCAGCTGTGGAGTGGCAATTAATGCTGCCATTGCTTCCCTGCTACCAAATTTCTGGACTCATGTTGAACCCCATGGGCCGAGCAACATGGCTCCACGGCTTGGATCTGGCCTGTAAGCTAGAGGTTGAGCATCACTGACCTAAATACATGAGACAAAGGATTATTATCCTCCCATAAGGCAAGAGGGATCAAGTAATTTGCCCGCCATTGTGCATCTAGTTGTGGGTAGAAGTAGGAGTTAAACCAATACAGTATCTTAGAACATGTCTACGTTATAGCAGCATGGTGTCTCAGTTAAGCAAGCCCCAAATACACCCCATTCATCTACTCCCACAGAGGTGCTCGAAGCACAGAAGATGAAGAAGTATTAGCATTGTCTCCAACAGCTGTGGGGAGACTGAAGGCTCAAGAACAACCTCTGAGAGATAACCCAGTCTTCACCAGCATATTTCTGGGGTGGGAGAACGGCACTAGGAGTTGGTTGGGGGGTCGCGCCCAGGAAAGGTCCAGCCAGGACATGCTACTACTGCAGTGCTGACAGTCCCATGACCCTCCATTCCCCATGGTATTTCATGCATGGTGGGGTGAAGGGCTTATACAATTATCTTCTACAGATGCAATAAGAAAGCCATTTAAGTTCCATAAATGAGAGATGCTATCCATGGGTCCAATCTTGCTTTGGATGCTGTCACCCTTATTAGTATGTGTAGAGCAACATCTGAGCCCCATCACCATTGGGCTTGGGCTGGGGACCTGCTCCAAAGACCTTATCATCTTAACAGAGAAGGCAAAGAGAAAGCAAAAGCACAGGGAGGTGATGTGGTCCAGGTCACAGGGCAGGTGAGTGGAAGAGCTGAGGTTAGACCCCAGTCTCCTGACTCCCCAGTGCAGGCTCCTCTCTTTGCCATTTGGTCTATATAATTGGCATGATCCTTTCCCCCCACCCCTCCTATTTGGTTAATAAGAAGACACCACCCTCCAGCCACCCTCCCCTTCCCTCTTCTTCTTTCATTTCATATCCAATCAATATTATTTGACAACACACAGGTCAGCAATGATGGCAGTTATATCAGCAGCATGGAAATTACAAAAGAAACTATTGTTTGCCTTGAAATTAAGGGCTACTGAAATCAATAGTACATTTGAAAATTGATATCGATCACAGCATGTGTGTGTGTGGGAGGAGAGGGGGGTACTGGGGGTTAACTCTCGTCCCAGCTACATAATTTCTGTTTCTTTTTGACAAAGCCAATGAAATCAACCTAAAAATTATACACATACGAATCTTTTTGAAGCAATTGAAAGGAGAGAAATATTGACATCTCATAATTGGATTTCCCCACTTACAACAGTAACAGGCACTGTTTTTGTGATTATTTTCCAGGGTTTGGATGCTGGTTTATTGTCTTTGAGGTTTTCTCTGGGTTTGTTTTATTTATTTAAAGGGTTTCTATTCAAGTCGTATCAAGAAGGAGGAGGGGGGATAAAGTCTGCTAATGCCACTCGGATCAAACAAGCCAAGAATAGTAATAGTTATTGTTTGGCATGTTGGAGAGCTATTGTGTGACAAATTGATTTGGAGTCATCATTTGCTTAAAAAGGCAGTAAATGAAACTTTATGAGATGGGGACAAAGTAACGACAGAAAATTGCCCATCCAGAACTCCTGATGGTGATCAGTAAAATGAAATAGATTAACTGTATTTTTTTTCCCCTCTCCGCAACGTCGGGAAAATAAGATGCAGTCAAAATATATTTTATCCTTGACCCAGAGCGAACCAACAGTTCAGATGCTAGTGGCTGGTGACAGTAGAGTTTGATGGTTAATGACTGAGTAACCATAAGTGGCGGAGAATGCTGCAGAATGCCAGACAAATAGTGTCACAGTTTGAATAATAACCTCTCTTTGAATATAAATTGCATGTTGGTGGAAGGTAGCGGATTGACAGTCCTGAATTCAGCAGTCCTCCAGCTACATAAAAAGTCTGGTCCCGGCAATTGCTGCCATATGCTGTGACACCATAGGCTTCCACTCTGGTCGGAAGGTGTCTAAAGGGAGGTCAGCCTCTGCATTCAACCGGTCCATGACCTCTTTGCTTGAAGAAGCACTGTTTTGACCTGCTGGATTTTCTTACCATAAACCAAAAGCAGGGCTGCAACTGGCAACTCTTACTGTCGGCTTCTTATGTGCATGACCACACGTTTGGTTTAAGACAGTAGACAGGAAGGGTTAGCCCTGTCTGAAAAAAAATCAGGGTGGGTTATGGCTGCTTCTCCCCTGCTTTCTTTGCTCAGATTCAAGGGAAAATAGCAAAGCTGAAAAATGATCTCACATGTCTCCAATGAAGGAGAGAGAGCAACTAGTCCTACTCTGGTGGGTCAAAGAATAAGACGGATCATCCCCTGGGTCAGATGTCTAACCCTTCCCAAAGGAGAATGCATCAAATTAATAGTGCCTTTCCAATGTCTTCCTAGTGTGTACTGGACAGATTTTTTTTAAGACCTCTTTGCTGAATAAAGACTGGAATCCCATTATTTCTCCTGGATTCATTACAGGACAATTTGTTACTGCTGCAAGCTGGTTGTGTCTCTACCAGCTGGTTTAGTGGGGATCACTGCCATACTTTTCAGGCTTCAAAAAAAAAAAAAAAAAAATCCATTATCTGGTATTTTCCAGTAATACGAAAAGCCCAGGCCCTTCTTCCCACTACTTACAGTAAAGAAAACCAAAAGAAAATAACATTGCTTCTTAAAACTCATGCCATAAGTATTCTTCAAAAAGCAACAATCTCCTTCAGCCTCCCCTTCTCCTTCAGCTAAGGTACTTTTAAAGTGCTCCCAAATGGGAATCCACCCAGGGGTCTGCTTCCCCATAGTTGCACTCATTGCTAACCAGGGCTAGGAGCCCCTTCTGGACCTTTAAAGTTCCAGAAGGGGCTTTAAAGGGTTTCTACACCCTTTCTCTGTCCTCATCCCTAAATCCTCTTGCAACGTCCAGTGGCCAGTATTGATACAATGCATGTACCAAACACAGCATCCAAAAGCATGCATCTACTTATGTTCTGATTAACCATGAGCTTCTCACAGGTGTTGTAGAGATGGTTATTTATTGATTATATAGCATCTACTGCAAGCCTGGAAGAATATTTTCCTGAATTATAAGCTAACTGGTCACATTTTGATCTCTGTAATACCTTGACCTTGCTGATCCCCAGGAAGATGAGGTTAACTTGAAGCATATTCTTTTGGCTCTTTAAATTCAAGAATCTGGATTTTTTGCAGGATGTGGGCCAACTGTGATTCAGTTACATCGCTGTAAATCTGAAGTAATGCCATGGAGTCATCTCGTATCTGTGTCCTCCAGTCTACTTTCTTCCCCGTCCTTACAGATTCATAGAAAAGCAAGACCAGAAGGGACTGCAGGAGGCCACATCTAATCCAACCTACTGCTCAAGGCAGGATTATCTCTGACTAAACTATTCTAGACAAGCATTTGTCTAACCTGCTGCTAAAAATGTTGTGAACAACCCTCTGTCACGACTACAAGGTACAATGCCTGAAATGTCAAAAACACCCCTTAATTTGCCACAGGCAAAGCAAGGGGGGCAAAGGCACTGCCAATGCTCTGCCACCTGAGGGGGAAGAAGTCCTTTCTTAAAATATGTTCATGGGATCCAAGGAAGAGGGCCACACACATCCCAATACTGAGGAAGGCAAACCTTCCCCCCCACCCCCCATATTGGCTTTTATTTGCTTTTCCTTCATTTCCTGTCCTCCACTTCCAGGCTTTGTGTTAGTGGCTAAGAGGGTGGTCTGTCACTTTAAGAGGGGGCAGCCAGCTGTATTGTATAACTGCAGCCATGGAGGAGCTGCTAATAAGTAGAGATCCTGATTTTCTCTGATTTAAAAAAAAAATTAAATATCCCCAATTTTCAGATTTAAAAAGTAACCCCAAATCCACATTTTCCCATGATTAAAATGAAATACCACTGTATATGTATCTGTATATTAGTGGTGTTTCATTTAAATCATGGGGAAATGTGTATTTTTGGTTACTTATTTCTAACCAAAAATTGGGGATTTTTTTTTTTTTTTTTAATCAGAGAAAACCAAGATCCCTGCTAATAAGGAAGTGAGTCACTTGGAGCTTAAACCCGTTCCCAGAGGGGAGAACAAAAAGGGATCTGGGGGAACAGTTTGGAGACAAGGAACCAGCTGTGAACAGACGAGGATGCTACAGTGAGGGGCCAAGCCGTTGTCCCCCCCCGGAGAGCTTGCAACAAGGCATCATGGTTTGGCTTTTTTTGCTTGCTTATTTGTCCATTTGTTTCCAGTTTAAGGACTACATTTGAGTTGGAAGGAGTGGCTGAGGAGCTCTTTAGGAAGCAAACCCACCTGCCAAAGCCAACAGGTTAAGTAATCCCATTTAAAGGCAGGGTGTAGGAAAATCAGGCCAGATAGCTGGTGCACATCACTACAGCTCTAGGTTTCCATAAGCAGGGCCGTGTCCTGGATAAACCCGGTGGGAGATCGGGAGGACAGGTGCCACTGAGCTCTGGAGGGGGGAAGATACTGAGAGCAAGGTGGGGGAAGGGGTGCAAAGCTTTACTTACTCCAAGGACTCAAAACCAGTCCCTCGCTGCTACTGTCACAGTGCAGTCTGCAGCCCCAGCTGTTGCTCCAACAGCAGCAGCTGGAATACCAACATTGCAGGGCTATAGGTTGCAGTCGTGTTGGTGTAAGGACACAGGCAGACAAGGCTTTTTGGTGAAATCCAATATCTTTTATTAGACCAACTCAAAGGAGTTGGAAAAATTCTTCTTTACAAGCTTTTGGGCACAAATACCCTTCATCAGGCTAAAGGTATTTGTATTTGTAACACTGAAGGGCTGTTTCTGTCTCTGGGATGCAGACTCTGCCGGGGTGAGGATGCTATTTGGGTCAGTGCCCCGAGGTGGTCCCTGCTTGCCCCCTCCTCCCTCACACATATTCCTCTACTGGGAACTATGTCAGGTGTGCACCAGACTATGATTCAGTCCATGCACATGGATAATAAACCCCAGACCTATATGTGCATCTTGGTATCTGCATGCCAAGGAGCTGTTCCTTAATTGTTCTTTTCCAAGCTGTATTTACGTGTCATTTTAATGCTGCTTAATTCAGCAATTCCCCAGCCACATTTTTTGTGTGCTCCTAAATCTTCTTTCTACATAGCATTTAGGTTCATCTTTAAGTTATTTATTCCAGAAAACTCAGCTGAAAAGGCATGAGATTTTTTTTCCCCCTCTGAGGCTTCTGCTATGTAGATGCTGTAGACTGCAACGTACTGACAATAAAGTCATTTTCAGCCAGTAAATTGGACTGTGCTTGATCTAGGACATGCCTTTGAGGCCAAATAGTTTAGGTGTGTGTGCGGGCCGCCTCCTGATCCCGTCCATGTCGCCATGTGCGAGCCGGGAGCTATATGCGGACCCATCTTTGCGCACGCGGGCTGTGGCCAGCAGCCCGGGCACGCGGGGTCAGAAGGGACCGCGGGGCGGTAAGGAACGCACAGGCTAGAATTAGTCACAGAGGCGTAGTGGTTGATTTAAAGATTATTTTACTTATACCGAAGATGGTCGCGGTGAAGGCAGGAAAACTTGCTTCAGTTGCGGTTACAGACAGGAAAGAAGAGAGGCGGGCAAGAGTTCTAAACTCACGAACTCTAGCCCAATCCGGCTGAAGGCTCTAAACACGTGAGCCCGTCGTGTCAACCGAAGAAAATACTCGTACAAAAGAGCTCTGAATAGACTCACACGAAGTTTGCTAGGCTCCGTGGACCTTGTGCTCTGAGGTAGTCCGGTCGTCTGAACAACTATGTTAGTTGTTCCAGCTGAACTCACACAAAGTTTGCTAGGCTCCGTGGGTCCGGTTCTTTTGTGCACAGGGAGGGATATGTCTAGGAATCTATCGGCCACGGGGAGAGGCTAGAGGTTGATCAGACCTCTGTTGCCTGCTTGAAATGCGTTGGGTCCGTAAGGATCTGCAGCGCTTAGAGATCTTCACACAGCGTGAAGTCTCCTCCTCCTGGTGTTCGTGGAGTCCTCCAACTTGGGCG
>NW_005842036.1:1210275-1276132 GCF_000455745.1 Alligator sinensis | reverse complement strand
TCCGAAAGAGCTCTGAATAAACTCACACGAAGTTTGCTAGGCTCCGTGGAACTTGTGCTCTGAGGTAGTCTGGTCGTCTGAACAACTATGTCAGTTGTTCCAGCTGGCAAGAAATAGACTCACACGAAGTTTGCTAGGCTCCGTGGACCTTGTGCTCTGAGGTAGTCCGGTCGTCTGAACAACTATGTTAGTTGTTCCAGCTGAACTCACACAAAGTTTGCTAGGCTCCGTGGGTCCGGTTCTTTTGTGCACAGGGAGGGATATGTCTAGGAATCTATCGGCCACGGGGAGAGGCTAGAGGTTGATCAGACCTCTGTTGCCTGCTTGAAATGCGTTGGGTCCGTAAGGATCTGCAGCGCTTAGAGATCTTCACACAGCGTGAAGTCTCCTCCTCCTGGTGTTCGTGGAGTCCTCCAACTTGGGCGGAAACCACTCAAGCTTTTTATACGGCTAGCAAGCCAATCACTAGCCGCCACGTGTGAATAATTTAGAACTGGCCAATAATGGGGCTCGAATTAGCATACAAATGGCGGGAACTCTTTGCAACGAGCATTTTTGTGCTGCAACAAAGAAATGCACCCTGCAAAGAAAGCTACTGGTGGCGGGAATTCTTTTGCACCAGGGTTCTCCTTTGCAGCAGAAAACTCCACCGTGCAAAGAAGCTGCAATTTAGCGGGAACAATTTAGCAGTGCCGAAGCACACAAAAACAAAAATCACACCCTTTGGGTTGTGACAGTGTGGAGCCTTAAGTTCATTTTTTTAATTCATATTTAGCTATCATCCTGCTGATCTTGAGATTAATGGATTGGCCCCAGTTTCCTGTTAGGTTATTGGATCTGCCCCTCAGGTCACATGAGCTAAAATGTTGCAGTTAAAATTTGTTGAAAGGTTTAGATTGGTAAAGATGCCTAACTGCATTTGATGGGGCTAAGCAGCACATTCACAGCAATGCAGCAAGGCAATGGCCCAGCTAGCATTAAAAATCTTGATTTCTGCCTGCCATTTTCATTCTCTCTCCAGTATAAACATCCCCACCCTAATCAGAGGTAGAAGCCATCCAAACTGCTAGTGATCATAATACAAGCAAGAATTAAAGTAAGGGTTGTGTTCAATATGTGTGGGTTTGTTATGACAGATTTCACTTAATACTGTATCCCAATGACTGGATTGGGGAAACCTAACTACTTAAGGAATAAGTCTTAATGACATCTGAATCAAAGAAAAATCGCTCCGGATAGGATTTTTCTTATTGGGATGATTTAAAGCTGCAGACATGTAATAGAACTCAAAAATAATAATAATGATAAAAATAACAATTACGTGGGAGAAGTGGAAAAAAAAATGTTCAGCAGATTGGAAGTATGCACAAACCTGTCCAATGCTGGTTCATGCCAACTTCTTGAATATGACAGATGGTGGAAATTTCTTTTAGTGTATGCCATAGAAAAGTAGTATAAAAACAGAACATCTCCCTCATCTTCATGACTGCAGCAGCATATCATACAGTAGCAGATTATTTTAGATCCAACCCATCTGACCCATGACATTTTTCATCACTCATTTCTATATTTCTTTCTCTTTCCATAGTGTTGGTTATCATATGTCTACTATTTGTTTTTAAATTCCCATGCCAACATGTTGGAGTACTGTGGCTATCGTCTATTGTAAGAGCTGGTCAATGTATTCTAAATTTTGAATTTTCTCTGAAAATATTCACTTTTTTTTTTTTTTAATTTTAGCAAAAGAAAAAAAAAAGCTGGGGGAAAAAGAAAACATTGATGCAATTATGGCAATATGTGCTGTTCACGTTTCCTGTCTATGTCTATCGATGTCTGTCATTATGTCCCCATTGTATCTTAAGTGACATGCATGTACAAGAGATCCAGATAATGTCCACAGTGAGCTACATGTTAGGATCTTATATTTGGCCCTTCAAAACACTAGGGGATTTTTGAGGAAGGCATCAAAGTTTGAGGCAAAGGTAGTCTAAATAAGATGTGGGCCCAATTATGTGACCACAGCTCCTGAGCTTGTATCTATCCTGCAAAGGATTTCCACATGATCTTTTAACCAAGTCCTAGCCAGGGCCACGGTTTCTTAACTACCAGGGCCAGTCTGGCATGGGCATGGACTCTCAATCTGGTGCCGTATCCAAATAGCATCTTTTAAAGCCAGCAGTAGGACATTACTGTACGAGTAGCTGGTGGGGTCTGTAATGCCATCTGATGATGAAGTAGCTCTCCAAGCACAAGAGGCATGTGCTCAGCATCTTCATGCACTGAATTCACCGTTGGCCAAAATAACGTAGGAGAGGGAGAACAGTATGGGGGTCTCAAGATTTCCCAGGCATATTGTTCCCAGAACTAGTTCTGATGGACTCAGTAAAACCCACTTGGTTGCAAACACATTAAAACTTGCCACATAAACAAAGAAGGTTTTTGTTGGGTTTTTTGTTTGGGGTTTTTTTGTTTTTTTTTTAATGTTCCTCTCTCTTGTTTCATCCACAGCCTGTCTGGAGGCAGAGAGAGTGACACATGTAATATCCTACCTCTCAAGTTGTCTGCTGGCCGGGGAGTAATGAAGGGAATTGGGCTTGTTTCACGAGAGATCAAGATTTCTAATGGGAAACTGGTGATGGAGATAGTCTGAGTGCTTGTGCCCTGAGCACAGAAGAGTTACTCAATGTCAAAACACGAGACATCACTCATGAAATGTAGGTACGCTTGTTCAGTGACACAGTAGCACGCTGTGCTAAGAAAGCTCTTTCATGCACTGCCTTTTCGAAAGGGAGGATTTTGCTTTTGCAAATGCAACTCTCCAGAGAGACAAAATGCCCCTACCGTATGCAGAAGACCTTGCCACCATCTTGGGGAAAGAAAGATGGTCTTGCAAGTAATGCAGTAGAGGTTTGGGCCCTGCGGTCTTGGTTTAATTCCTAGCTCTGCCACAGCTTCTTTGTGTGTCCTTAAACACGCTATTTAAGATGCCAGGTTTGCAAAATATTTATGAATGACCTAACTTCACTCTCCTTAATATAAGTTTTGAAGGTAAGCCTAGAAGAAGTGCTCTGAAAATCCCATATTAAAGACTTATGCCTCCATTGCCTATCTGTAAAATGAGAATAATGGATATTTATTTTTCACAAACCATAGTAACCTCTTGTTTATTCAGACTTTAAGCCCCTTATGGCAGGTATTGTACAATATCAGTGCCATGGATCTCGATCTGAACTGTTGGCTACCATACTTGATACACTAAACATCCTTAGTGTATCCTTGCAAGATACTTTACAGAAATTAAACAACATGAATTCCAGTGCTGGATTACTCCTCTTGGTCTGCCGACCTTCAATGGGGTTGCTTGAGTTAAGAAACTTAAGATCCTGGCTCGGGTGATTGGGGAAAAAAAATGTATTATATATTATACATATATGTGTGTGTGTGTGTGTGTGTGTCTCTATACACATACGCATATGCATATGCATATAATATGTTCAAGATCACACACACACACACACACACACACACACACATATAGACATATATATTAGCAAACATATATTTTAGGGGTGATTCAGAAACAGGTTTTTGGATTTGGATCATCCGTAGTTGCATATGCATTTTTATTTATTCTATAGAACATGCTTTGTGTATAAAAATCACTTGCTATGCAGTTGGTAGGGAGGTGGAGTAGAATTGGGAAATATACTGATGCCATCACAAGAATGGAATTAGAACTGCTAACAGATGCCACCTCCTGATAAAACCATAGAGAGAGTTACGGGGAAGCTTTCTTTAAGTGAATTCCCTTGGGTATCAGGTCTAGTGTTCTTAGTTCTTTTGGGGGGTAGAAATTTGTATTCTCCCATGTTAGACCCTGATCTGTACCCAACTATCTATGGGAGGTAATTTTTTGTTATAATATCTCTCTGACTGGACATCTTTGTTTTGTTCCCTTCAGGAGCTTGTGTCCAGAATGATACAGTGATGAGGAGCCTTCTTAAAACAAGTAGGTTTATTTAGCAATTTTTTTTTTTTATGGGAAAAAAAAAATTAAGCAGTTTATACACATTTGGGCTAATCTTATCTCTTGCTTCACTACAAGGTTAAATTAGAAAGGCTTTCCTCTTGACTTACAGAAACAGAATGGACTCAAAAGCTAAGGACAGGAATTACATATAAACCGGTATACGTGATCAGAAGCCAGTTCAAATCTGTAACACAGCAGAGGTTCAGGGCACATAACATGTTTTCAAAATGGCCAAAACCAGTTTAAGATAAACCTGGCTGGATGTAGTATCAGATTTCACTAATTTAAGTTAAATCAGTTTATTGAACTTCTTTCCTAGAACCCCGCCCCCCAAATTCAGGTTAACTCACAGTCCCCAGCATCCCAGGATGCTTTGCAGCTCTCTCACAAGCCCCTTCTCGTAGGGTGGGCAGGCTAACCTTGGCCCAAGCTGTCTGCTCCAGCTCAGCAGGGAGGTGTGCTCTAGTGCCCCCTGCCATCCAGCCTTGGCCACTGCAGGCATGTGACTGCATTTCCAGAATCAAAAGTGAATGTCTGTTCACTGAATTATCATTTCAACCTATGCAACTTAGACTACCCTGAGAAGACTGAATCGATTCTGCCTCAGTCTTTTTGACTGTCTGTACTTAGCCAAACTGTATCACCACAAGAAAATCAGGAATGCTGGGGACTGACAGACTCAGTTTGCTTTCCAAAGGGGATGGACAGATGGACAATTTATTGTTGTGTAAAAGGGCTTTATTACCTTTGCCACATGATAACTGCCAGCATGTGTGCTCTTGTCCTGCTGTAAGTGAAAGCAGAAGCACAGTGCCTTGGCCCTCACTGAGAAAAGATTAAACTTCCATGGTTAGTTTCTCCTGACTGCGGGTTAAGAATGTGCATGTAGGTGCATGCAGCTGACATAAGGTAAAATGCCACCTGCTTTTACAGTACAGTACCAAGAATATAGACATGATCACTATCTTCCTATGGTCCTGTCTATATTCCACCCTTTCTCAAGGCAACTCTCTTTTTCCCCCCCAAATCTCCCCTTCTCTGTATAAGCTGGAGCCATATTACAATATATCTCATTGGATTTTTATTAGAGCCTGTGAGTCATCCTTTGCTTCAGACAGGTTTCTCCTATCCAAGAGAAGTAGTTAGCTATGCTGGTCTTATAAGGTAGTTTTGCAAGCAGCAGGCTCACTGCTTATGAAAGCTTATACTATACACATCGCTAATTTAGTCTTTTCCGTGCCAGACACTCTATATAATAACAGATTCTTTGGTGGTGACACTATTCTTTAGCAGTTAGATATATTCCATTTTTAATCATTTGTGATCACAGGTCACGTGCCTCTGGGGGAATGGCCTATAGCTATCTTCTCTCCCAGTTTTTTTAGCATTCTGCATCAGAAGTCATAGTTTCATAGTAGCTAGGGTCAGGAGGGACCTGAATAGATCATCTAGCCTGACCCCCTGCCACAGGCAGCCCCCCCCTGCCACAGGCAGGAATGAATGCTGGGTTCAGAAGACCCCAGACAGGTGATTGTCCAACCTCCTCTTAAATATGCCCAAAGTAGGGGCGAGGACCACTTCCCTGGGAAGTTGGTTCCAGGTTTTGGCCACCCTAACTGTAAAATATTGCCTTCTGATCTCCAACCTAAACCTATTCTCCATCAGCATATGACCATTGTTCCTCGTCACCCCAGGTGGTGCTGGGGGGAAAAGAGTTCTGCCTATTTGCTGTTGATCCCCCTTGATGAGCTTGTAGGCAGCCACCAGGTCCCCCTCAGCCTCCTCTTGCTGCAGCTGAACAGGTTCAGGTCCCTCAGTCTCTCCTCATAGGGGCTGTCCTGCTGCCCTCTCACCAAGCGGGTGGTCCTCCTTTGAACCCTCTCCAGGCTGGCCACATCCCTTTTGAAGTGCGGCGCCCAGTACTGGACGCAGTACTCCAACTGCGGCCTGACCAAAGTTGCATAGAGGGGGAGCATCACCTCTCTGGACTGGCTTGAGATGCACCTTTGGATGCATGACAAGGTATGGCTGGCCTTGCTGGCTGCGGCCTGGCATTGGAGGCTTATGCTCATCTTGGAGTCAATAATGACTCCAAGATCCCTTTCTGCCTCTGTGCTTTCAAGAAGGGAAATCCCCAGCCTGTATGTGTGCTGTGGATTCCTTCTCCCAAGGTGCAGCACTCTGCATTTGTCTACGTTGAAGCCCATCCTATTCTCATCTGCCCACTTTTGTAGTCTGTCTAAATCTAGTTGCAGCCTCTCTATCCCTTCAAGTGTGTCCACCCTGCCCCACATCTTAGTGTCATCGGCAAACTTGGACAGCGTGCTTTCCACCCCCTCGTCCAAGTCGCTGATGAAGATGTCAAACTGTGCGGGCCCAAGGACCGAGCCCTGGGGGACCCCACTGCTCACATCTCGCCAGGTTGAGTACAACCCGTCCACCACTAGAGTGGTTATGTCCATAAACACATATTTTGGGGTATAGAAGCACCCCATCAAATACCTCTCCATACTTTCTAACTACCCCATCAAATACCTCTCTTTATAACTACCTTCAGTTTTGGCCAGCAGTGAGCATGTGCCTTGATACACATGGCAGAGGAAGGAACTTTTCCCTTACAGAAGCTGAGCAGCATTTTGAAGGACTGAGCATTCAAAGACACTGCTGCTATTATTCCCACCACTGTTAACCCTTCACAATTAGATGCCATGTGAAACAATATCTCTGTCCTGTTTTGAGCTGGCGTGTAAGGTACACAAGTGTCCTACACCATTCTTCTGGGCTCCGAAGCATTCTTGCAGAGTCTAGAAGTTGAGCAAGCAACCCTGGGGGATAGGGGTTTTGTATCTTCTTTTGTGCTTCTGTGCATTGCTGGGGGGGACTGTCTCATCGTTCATTTAATAATAAATAATTGTAATAATTAGTATTATTAATAATGCAAAATCTCAGAGGGTATACACAGTGGTAAAATGGAGCATCCTCAGACTTCCACACGCACAGAGATACCCCCCAAAGGAAATAAAATAATCAGAGGGAAACATCCTGAAACCATTGTAACTTTGGGAGAAATGTGATGTTTCTAATGTGCTTTTGGTGCTCCCTGAAAAACAACTAATTATTATAATTGTCTATTATTTGTTAGGCACCAAGAGTGCAGTCAAGGGCGATGGATGATTTTAATTATCAAAGCATTTGATGACCCACATGAAATGAGGTTGGTGGATCTCAATCAATCTCCAAGTGGACAGGGGCACAAAACAGGAGAACACCTTCCACCCCCACATTTAGCACTTGTCAGACCTCCTGTTGGTACTCTCAGCAAAAAGTTATGGCCTGAATGGGTGCAAAGGACTGATTTTCTCTCCTGTCACTTCCTGCGGTGCATTTGTATAGGGTAAAATTCAGCCTTGGGCAAAGTATCACTGCGACACTTAAGTCCCGTTTTGAAGTCTGGGCCTCTTGCTGATCCCCTATAATAGGTGAATTCATCTGCTAGGACCAGATACAGGATTTCAGCAGTATCAACCCATCATTGCTCATAATGCACTACAGAGCAAGAAATGATAGGTAGTATAATAATGGAGACCATGTCAAGTGGCTATTGCATGTAAACAGTACATGGCTGTTGCCCACCATCCAGCTAGAAAGAGTCCCTTGCTCTAGTTTAGTAGATGTACCTATAGGGTTGAATTCAACCCAATATAGAAAGTGAATGTAAGGACCAGGCACAATGGGCAGGTAGTAGGGCATAGAGATGATGCTGCCAAACTGAGGGTACCTACTTTTGTCTGGGGCCACTTTGTAATCCCAGATGTTGTAGCAGGAAATTAATGAGCTGTGACCACTACTAGATAACTACTACACCACAGAAAATTGCAAGACTTCATATGGCCCCATAGCTGCTGGTGAACTGGCAAAGGGGAAGGAAATAGTGGTGAAGTGTTATTCTAACTCTCTGTTCAGTTGGCCTTTCCTATGACAGCCAACTCTGGCATTGAGCCAAGGGCTTTCAGATCAAAATGCAACAAGAGACCAGTTTTCTCATGCTAGTACTGTAACAGGCCAGCATAGGGAAACCCTGGAGCATCCACTCACCAACCACTTACAGCTCCCCGTGGATGCATTTCAAACTTAGCATCATGCACACCCCATAGCTTGGACTCTTGTTGCATCCTGAATGCTATCCCCCAGTGTCACCCCTCTTCTCCTTTCCTAGTCTCCTGGGTTGGGTTTATTACAATCTAAACTCCTGTTTGCAGGGGGAGAAATGATAACCCTGGGCCTGATTGTCAGCTTTTCAGTGGCTGGTGAGGTTTTTATGAAATTAGACATATTTGTCTTGATGTTTAGTACAGAGCATGAAATTCAGATCTGTGTGTTTGGCATTCTGCGGGCCGGTACTTTAATATTCAATGACATAACTTCATTGCAGTTTTGACAACGCTGTATAGGAGTTGTGCTTACCATTGAAAATTAAAGCCACTGAAAGAGTTGACAACAGCAGAATTGTGAATGCTTCCAGGCTCCTGAAGTGATTGTTATTCCAGTTTGTCTAGAAGTGCTTATTGTGTTTGTAATACCGTCAGTTCCACTTAAGGGCTACTTGAAGTCAATGCAATACAGGTAAATACTAGAGAAATCTTGCTTTCTTCCTGAACATTTTTATCTCTGCAGCTCATTTGCATTTTCATTTCCCTATAGCCTGATTGATTAGATTATTGCTTGAAATCCCACCAGGGTTAACCTTCATCTATACCTACCTTGGCACTTAACTGTCCCTTGTCACCCTTGTATCAAAGCATCTCAGAATCAGCAATGAATTTTTATCCCCAGAGCAGACTTGTGAGATAGGCGAATGCTATATCTCCATTTTCCAGATGGGGAATGCATGTGTGGACACACACAGTATAGACTCTTTCTTTAGTAAGATCCTGTACCGGTCATGCACTCACATTAACTTGGTCACCCCATGTGAGGAGGCCATGGATAGCAAGTTGAGTGCTCCAAACTCTATGAGTTAAAAGCAGCTGCAATCCAAAGAATAAGTATCCTTAAGTAATCCATTTTAAGTCATCCTTAAGTAATCCAGCTCTATAATTATGCTTTGAGACACACACAAGTTAGGGAATTCAGGGGGTTAGTTTTCTTCAACATCCCCGACCGTCACGCCACAAAGCAACAGTGTTGGCTAACATCTTCCCTACCGTCCCAGAGCTTCTTATCACGACACCAATAAAAACCAACCACTTGTTCTCGGTGTTCTGCAAACACATAGGACAGGGCAGTCCCTGACACGAAGACGTTGTAATGAAATAGCCAAGAGGGTTTAAGGATGTCTGTGTTGGCTTTACCTGAATCTCAAGACTGAACACAAAGTCCTGCTCCCCTGTTCCCTGTCTGCATATTCCTGCCACTGCTCCTGAGATCTCTGTCTCTGGAGAGCTTGACAGCAGCATCCTGACTGCTCCACTTCAGGGTTGGGAGCATATGTACAGGACTAACATTTTAGCATAAGTCTTAAAAGCAGCGAGGAACCACTGGATACAAGCCCTAAGGGTAGCTCATTTGAGCTGGAAGATGCACAGTGAGGTCCCAATGTTATGGGTCCAAAAGCTCTGTGGAGCTCTTTACTGCTGTTCATTTGTCTTTGTGATCATTGGCTGTGAGGGTTAACCTTCATCTATACCTTCCTTGGAAATTAGACATATTTTGCAAAGGACAGTTTGGCATCATCAAGTTGTAGACTTTTTTGGCGTTATCCAGGATGCACTGTACATTATACCCCAATAGCCAGTAAAGGTGGCTATAGACTTTCAATAGCTGTATTTTGCCCTTCCTGCAAGGGCATATAAAGATTTTCCATCAACATAACCAACCGTCCTGCGTCTGCAATGAAAAGCATATTATACACATGATGTTGGTCCAAGAGCAGCATTTTTCTGCCCAGTTTGTGCAGTGGAATTCATTGGCAGGGTCTGAGCCAGCTGACAACTGAGTCATTTTTTTATCCACGTGAATAGTCCCATTGAAATAAATGAGGATATGCATCGAGAAAAAAAGTTATCTGCTTGAGTAACTGCTTGCAGGATTGATATATTTGTGATCAACATTTCCAGGATTAGATTCTGTGGTCAATGAATATCCCATTAGGGCAAAATTCATGCCTTTGCATAAAGCCAATGAAAGGCTTATGGTCACATACATATAATTTACATAGGCTTGGTGCTAGACTTCTGTGGAAGGAGAAATTGTATCCCCAGTGACTCCATCATAGGTAGAAATCAAAGGGGCAGATTCTGTGCCCTGGTCCGGAGATGGCAATCATCTTCAGTGAGAAAGCCCTCAGCTGTATGGGAAGGCCCCCAGAAGTGCTAGGACTTCAATAACTAACCCCTATGTCCCATTGCCTGCATTCATGGGGCAGGCAATGAAGAAGAGGAATCCATGAAGTCCCTTAAGGACTTAACCACTGCAGTTGTTTTGACATGGAAAGTGCCCAGATACTAGGGTGAGAGATGGCAGAATATAAGGTTTACTTATCCCCACTAGACTGATAGGAACCATAGCCAGATGCTACAAGTTAGAATAGGATCCCCGACAGCTTTTACCTTCACCAAAACAGAGACTCCTGGAGCAGCAATTGGCTCGCTGCCAGCCACCCCATGCAAAAAATTCAGACCTGCAGTAGCTACATGCTTCCTTTATTTGCACAAATCTCCCATTAATTTACTTTAACTTTCCAAGAATTCAGTGAGAATTTCACCTTAAGCAAAGACTGCAGAATGTGTGGTTTCTGCGGGTTTTTTTTTTTTTTAATTTTTATTTTTAAATGAAACAAACATACAAACACAGGGAGATAAAAGCAATATGCAGTGCACTGGGAGATGAGATTCAAATGAGTATCACACATTGGGAAGGAAAACATGCATTGATTCCCATGAGTTATGAGAGACACAAATGAACCCACAGTGAAATAAACACATATGGACCAAATTCTGCTCCCACTCTGTACGATGCTCCGTGCATTCGTTCCAGGGGAGAGTGAGCCAGACCTATCCGCAGTCGCGCATGCTTCAGTCAGTAAATAGCGTGCCACCATACACCTACGGAGCATGGATTAGATTGCATGGGCCTTGATTGCATTGACCTCCTTGGGAGCGTTTGCATGAGCAAACAAAGTGTTTACTAACCCAATGGTCTATTAAGTCTAGAAACCTGTCTCCAATAGCAACCAGACCTAGCTGTTTCAGAGGAGCATGGGAGGGCGGTTGGGCGGGGGGGGCACCTTACACTCACTACTTATAGAATAAACTACCCCCTTAACCCCTAAAAGATGGAGGATGTTCAATGTCTATTTTAACTCTGGCAATTCTAATCTAGCCCTGAAGACAAATGGTGACAATTTTTTTTTTCCCCCATACTTCGGAAAGCTTACAATTTTATCACTGGCTGTGCTGATTTTCAGCCGCAGTTTCAGAAAATGTTCACTCCATCTTTCCCCCTGCGCTAGCTATCTGTAGAGTCTAGCTGCTAGCACAGGTAAAGGGCCATTATCCTTGGATTTGGGGACCAACCCCATTGGCTTCAATAATTCTTTCAAGAATGACCTGAAAGAAGAAAGACCATGCCCTAACAAAATATGTTGATGTCCTTAGGCAAGAGCCTCATTACTTGTAACAAAAGGTTTACCCAAGTAAAAATAAAATAAACACTGAACACAATAGATCAGGGGTGGGTAAAATATGGTCCGGGGGCCGGATCCAGCCCACCAGGTCATTCTATCCAGCCCTTAGAGCCCCTTAAAAAAAATAGAAAATTAACATTTATTTGCTTCTGGCTGCCTGTCACAGACGACAGGAACCGAGGGCAGTAGGACCAAGGGGAAGCTGGCAGCAAGACCCAGCAGCAAGGCCTGCTCAGCTCTGACCCTGCAACCAGAACCCGCTGCCTAGCAGAGGCTTCTGGCCTGGGACAGTGGGGCTGTTCCTGCTTCCCTGCACTGGAGAGGGAAATGTGGCCCTTGAAAACTTGCCAAAACTCGGTAAGTGGCCCTCCACCCAAAATAATTGCCCACCCCTGCAACAGATGCTCAAAAGGGCTAAGTATATGAGGCTCAGATTACAGCACTGGGCTCCTGTTTTTTATTGGTTTATCATGCTGGGGTGGGAGAAGTAATTAGTAACTACTTACTTCAGGAGCACCAGTTTCCATGGTTTAGATCCCTGCACAAACACTGCCAGGTTGGCAGATGCCATGCTCACCATTTTTTAGGCAATATTGTTCCAAGTCTGATCATTTTGACCCTTTTTTCCTGGTTCACATCATTTATATCATGGTGACTGCCTCTTCATTTCCCTCACATGACTTGGTCACTCAGCATCCACGGCCAGGGGTACTAAAGAGAATATACCCGAGTGCTCTCACAAAGATCATTCTTCGAGGAGAGACAGATTCAGGTATTCTCCTAGAATTGTCCTCAGTGGATGGCTGAGTGCAATGCTGTTGCTTTCTGGCATGGAGGGATGTCTCCCTGCTGCTTTTACAACCCAAATCAGGGGGCTCTGGATGACAATTGTTTTCCAGGTAGGAGCCCGTGACACTTGCTATGTCAGGGTAGAGGTTTGTCACTTATTAAAGGTATGAACAGAGGTAAAATGGACTTGGAAATAGGAAAGCAGCAACCACCACCAGCACCTGAATCCCTAGGAACCCACTCCATCAAAAATACCACTGAAATCAGCATATTCCCACAAAATATTTTGGGTTTTGCCTTCCTTTGTAGCGGGCAGCGTGTCTTTCTCCCCAGGATCTCTTGAGCATATCATCATGGCCTTTTGCAGAAGCAGGACATTGGCTGCTGTACTCCCTCTGCTTTTCCTGTAGCAGGTTTAGATGTTATGTATTATGTCAGAGTTACCAGTAGTTTTACTAAGAGGTTACATTATGGATTTGTACAGGATGGCTTGGATAGGGATGATCCTGCCTCAGGCAGGGGGTTAGGCTAGATAGCCTATGGAGGTCCCTGCCAGCCCCACTTCTCTACTATTTCTATGATTTGATGAAACAGCATTTTCTAAAGAAAACAGATCTGTTGATTTTTTCCTCATGGTACACTTTTTATATATTTTTTTCTTCTTCCAGGGAATCAGTTTTGTCCCATAGGTGGAACAAAAACACACTACATAAGTAGCACAATGCCCCCATGCTGATTGGGAAAGCCTGCATCGTGCCAGGTCCTTACTGTTTCTAGCAGCTATGATCCTATGCTAATACTCCTTTATGTAGAAAATTGTGCAATTTCCTTTGCTGCCACAACAAATCACGGTATTTACTATACAAAATATAGCGCATTTCAAAATAAGAAGTCATTAAAGATGGTGCGGTGCTGTGCTTACAGAGGCTGAGCAAGGACCTTGGATAGATCAGAGCTGTAAAACGACTCCTGGTGCTAATATAATTTCCTTCTTTCACCTGAAGGTTAATATAACATCTGGGCATGGCTTGACCTGCCTCTGGGATGCAGTTTCTGCCCAGCCATGCATATAGTTGGATCTACCAGCCAATGTGGGCAAAGGCAGAGTCCTATCTCTTCCTTTCTCAATTTGGGGGAGATTGGATGAAAGCAGCTTTTGTATGCCTATGGTGCATAAATGGGTCTCCTCAGTCCCTAGCTACACACCTACATATGGCCCAGACAACATCTCAGTGTATTGTATTATAAACATTTGTCCTAGGACGAGCTGCTCTCTTAAGGGCAAAGCAGATGAGCCTCACCTGTACTAGGTCTGAGTGCCCATCCCCAGGTGAAGGGTATAAATACAAGAGTGAAGTGGTGGATTTGGGATTAAGGGTGAAAGTATGTGAGACAGGAGGAGGGGCTGGATGAGTATAGTCAGCAGATAGCCCTTAAGGGTGGCAGGTTTAGGAGGGAGCACTGAGATAAAGAGCAGGAAAACAGCTAGGGAAGGGGTAGTAAGATGTCTTAGGTCAAGTAAATCTGAGTCCCCAGGAAGATGGCCTGGGAGGAACAAGAGCCAGCTAAGAAGAAAGCTGCAGTAGAAGTATAGCTAAGAGCCCTTTATTGAGGGGAATAAGGCAGCTAATAACACTGAAGAAGGCTTAGGATTGCTTTGAACCCATTGCTGATAATCCAGATGCACTAATGGATGAGCTTTAGGGAGAAAACACTTGCAATGCAAAACCTAATCAACTGGAGATAAAGGGAAACCTAAAGAAGTGAAGGAGGCCCAAATCCAGGTGGATGAACCCCTGTGAGGGTATTACATTATCTCTTAATCTTACTTTAGGGCTTTTTGCATGTCCTTTTGCAGCATCTGATGAAGTGAGCTTCAGCTCCTGTGAGCTTGTGATAGTTGAACATTTTTAAATTTGCTTTGATTAGTACAAATTGACTCTGTCTTGAACCTCAGCTTTTCCAGCCTAGTATCCAGTGAGCCAAGATGGGCTCAAGAGAAGACAAAGCCATAATGTAAATTGAAGGAATCAGCTTTCCAGCTCCTTTAAATGAAGCACTCCTGCCCATGAATGGTTGAGGTGCGTGGGGTGCCTTGGACCCATGGCTTTGTCCTAGAAAAGTCCTTGAGGTAGGGGCACAAGCTTTTAATGTGGCCTTGACCTCCCCTATTGGCCTTGTAGAGACCTAAGCAATGCTGTGGCTGTTGTTTAAGGTGCATGTGAACACTTTACTATTGGGCCAAAAGGGCTGGGGCTTTACTCCACAATAAGTGCCCAGGTGCTCTGTGGAGCTTACTTCATGGTGGATTAGCGCTCTCTTGCTGAGGGGTAAACCTGGGGTAAGAGAAGTTGCACAAGAAGAACCTACTGAGTGGCTAACACATGGCAAGGCCTATTTCACTCTTCCCCCACCCAGGAAATTGTTCCTACATTCGCACCCTAAAGGTACCATTTCTCCTTGAGGTTCCCTACATAGTAACTGCTATGGACACACTTTAAATTCTTGAACTCTACTGCAGTAATCAGTATGGGGTTGTTTACCCTCTCAAGTGGCTGTGCAGGAAACCATGTGCAGTAAAGATGCTATCCTCATAGCTGAGCAGTTGACACATTACCAATACTATTGTGCCCATTTTACAGATGGGCACTGAGATGAAAGAAAAATACCCTTTTTGCAAGGGTGCAAGTAAAACCTATTTCTTGTTCAGCCCCTGGTAGCACCCTAGCAATTGAGTCGCAGGTCTTTGTATGCCTCCCACAGAGGGTGGCTGTAGGATTGGGAAACTGGGAAGGGTTTGACTCCTAGTTGTCTACTAGAGCCATGAAAAATCACTTCCCTCATCCCTGTTTTGATTGGCCACTGGCACAGCTTAAGGGAAACAGCGTGACAAAATCTCGATCACGTGATGAGGTTGGGAAGGCGTCAGCCGTGTGCAATAGTATCGGGTGCCAGGCAACAGCTTGGGAATTAACTTTAATTCTTCTCAAACATTCAGCGGAGGAACCCTGAGCAAGATGAAGTGTCGGGGTAGGGGGAGGGGAAAGGTGAGGCATTTTGTCATTAACAATATAGCTTCACTTATCACTTACAACTGGAAGTGCAGATAGCAGTTATTAAAAGATGTACCATTAGTACAAAAGCTCATTACCATGCTGTAATCCTTGTAAGCATTTGTGACTGATACCGGTGGAGTTGGCAGCCTGTTTTTTTTTTTTTTTTTAATATCTGGCATTGAAAATAGAGCCAGACAATAGAGGCTTGAAACACTGTCAGAGAACATCGCCGTTTTGTCCTCATTAAAGGGGACTCCTGGAAAATGCTTTAGGTCTCCCATTGAGCTGCCTTCATATAGACTGGGTGTGATTGCCCCTCACAAGGGACAGCTGCCTAGTAAATAGAGTGTGAGGCCAAGATTCAGGAGACCTGGGTTTTATTTCTTATTCCGCTACTGATCATCAGCGTGGCCTTTGTCAAGTCACTTTAATCCTCTGTGCCTTTATTTCGCCACCTATAAAATCAGGATATGGATACTTGCTTGCTTTCTAAACTGCCTTGATAGCTATATAAGAACACATCTATAGAAAAGCATGATGCTGAGGATGAAGATGATTCACAAAAATTTAGGGCTGGAAGGGACCTCGTGAGACCATCGGGTCCAGCCCCCCTGCTTTGGGCAGGAAAGACTGCAGGGGTCCCAACAAGGTGTGAAGATAGAATAGTTTTGTGTTCTGCATGATCCAACTTTAATTTTTTTTTTTTCCTTCCAAAATACCCCTTCATTTTTTATATAAAGGAAAAGAAGTGGTGCCTGTGATGATGATGATGATGGTAATAATATCACCCACTTCTTATATAACTTTGTGGGGTTTTTTTCTTCCCAAACCTCAGAGCTTTAGATTTAAGTTTAGGAGAAAGGCGGGTTTGTTAATATTTTATTCAAGCCATCTCATCCTGTTAACTTTATGGCGTAACCATGTCCAAGCATTCAAAACTCATGAGAGAGGCTTAAAAAAAAATCAGGAATTCAAACATATTAAATTCTGGGGTTTTTTTTTTATTACATTCTGGTGTTGGAACCTCTCAGGGTTGTGCTTTGAAGGCTCTTTTCAGCAGCTAAAAGGGCTGGGATGTGAAGGGGGTTGTTTTGTTTTTTCCTCTGATTTCTTTTTTTTAAATAAAAGCTGGCATCAACCCATTACTCTGAGAGCTGGGACTTGCACAAACAGAATTGCAGCTGCTGTGCTTTGCCTGTACTTTCCTAAGGTAGAAATGCGACAAAGCACTGGAGCCTCTTCATGGCAGCCATTTCCAACTGAGGAATTCCCAATTAATGGGACGACTGAACAAAATCATCTGGATTCAGGGCAAAACAGGTGCTGATCTAGATGCTCTTCAAGAAAAAGGTAGAAGCAGATTTTGAATAGAAAAGTTACTGTTTCCCTTTGCTTTAGTCAAACCATTAAATAAAACCTCCCTACCTCAGACTGGTGACCCCTCCACTGCAAACCTTAGAAACATAGAAGGAGGTGAGACTTGCCAGGTTATAATGTCCAGTCCCCAACTATCATTGAAATATCCCCTTATAAATGCAGTGAGCTCTCTAACATTTCACCCCCACTACACCCTATAAAACAGCAGGCTTTCCCAGAGCCTCACTGTTCTAATAGCTCATCTAATTTCCAATGGAAATTAATTCCTAGCTAGAATCCAAATAGGCTCTGTATTTTTTTTTTCCTGTACCCCCATTTAAAAATATGACCTATTGACTTAGCAGCAAAGGAACTGATCCATAGCCCAATGAAGGCAATGAGAAACCCTCCATTGATCTCAATGGATTCAGATCAGGCCTTAATTGTGGTGGGTTTTTTTTTCCATGTGTTTGAGATCCTCTGATTTCCCATTGCTTACCTGATTCCTTGTCTAACTTTTCTCCCATGACAAAAATAAAGTGGTTATGTTGAAAGACTGTAGTGTCTGTTGTGAGCAGAAGGGGTCATTTAAGATCAAAAGAGAATCACGGCGCGTGAGTGTGAACCAGGTGACTCAGGTGTACAGATACCTGTCATCGGCTCCTCTATGTAGCAAAGAGCAGAGAAAGCAATGGAGTTTACAGTCTAAGGGACTAAGCCACGTGACAACTCAAAGGTGAGCTACATGGACTGTGACACTTCCTTGCTGCTGGAAATGCAACAGCTAGGAGATCTGAGTTACAGCTTTTTGTCTGTTCCAGTGGAAAGAGCCTGGAGATCGGGTTCAGGATGTGGACCTGAGAGGTAGCACAGAGACGGAGCTTCTTGGCCATAGCGTTTACTGGTGTTACAGACAGGGATTTTAATGTAAAGAGATCATTGTTTCTAGTGCATTCAGGGTAAAGGGCTTCTTTTTTTAAAGTGAGAAGGCTTACCCCAATGGCATACCTGACTCTCATCCCCTATTTCTCACCGTAATGAAAGCAAATGAGCAGGGCTTAAACTTGTAGCTGCCTTCTTGAAGCAATGGAGCAGAGCTCTGGTTTTATTGCCACTCAGATTGGCAATAACGAGAGATTTACCAGGGAAATGGGATCTGACCTCTCATGGAGAAAAGGGTGGTGCTTGCTCAGAAGTGTGTCAGGAGCTGATGCAACCATATTTGCAGCAGCCATTGCAAAAGGGGGAAAAAAAAAATATATATATATACATATATTAGCGGGGTTTTCCGAATCGGGCTATTGAGATCCTCGATAACGATGCCTCTTTTGGAAGCATTGTATATATGCTTTTATTTATTTATTTATTTATTTATATATATATATATATATATATATATATATAAATGCTTCCAAAAGAAGCATCATTATCGAGGATCTCAATAGCCCGATTTGGAAAACCCCGCTAAGGGCTGCAGCACAGCTCATTCAGCCCTGCCAATCTCCCAGCCAGGTAGCTCTGCGCACAGACCTCACAGAGTTGTCACATCCTATCCTACCTTCCCATCACAGATGGCTCTTTTTTCCTTATCTCCAGATCCTGCAGCTCACACTCAGAATCATTCTTGCGAGACTCCGTTCTCCCCCCACCGCCCCCCACCTTTCCTTTGAATGATTCATGTTGAAGTTAGAAGGATTAAACAATATGTTATCTCAAATGCTGGTAATAGCTGCGGGTTAAAATCTCTCTGTTTGCAGGAGGCACCTTGTTGTTTAAGTTATGCAGAGACCAGAGGCTGTAGAGCAATAGAATCTTTTTGCAGACTTTTATCATGCCCACTCCTATAATGTATTATAAATCATTACCTTCTCAGCCAGCGTCCTCGAGCCACCAATATTCTAAAACATGCTTTTCTTTGCCTTTAAAATAAATAAATAAGCATTGCGAGGGGGATTTATGGCTTGAGAAAGCGAGAGGCTAAGAAGCGACGGGAAGGTTGTAGTGTAAGTGCCTCGCATGTACGGCTCGGCTGTTACGTTACCAGCCGTGTTTACTACAGCGCACTTCTCCGATAGTCTCGTGCTGGTGATTGCTCGGCCTGTCTCCTTCAAGGAGGGTCTGCTCCTGGTTATTTTCAGGTTTTTCATCCCTTCGTCGAAGCCCTGTTGAAATGCCTGAGCTCAGACGGGCAGCACTGAGCCTGTCTGAAAGCCTGTTGACATAAATAGGAGTCTTTACCATTGCTTTCAGTGGATTTCAGGTGAGTACCTATTTTCAAATCAGATTTGTCCCTACTCCTTAAAACTGATCCAAAATACGCCTTATAACTCTACTCCCAGACTAAACCCATTTTGTCCCATGGTTTTACTTGTCGCCCCTCCTGCCTCCAGTGCTAGGAAATCCATTAGCTCTGCCAATGGTCCTGAGCTCTCACCTCTGTCAAGTGTTTCCATTTCCTACTTTGTCTTTTGATATTTGGTAATAAAGAAATCCCCAGCTCCTGGAGTCATGGGACTCTTTTTATTATTATTCTTTTTAAAAGTTTCCATCTGTCCTACTCATGAAGAAGCTCAAGTGCATCCTCAACCATGCGGCAAAAGAAAAGAGTCTTTAGATAGGTAACGGCATTCAAAAAGCTCAAGATGGAATGGATCAAAGTTGCATGGTTTTCTGTAAGCCGGTGTAGTTTTAGGTCAGTAGTGGACAGACCACACATTCACTCTTTGATGGGGCAGGGGAGCAAATCTTAGATCAGGTTCTGCCATTGTTAAACTAATCTATGTATGCTGAACTTCTGTTCTGTTATAGGTACAGACAGGCTTTATGTGCCGAACTTCTGTTCTACTCGTAGATTCATAGATCGTAAGGCCGGAAGGGACCTTAGAAGATCGTCGGGTGCAGCCCCCTGCACCAAACAGGAAAGATAACTGGGGGTCAGGAGACCCCAGCAAAGTGACTGTCTTGGTATAGACAGGTGTTATGTGCCGAACTTCTGTTCTGTTATAGGTATAGACCAGTTTCCAACCACTTTTATACTGGTAAAAGTGTAATGTCTGTACCCAGCCTTTATTTATTAAACTAAAATAAAGGAAGTATGTAGCACTCATCATATTTTTTTTAAGATGAGCTTCAAATATTTAGGGCCCGATGCTTGGTCTTCCAGCATCTGGGATGAACAATACTTCAAGGTGAGATCTTGGGCAGGGGGTTGGACTTGATGATCTTTGAGGTCCTTTCCAGCCCTGACATCTAGGACACCTTGGGGTCCTAGACTTCTAGTAAGCCTTTTAGGAAGTTTAGAAGTGCTGTTTTCATGTTTCTCATGTCTTTCGTCAGCATTGGAATGAGAAATGGTGGTCATCTACAACCATACTGATTGCCGGGCTTCATCAGACCTGGCTGAAAACCAAACCTACAAGAACTCTCATGGGACCGTGCCCCTTTTTGGGATGCTAAAATAAAGGTCAACCCAAAAAGTTTGGCAGTACTTTGGATACAAGCAGCTAAGGAGCACTGGGTACTTTCTTTTCCCTCTGCAAACAAAATTGTTTCCTTGAACAACTTTGGCAACACTGCAATATTTTATGACTCCACGCCACTTTGGCTGTGTTTTGTAACTTTTTTTCTTGGTTTAATTCTGAAAAATCAAAATACCAGTTTTTGTTTCGCTGAACACTTCAAAACTATTTGTTTTGTTTTTTTCCCCTACCCTGCATATGAAAGTAATTCCTGCACCTGCCCCCATCCCCAATTTTTAATTTGCAAACAAACCAAACTCCCCACCCCACCTTTACCCTGATTTTCTGTGAAAAATTCTGATTTTTGCAAAATTTGACTTAGGAGTCTTTCTCCAGAAACATATTCCACTCTGCTCTGCTTATGTTTGCTCTATAGCTTTCTAACCAAGGAACAAAATCAACTGCAGCTGGAACGTGGACTCCAGTTATTCACACTTTAAACTTTAAGCTGGTCTAAGTATCTGTTTTTAGGAGACGACTGGAAAAAAATGTCTATATGCTCATTGCACTTGGATTGTAAGCTTTTTGCTAGAGTAACCATTGTCTTCTTCTGTGTCTGTTCAGTACCTAGCACTGTGCGGTTACGGCCCATGACGGGGTGCTACAGTAATACAATTAATAATGCATTCAATGAAGTGCTCTGCACAATGCTAGTGAAGGAAGGAAGGTGTTGGGAGCTATCGGCTTCATATCTTCATACCTCTGTGGTCTCTGAGGGCTGGTTTGGCTGCTGGTCAAACCAACATTGTGGTTGCCCTAGTTGAATCCAAGTGGCTTCTTGCCATAGGTGCCAAGATTGCAGACCACAGCATTTATTGGTTTTTCACCCGGAGAATCCTCCTTCAAAACCAACCCCTAGATATTGGAAGCAAGCAAGAACATGTGAAATAAGACTATGCTAGTTTTACATCATTGATGGCGGGGCAAGCAATTATTTTGGGTGGAGGGCCGCTTAATAAGTCTTGGCAAGCCATCAAGGGCCACGTGACAGGCAGCCAGGGGTAGATGAATATTAATTTTCTGAACTTTTTAGGGTCCCCATGGGCTGGATAGAATGGTCTGGCAGGCTGTATCTGGCCCACGGGCCACATTTTGCCCACCCCTATGGGATCCCCTATACAGGGGGAAAATGGAGCTGAAGCTCACTTGTAGATCCAACTATTCATCCCCTTTATAGCATTGGATATGGACCTGAGAGGAGGGGAGGTAGCTAGAGAGGAAGGAAGGTCCCATGGTTAGGACTTTAGAAGACTTTGATTCACTTGCTTCTTTGGCAACAAACTTGGAGCAGGGGGTTGGACGAGATGCGACCTCCTGAGGTCCCTTCCAACCCTCATTTTCTATGATTCTATTATTCTGTATAACCTTGTTCAAGTCGCATACTCTCGTCGTTCCTCAATTCTCCACATGTAAAATGGGTATAGCCATACTGCTGTATTTCACAAGGGTTTTGCATAGCACGCAGACTGGTGATGGAGCACAGATGTCTAGCCCATAATGTTATCTCAGAAAATCCCCTGGTCTTTCCTCTTTTTTTTTTTTTTTTTTCCTTTAAACTAGCTTTAGATATTTGGGGGCAACTTTCAGAAATATCCCCTTGTCCTACATTCTAACTCAATGTTTCTGCAGTGTTTCTTTCCCATTCACTTTTTTTTTTTTAAAGAGTTGTTGCATGCAACAGTGAGAACGGATTGTTCCTTGTTATGAATTTATATGGTGCCCTGAGGGTCCTTTTATTTGTACTGTAGAGCATCTCGTGAATAGCTCTCATTCTGGACCATGGAGCCATGAAGTGGAGCAGAGTGGTTCTATCTATCCTGGATGAACTGTGCGTGCAATGTTCTTTGAAATACAGAGAGGCAGACTCCTGTTGAGCTAGGGAGGACTCATACAATCCCTCCCTCCCACCTTTTTTTTAAAAAACAGACCTGGATGTGAATCTCAGTTGAAATAACAAAACAAAACATTTCCAGCTATTTTACTTGAGCAAATAGGAAAAAAAATGCCCATGAGCCAGAGCAAACAAATGACTAGGGCTCAAGGAAACAAAAACCAGGGCTTTATACCACTGCTACACTGGGGAGGAACCTAATGACTTCGCTTCCACATACCTAGACTTGAGCCAAGATTGTGTCTTCAAGTCCTTAGACAGCCCTGTGATGACAAAACATTATACACTGTAGCTGAGCTTCAGTGGTGTGTAGTGGTTAGCGCACCCAAGTAGGTGTCCAGGAAACCTGAACTCTAATCCTGGACATGCTGTGTAACCTTGAGCTAGTGTCTATACTCCTACTCCTCATTTCTTTTTCAGACACATGGAGCAGAAGCTCCCCAAAGTAAAGAGTTTCTTTCACCATGTAATTGCCCAGTGGCACCCTGATCTTAGCTGATGCCATGAAATAATAGTAATATTGGCAGCAGGGTGTGAATGAAGGGGGATCTTGAGACAGGTTGACACCCCTCCCCCCCACCCCAACCCTCTCCTCTCCATAAGAGACAAGAGCCCTCCTGTAAGATCTGAAAATCATTACTTGGGGCAGGTCTCCAGTAGGATTGCTCCCTTCATTAAAGTGGACTTTGTTAATCAATGAATCAGTTTAATTTATTTTTTTTTGCAGAGACCTACAAGAGTCAAAGTGCAATTAAAACCCTGGTTGGCAGGATCAGATCTACTGCATGGTCCAAAGGGAAGGCTGTTTCCCCATTGCCTCCTAGTCCAACTGTGCTAATGCCAATGGCTGGAACTAATGGAGCACTTCCCTGAGCTGGAGAGGGAGACTGCTGTCTAGATACGTTAGAAGAAGCTATCTGAAGAAAGATGCCATGCATAGAGCTATGTGAAGGATGCAAAATGATCACAGTGCACTGCTCTCCACTGTACCACACAGCAAGGAAGACCTTAAAGATATTGAAATAAAATACATAGGACAGAAAATTCATCCATGCTCAGGCCACCTGTGAATAGAAGATGAAGGATTAACCTAACCAGTGGTACTCTGGAAAAAAAACTAGTCCTTATCCAGTTGTTCATTTCTCCCCGCAGTGTCTGTGAGTACAGTTTCTCAGGTGCAGGAACAGGGCACTAATTCATAGTTATCAACCTTACATACTGACATGATTCACTAATTTCAGCAGTCTATAATCTTTTTAACCTATCCATCCTTTCACCGTTTCAGAGTTTGGGAACCTGAGGTACAGAAGGCCATATTTAAACATGTAACTCCCTTAAAAAATCTGGCCCCAAAAGGCTACATCTCTGTCTACTCTAGGAGGATGTTAATATCAAAATACTGGTATAATATATTTAAAAAGTGTTTTTAGGTTGTGGTTTGGGCTGGGGACAAAAATTGCACACAAACTGGTACAAGTGATCGGAAACCGGTTCAAATCTGTAACACAACAGAAGTTCGGTGCACATAAACCGCTCTGAAAATGGCTAAGACCAGTTCAAAATACATCTGGATGGATGTGGTATCAGACTTAACTGATTTAACTTAAATTTGCTTATTGAATGTCTGTCCCAGAACTCCTGCAGATTCAAGTTTAACTCATGGTCCCTCAGCATCCCAGGATGCTTTGCACCTCCCCTACAAACACCTCCCTTGCAGGGTGAGCGGGCTAGCCTTGGTCCATGTTGTCTGCTCCAGTCAAGCAGGGAGGGGTGCTCTAGCGCCCCCTATCTTCTGGCCTGGACCACTGCAGGCATGTGACTGCATTTCCAGAATCAAAAGTGAATGCCTGTTCACTTGCTTATCAGTTCAATGTACGCAGCTTGGACTAGCCTGTGATGACTGAATCAAGTCAGCCTCAGGCGTTTTGACTGTCTGTACTTAGCCAGGGTGAACAGACAGCACCTAGTTCATTTGTTCTCTGAAGCTAAGCATGCCTGGCCCTGGCTGGTACTTACAGTAACTCAGAGGACAATGAAGGTCAAATGAAATCTCGGGTCCTGTCGACACAGGTCAAGGAGTTGGCGCCAAACTCTTGCTGAATACCAGGCCATAGGAACTGAATGAGTGATCGAGACTTTGTTCAGTCCTACCGCTGCTGAGCTGATAGATGGGAATGGAAGGAAGGAAGACGCCCATGATCAAGGCAGCTAGTTATCTCAGGGAAGTTTTGCCTTTAGTAACATAGTCAAATCACCACTCTCTGAGGATAATTTGGTTGCATCTGCACTTTAAGGGCTTTTGTCAGCCCTGCTCTGTGGGTTAAAGACCATTCATCCCTGCATCCATCCCTGATATAGCTGGAGCGGGAGAAGTCTGGAGTGTAGGCACACCCAAAACGACTTGCCCTCGGTCACACTGCAGGCGCTACAGCACAGCAAGAACATGAAATCCCATTACACTATCATTTCCTATTGTGCTCCAATGCAACAAGAATCTCTCTCCCAAAAAGTCCAGAGACGTGCACTTCCCGCTACGCTACCCCCAAATATCGATTGCAATGGCAGTTCTGGGTTTTCGTTTCAGAGATGGCCCGTGTGATGTATCCCAGGCAGCATTTTTTCTTTTTTCTTAATAAAAAAAAAAAAAAGGAAGATTATCCTGGTGATACATTAGAATGAAAGTGTCAGACCCATGCGTTGAATATATTCTGGCACAACTATTATCCTCACTAATGATGTTTCCATGAAAACATAAAGATCAAGGAAGGAAAAAGGAATAACAACAACATCTTTCATTGTGTTTCTGTGTGTCTGATAAAGTCATTAGGGAAAACAAGAAAATGGCTTTTTGATGCTGATGCTGCATAAACATGTTTTCTGAAGGAAAATGTTTTCACATTATCTTAAGAGATGAAAAAGCAGAGAGATTAAACTCCCAGGCCTCCTGCACTCGGGGGCTATTTCCCCTCAACCCTATTTACGGAGGGGATGCAGACTTTGGATAAATGATGGTGGAGATTGGGGAAAGGGGCATGATCATTTTCTGAGAACATTGGCAGGATTTAAATACAAAAGAGAGAAATGTATTTCAGTGTTGGATTCTGAGAATGCAAATCGCCACAACCCCCTCAAATTTCAAAGGAGCTGTAGCTATTTCCATCAGCCAGAGATCTGGTTTGAATCAGTCATTACAGTGGGGAGAGATTGTCTGGGTTGTTGGGTTTTCGTTTTTTTTTTATTGATCTTTTTAAAATACAACACAAAAATCAGGAAACCACATATATCAACTGTACATGTAAAACCAAACTGTCACAAATAACAATCAATAAAAAAAGGTGAAGGAAGGAAGAAGGAGGGATACAAGGAGAAAGAAGCATACAGTGAACACCAACCTAGCTACCAAAATTTCCAAGAATTCCTCCCAAATTCCCCTAAGCTTTTTGAAGCTGTTAAGCCTGCTAATCATGACTCTCTCCATAGATAAATGGCAGCTGTGCCATCATATCATACCAGATTTTGACCTTTGGAGCTGTCCTACTTTTCCAATGCAGCAAACAATTCTGAGGTTGTTACCATAAGAGGCCTGCAGTTACAGTGCAATTTGGGAAGGATTCAGTTTGAATTCCTTGGCGATTTATACCAAAAACACATGCACATTTGCTAAAGGTATCAGTCCTGTGTTCAAAAACATATTTTAACTAGAAATAACTTATTTCCAAAAAGAAATGAAAATAGGGCATGGCAAAAATGTGTGACCATGCATTGATTGAAGGAAATTGCATCTCTACCATATATCTACTGGCAATAAGTTCATTTTTTTTTTTTTTTTTAAGTTTGGAGGCAGCTGAAAAATAATCGTTTGTTGTATAAGTTGAAGTCTAAGCCCAATTGTTGATATTTGAATATTGTGGGATTCTGTTATCTGGATACCTAGGTCTTCGTTCCCTTTCAGTTTTATAGTCTGTATCAGGTCTATTATGTAGTATTATATATTCAAAGAGTGATGGCACAGAATGGGGAAGAGAAGCAGATTTCAAAGCAAAAAAGAATATGTCTGGAGTATTTGCTATACTTAAAGGCTCAGGTCCAAACTGATTTACTAATATTTGATGCAACTGCAATATTTTCATTCAACAGTTTCTGGAAGGTGAAATTCAACACAACTCAAAAAAGGATGTGACATGATTTCCTACTAGAAGTTGTTCTACACGCACAGTACCCTTATCCATCCACCTTCTCCACGTCAGTCTGTGAGTCCATACTTCAAAAAGAGATTGCCCCAAATAGAAACCTTCCCATGTACTGGAGGATGAAACTTCAGGAAGTGTGCCGAAATTTTCTATGCTTCTTAGGCTACAAAATTTGTAGGGATTAGAGCAGAGGCGGGCAATTATATCAGGCAGAGGGCCGCTTACTGAGTTCTGGCAAGCCATCAAGGGCTGCATACCAGGCAGCCAGGGCAGATAAATATTAATTTTCTAAAATTTTTTTTTTGGATCTCCATAGCAATTAAAATAATAGGATGGGGTTTGAGTTTTTAGGACTCCAAGGGAATACAGGGGGAAACACAGAGATTTGAAATTTCCATAATAAAAAAGGAAAAAAACACTGATGGAAAATCAGGCCCATCATGGGCTTGGGCCCAAGGGGCTAACTCGGCTCCTACTGGAACAGGAACAACATGCCATAGGATATGCTGGTCCCTTAATGCCATTCCCCAACTACACTCAGGCTATTGCTCTTCAAATGAAAGAATGAAACGAGTGTAGACGGAGGAGATCCTACAAGAACCAGTCTCATTAACTTTTCACAGAGATGGAAGTTTTCTGAGCTGAGCTCTGACGCCCATGGCCTATGCCTAAAGTAACCTCATTGCCACTTGCAGCTACAGCCTCACCAGACTTTTTGAAGGCATAAATTGGTTCTGCCACTTCATACGGCCTTTCTTGAAAGCAATGTTGCCTTTCTACTGTCCATATCCCCCCAACTCTCCCCCCCGCCCCCACCTACCCCTTTCTTCTTTTCTCTTCAACCTCATTTTGAAGGTCTGACAGCTCAGATCTGTAATGGCTTTTCCTGCTGGATGGCATTATAATTGGGACTGCAGAGTTCTAATAGCATTTTGGATGTGTCGTCATCAAACAGCCAAGCCCTCATTAGCGTCCGAGTTATGTGTGTGGATTTCTTCAGCGGGACTTTCACAGTCATGGCTGGTAGGTGTCTGAGAGCAAAGATCACGTCTCTTTTGTTAGCCAGCTTTTAAATAAAGGTTTTACCCAATGAGGCAGAAATATTTCACTTTGACCCTCGTCTGTTTTTCTTTTGTGAAAGAGATGTGTTGCACTCTTCTGGCTTCTGAAATGGCATTTGATATGACAAGGAACACGTTCTAATTGTCCCGAGCTTGCATGTTTTATGCAGGAGAAGCACAAATGGATATTGCACATGCGCCATTTTTTCTTTCTTTTTTTATTGAACGTTCTCCCATTCTTCTGCTTCGTATAGCTGCTTCCTCCCTGAATGCAACAGGGCTGCACGTATTCACAACAAAACAAAGTTCACTAAAAGAGGGGTAGCATTGCCTAGATGTTAGTGCAACAAGCTCAAAGCCAGGTCTCCTGGGTTTTATTCCAGATTCAAAGCTGACTTTTTGGGGGGCAAACTGTGCCTCAGTGAACTTTTCAGGAAATCCTAAAAGTCCAGCCTCCTGCTCAAAGAACCATTATCCCTGTTAAAAGTGCCTGCGTCAAGTGTTTGTCTTATCTGTTCCTATCAACTTAAAAGGACAGAGATTCGACAACCTCTCTAGGTAATCTGTCTCGGTGCTTAAAAACTCTCAAAGTTAGAAAGTTCTTCCTTATCCACAACCTCAATTATCCTTGTTACATGGTAAGATTGTTATCACTTGCCCTGTCCCCAACCCATACAGAAAAGATTCAACCACAGTCCTCTTTATAACAACCCTTAATGCATATGAAGACCTTTTATAAAAACCCTTCATCCTCCAGTTATACTTTCTCCAACCTAAATTATCCTAGCTCTTCCAACTTTTCTTTGTAATTCACATTTTCTAGACTTCTAATTAATGCTGTTGCTCTCTGCTGGACCTTTTCTTGTTTATCCATGTTTTTCTTGAAATATGGTGCCTAAAATGGGAAATTTCACTCCAGGTGAGGCCCCACCGGTACTCAGTGACATGGAGGAATGGCTTCTCTTGACTTGCAGATAACAATAGTGTTGATAAGCTCAGTGCACTATTCTGCAACAACAGCATATGACTGAGTCCTTCAGCTTGCAGCACACTACAACCCCCAAAGATTTTATTTTTTTCTGCAATACTGCAGCCAACTAGTTTACTCCTCAGGCTGTTGTTGGGAACTGAACAAACACAGAACATGGGAATATAAGCCTGGAAGGAGCCTTCTGGAGGACTGAAGCCATTTCTCAGACTCCACAAGGTTACATCCTTCTTCTGCATTGGTTTGGGTTTCCCAAGCCATTCATGTTCCAGTTTAGGCCCTGTTGGCATAGCCATACTATTTACTTCTCTCTTCCCTGAACCAGTGATGGCACAGCTGTATTGATGACCCTGATCGCACACCCAAAACACTCCGTAAAAGTGTGGTGTGCCACAGGAGACACAAGGATGCTGCCAATGCCTCGCCACGGCGGGGATGTATTGAATGAAACAGATGGTTCCTGTTTCAAACAACTTCCAATCTAAATCCCGATGGACATATTAAAATGGGTGTGAAATCAGAATCTGGCTTCAGGGTGGGAACCGGTTAGAAAACAGGTGCCAGGGTCTTTATGCTGTTCCTAGGCACCAGTTTTTTTAAACGGTAGCAGCTTTAAGAAGGCTTAGCATTCAGGGTGTACAATAGCAGATGCATTTGTCTAATGCAAAACAGTTCTCTGTGGGGATGGGAAACCACCTGTTTGTCTCATCTTCCCATGGGGTAGATGCTGATCTCAGTTATGGTGTAAACCTGCCTTCAAGTTGCTTGAGATTCACATTTTGTTATACCAAAGATCCAGATATGACTTACTGAACCAGACCCCTAGCTGGTGTGCACTGATGCACTGCTCCATGCCAGATGAACCTCCATCCCATTGCTTCTGCCTCTTACGTTCACGGCCTTCCTGTTTTTCCCCTCCTCTCTCTGCTTCGTTTCCTCTCGATTTCCCACCCCCGCCCCCCTTTCAGCTCTCATGATGTCATTACAATTATGTGTTGTCTTCCTGCCTCTAGAAATTCCAGTGGCCTATCCAACAATACCAACAAGAAGTATCACCTGTAAAATGATACCCTACTCTAGGAGGCTGAAGGGAGAGGGGAAGAGAAATCTTATTCTGTTTAAAAGGAAAACACTCTCCTTATCTGAATGCCACTTTTAAGGGCCTTTCTCAGTAATTACACCTTTGCTTGACCCCTGGGGGAACAAAAGAAAAGCACAAAGTAAGAATAAAAATAAAGAGAGAATCAAATGCTGGTTATGAGCACAGAAGGGAAGTCAGTGAGTCAGTGGAATGAAAAAGATCAAAGGACACTTTCATCTATTCATCCCAGACACTCATCCAGTGGCTTCCATACACTCACCCCAGAGCTGGATCTGGCCCTAAGAATTCATTCATATCATACAGAAAGAAGAAAAGGCCCCAGGATGGGATTTTAATCATACCTGGCTGGGTTAAAATGCCGTTCAGAAGGTTTGCCACTGGCATTCATTGCCACTGATCATGCCCCTTTTTAATATATCACTATTATTACTAGATAGTAGGAAGGCCAAGATGGCACCTTAGAGACTAACTGGTTCAGAGAGATATGAGTTTTCATAGGCAACAGCCTATTTTGTCCGATGCTGTTATTACTAGAAGCAGTCACGTAACAAGTGGTGGGTGACCGCCGGCCACAGCACTACCCAGGCTGGTAGGCCTCTTTCTAGAAGACCACATTTTTTTCCCAAGTGGAGCAGCATCCAGCATGTACTCCAAGTCCTGAGCCCTTTGTACCATTTGGCCCTGTTTGTGGATGCTGGGCATTTTGGGATTCCCACCATTGTGGCCTAAGTGTACCTATTGATGAACTAAGGGGCCCATCTATGACATTAGGATGCCCAACCATGACCAGTGCCTAAAAGCAAGGACTGAAATCCTGACTCCATGGAAGTCAAGGGCAAAACTCCCCTGGTTTGTGTCCCCAAGCAACTTTCAGTGAAATGGCTTGCTTCTACACATGTTTCCACTGTTAGGATTCACTCTGGCTTCAAAGGGAACTCTACAAAGGAAACAAAAAAACAACAGCACAATGCCTTATAGCCAGTGCTTGCAAGATGAGGCCTCAAATTAGCAATAAGTAGATAAGGGATCATGTAGAGAAAAGCAAAAGAAGATGCTGAGCAAGCAGGGGGATTTCTTCCAATCTGGTTTCATACTGACTTGCTCAGCTCTCAGTTGAGGGTGGAGGATGGGATGGGAATGAACAGGCCACACAACATGCTCAGGAGTATTATTGATCCTCGGTTCATAAATGTTAATGAATGCCTGCTCATGGCTAATCCAGGCAATGAGAAGTGCTTCTGAGATTAGGAGACAAATCCTCATCTTGCTGTAGAAACCAGAGGATCCCCAAGCTCGTGGAAAAGTGGTGCGGATGCTCTGGCCCTTGCTCTGCATCAGGATGCACCACCGCACAGCCCTGTGTTTGAGAGGCAAGCCACTTATTGCCAGGGTCTCTGCTAGCAGTTCCCAGCACACAGAGCAAACCACACATTGAGTGCTTGTACACGCGAAGCCATTACCATGTACACGTGATGAAAATGTCACTGTGTGGCTTGATGGTATTACACTGTACATGTGGAAGAGTTTGGGGGGTTTCAAATTAATTGGCATCAATGTAGTTTAGTTTGCAATGATGCATTGCAGCTGTTAGGCAGCTCATCCCCCAGCTGCAGGAGAGGTGAGCTGCTCTGAAGGAAAAAAAAAAGGATCAAACCCTACACTGCTTCTGCCATAAGGGATGAGGGGCCGGATTCCCACCTGCTTTTTTTTTTTTTCCTCCTGCAGCCAGGGAGCAATTTGGCAGTGGACTGAGCAGCTCATGAGCTGTGGGGGTCCCCAGTCCTTCCCTTCCTGGCAGGAGCACCTCCCAGGGCTGCCTGGGTGGGCTGCTAGCAGGCCAGGTGCTGCTGCCCCAGCTCAGGGTCGGGTGTTGCCTCTGAGCTGGGGCAGCTCCTGGCCTGCTAGCAACCCACTGAGGTGGCCCTGGAGGGCACTGCCACTATAGAGAGAAGGACCATGGGCCCCCTGCAGCTCAGGGACCATTTGGCCTGTCAGCAGCTCACCCTCCAGCTGTGGGTAGGCTCCATCAAAAAAAAAAAAGGATCTGGCCCCATGCAGGAAAAAATAATAAAGTATCAGGCCCTTCGCTTTAACAGTGATGGACACTGAAATGGTGAGGTTTCAATTAAAAACTCATCAATTCAATTTAGGGGGCATAGAATGCAACCCTAAGGACTAAGCACCTGTCACGTGTACAAGCGCCCATTGACAAAGGCCAGAGACCTCTTCTTCCCAGGCTAGCTTTAATCTTTGACTCTGAAGCCCAACATACAAAGTGGAGACCCACTGTGCTCCCCATGGGCTGAGAAGAGGCTGGATAAACCATTAGCCTCTCCTTGTTTTAACTGCAAGATCACATTTTCTCCTCCTAGCCAAAATTTCCCCTCAGTGTTTACTCAGTGATAAATAACTTAACCACTGTCTTGTTAGTTTACCAAAAAAACCCCCAACCCTTATAAAAAAAAAAAAAACAAAAAAACTTTTAATGTGATGTCTTTCTGGGGCTAGGCAAGGAGCAGGAAAGTAGAATCCTGTAAACACATGGGTCAAAAATGACACTAATAATTGGGAAAATGCCATTACCCCTACTCATTAAAAACCAAGAAGGCATTAACATGTGTAATGCTGTTGGGGACATGGGGAGAAGGTGAAGTTGCCATAGGGGTGTTTACAGGCTGGTCCTCAGCTGGCAAAATCAACCTGCTTCTAGGGTGTTCAGGTCTCGTGGTCAAGGTCATGGTCTAAAAGCAGAAGGAGATAGCTTTGAACTGTTCTTTTCATTATTAGTCCTTCTCTCCGTGGCTCTGACTACTCCACTGTCCATGTAGAGCTAGGCTTGTTGGGCTGTCTACTAAAGTCTACATACTCTACCGGCTCACTGCTCACATCTGAGCTCTGATGTAGGTTAAGAAGGGAGGCCTTCAGAGACTGTTTCTATTTAGACAACTCACTTGGCAGTGGTGAAAAAAGAGTGTGGCCTTCCTCTGGAGAACGACTTAAATAGGTCAGACTGTCTGAGAGCATTAAAGAGATCATATGTTACCACCGAGACTCTCTTCAAGCTCCTTTCTCTGATACAAGCCCACTATGCACTCCCAACAAGAGTGATTTCAAGTGCTATTATGGAACTGACCCAGAAAATTATGATGAAATAGGGTTCTTTTTGATCAGAAAATGTTCATTAGTTGAAACCGAAAGTTTTCCTAGGGGTGGGCATAGGGTTTTTCAGGCCTGAGAAAATAATGTTGTCATAAAAATATTAGAGAAAAAAAAAAATAGACTGATTCCTTAGCCCTCTGAAGACTCAGTAGCTCAATGGTTATACCATATATATAGGGGGAGTCTATATATAGGATCATAGGAAAGTAGGGCCTGGAAGTGACCCTTAATCATTTTTGTCACTCACTGCTAGACTCTTTTCAATCTGTCAACATAGATTTCATAGATTTAATAGATTTCTAGGGTTGGAAAGGACCTATTAGATCATCAAATCTGACCCCCTGCGCTGAGGTCAAGTAACCCCAGCCAGGTCTTATGTAATCTCCATCCTTCTTGAAGTGTGGGACCCAACACTGAACACAGGACTCCAGGGGAGGTCTCATGAGTACTGAATAGAGACGAATAATCACGTCCCTTGATTTGCAAGGTGCACTCCTGTTAATACAACCCAGGCTGCTGTTGGATTATTTATCCACCAAGGGCACACTGTTGGCTCATATTCAACTTCTGGTCCATTGTAATACCCAGGTCCTTCTCTGCAGTACTGCAGCCTAAACAGTCATTCCCAAGTCTGTATTTGTGCATGCAATTATTCCATCCCAAGTGCAAGACTGTACTTGTTGAATTTGATCTGATTGATTTGTAGACATTTTTTCAATGTATCCAGGTCATGCTGGATCTTAGTCCTATCCTCCTGAGTGTCTGCAACTCTGCCCAATTTGCTTAAGCATACATTCAATCCCATCATCCAAATTATTAATGAAGATGTTGAACAATATTAGATCTAGGACAGAACCTTGGGGAACCCTGTTTGATATCTCCTCTCAACTAGAAACTAGGAAAAAGCTGTTTTTTCAATGTATCCAGGTCATGCTGGATCTTAGTCCTATCCTCCTGAGTGTCTGCAACTCTGCCCAATTTGCTTAAGCATACATTCAATCCCATCATCCAAATTATTAATGAAGATGTTGAACAATATTAGATCTAGGACAGAACCTTGGGGAACCCTGTTTGATATCTCCTCTCAACTAGAAACTAGGAAAAAGCTGTTGATGACTACTCATTGAGCACAATGATCCACTTTGGTATCCATATTAGAGTACTTTCATCTAATCTGTATTTCCTTAACCTGTCATGAAGAACATGTCACGTGGGAGACCCACTAACTGCCTGATTTAATACACTACATAGCATGGAATCCCTTCAATAGAAGAGATCAATCTGGTGTTTAAGCAGTCTGTTGAGAAATGGGAAACTGCAAGTGTGATCCATGAACCTGTAAGGTAATCTAGCTGTGTACTTCCAGCATATCAACCACTTCAATGTACCTGTAAGTGCCAGTGTGCATGCTCTTAGCCCACAATAAATGCAATGTAGCTTTCATTGTGGAAGCTATCTGCCCCACATTTCTTCTGGCTTAAGAGAATGGTCATGGGCTGATGCTAAGCAGAAACCATCCTGCCGTAAGTTTACTCCCTTGCTTACTTCTCAGTAACATGTTTCATTAGCTCTACCCTTAGTGCAAGTAGGGATTTGGCCCTGCATTTGCCCCAGGCCAGCTGAGGCCATGCCCTGTTTTTCCTGTGAAAGGCTAAAACCTCCAAATATAAAGCAGAAACACATTTTTTGCATTGTGGAAACTTTCAGGGAGTTGAAAGAACTCTTCCCCGCACAGCTGTACTTCCAGCACATCTTCCCCTGAAGTTGTCCAAGGATGTTCAAAGCAATAACTATCCTTCAAATATACTCGATTGCCTAAGAAGTTGGATAAAAGCAGAAAGATCCTTTCCAAGATATATATATCAGCTTTAAAAGCCTGTATAGGACTGTGGATGATCAGGGGGGAACTGACCTGGCACTTCCATGCTGGCCCCCACTGCAAATCTTGACTTGGGAGATGGTAAGAAGCTGGACTAGGGATAGGCTGGATAAGGAGTGATAGCACCAATGACCCATGATCCTGGAGGTATTTGGGCTGCAGTGAGACCATAGGCAGCACAGAAGAGACCTCTATAAGTTACACCTTTAGACAGAACAAAATAGAAATTAAAATGGGGATTGCTTGAAGAAGAGTTTCCGATATGTCCCAAAACTCCACAATTTTCCAATAAAGAGAAAAAGGATGATTTTGGCTAAAGGCCAGTTCTCTTTCAGTGAGAAACTGAAGGCAAACAGCAGAAATTAAGGGGGGAGGGAATGGAAATTAGCAAGTGGGGAAAAAAAGAGTGGGAAACAGATAGCCATCAATCTAAATTAGAAGCTATGAAGTGCAGAAAATTGATAAAGAAATCTAAAACTTTCAGGGGGGAAATCCATTGGTGGCAGGATTAGGACAATAAAAAAAACCCATTGTTTAGTATACTGTATTAGGAACAAAAAAAAAATCCTAGGAATGGTATAAACCCATGACTAGCTGGCAATAGTTAGTTAATAATATGAGGTTCAACAAGGACAATTGCAAAGTCCTGCACTTAGGATGGAAGAATCCTATGCACTAGTGCAGGCTGGGGACCTAGCTGGCTAAGCACCTGGGGGTGACAGTGGACAATAAGCTGGATATGAGCCAAAAGTGTGCCCTTGTTGCCAAGAAGGCTAATTGCTTAATGCCATTGCATACTGGGCTGCATTGGTAGGAATGGTGTCAGTAGATCTAGGGAAGTGATTATTCCCCTCTTATTCTGCACTGGGGAGGCCACATCTGCAGTACTGTGTCCAGTTGTGGGCCCCCACTGCAGAAAGGATGTGAACAAGTTGGAGAGAGTCTGGTAGAAGACAATGAAAATGGTTGTGTGGGGCTGGGGCACGATTTGTGAGGAGAAGCTGAGGGCACTGGTCTGATGGAGTCTGCAGAAGAGAAGACCGAGGGGGATTGAATAGCAGCCTTCACCTCCCTGCAGGGGGGCTGCAAAGAGGATGGAGCTGGGCTGTTCTCAGTGGAGGCAGATGGCAGAACAAGGAGCAATGGGCTCAAGCTGCAGCAAGGGAAGTTGAGGTTGGATATTAGGAACAACTTTCTCACTAGGAAGGTGGTAAAATACTGGAACAGACTACCTAGAGAGGTGGTGGCATCTCCAACCTTGGAGGTTTTTAAGGCTTGGCTCAACAAAGCCTTGGCTGAATGATGCAGTAAGGCTGATCCTAGTTTGAGCAGGGCGTTGGACTAGATGTGACCTCCTAAGGTCCCTTCCAACCCTCATTTTCTATGACTATGAATATTAATATTAACAATGATGGGGAAAAGGCAACATTTCTGCTCCATATTTAGAATGAAGGACAATAATGCACTTGTATTAGATGAGTTACCATTAGCAACTGAGAAAAATGTTGGGGGCAAATATTTTTAAATCCACATGGCCTGATAACGTGTAGCAAAGAATCCTAAAAGAGTTGGCTAAGATCATCTCTGCCTCAAATATATAAAGATATAAAATAAATTTTGCAACAATAAGGGGGAACACCAGAAAGATGGAAGAGCTCTAATACTGTGTCAGCTTTCAAAGAAGGCAGGTGGCATAACTTGTTTAATCATGGGCCTGTTAATCAGTCCTGGGCAAAATGGTAGGCAAAGCTCATAGAGGATTCAATTAATTAAGAATTAAAAGATAAGTATATCATTAATTACTTTCAAGATGTTTAACTAGACATGCTGTTGAAAGGTTGCCATGACATTCTGATTAAAAACAATAGCACTATATAGTATCAATAGAGCACAGATTCAGTGGATTAAGAATGGGATACTGGGCATACCTTCAGAAATAATTTTTCACAGACAACTATCTTTCATGTGTTTTCTTAGGAAAGGCTTGAATCTTTTTAACATTTTCTTCTTTGATGTGGAAGTAAATGTAAAATCGCCACTGATAAAATGGTGGAGGAATGTAAATAAGGATGAGGATTGGCTGGTTGTAGCAAGAGTACTGGGACGTGTGTCATACATGGCATATATTAATATTCAAAGCTATATGTTAAGGATCATAGAAAGGAGACCACAGTGACAAAATGGGGGAGAGGTAGCTCTGAAAATAGTACCTTTTTCTATTTGAGGGGTCACAGCGAACAAGTAATTCAGTGGGAACTCCCAGCATCGTGTTGCAACAAAATGATCCTGGGTGCATAAACAGAGGAGCAGTAAGTAGGAGTGGGGATATGACTTTATTTCTATATACACCATTGAGGTGACTCGGTCATTAGGTAGCCACGTCCGATAAGAGAGGATACAAAAAAGCCACAGAAATTATCTGAAAGCTGAATCATTCAGTGAAAGACTTGGAGTTCAACGCGTTCATCTTATTAAAACAAGATTGAGAGGTAACTTGATTATGGTGTCTAAGTACCTTCACAGAAAGAAAAAAGAAAAAAAAAAAAGGCTGGGTGCTAATGGGCTCTTAATCCAGCGGAGAAAGACATATTGAGAACTAATGGCTGGAAGCTGAAACCAGCCAAATTCAAATTAGAAATTAGGCACAAACTTTTAGCAGAAAGGGTGTTTAACCACTGGAACAAACTACCAAGGGAGAAAGCATATTCTCCGTGTCTTGCTGTCTGCATATGAAGACAGGATGCTTTTTCCCCACCTCCCTCTCAGGCAAAGGTGATTTATCCAAATGCAAGTTTTTGAGCTTAGTATAGGGATAATGGAGTGAAATGAAGTGGCCTATGATATATGGGAGTCAGACTGGGGGGTGCCAATATTCTCCTCTGGCCTTAAACTGTATGAAATCCAAAGGAGCCAGGGACTGTATTCAAAAGGTTGTTGCAATCCCTTAAGCTGGCCTGAACATTGAGGGCTCAATGGTGCTGGGATACCACAGTCTCCCTCTTTGTCCACTCTGGACTGCTGCTTTCAAGCCAAAATTCATGGAGACACAGCACACCCTGGATATTTCCAAGTAATAGTGTCTCAATTTGAGCTCTTAACGATGAGTACACAAACCAGTTACTGCAAAGCAGAGTGTGAACCTGCAACACATCAGCTGAGCTGCTTGCATTGTGGAGTAAACTACTTTGCCTTTAACACAGAGTAAGAGCATGCACACGGGCACTTATTAGTAGCTGATGTGTTATACATTTGCATCCTAACTTACTTCACTGTAACTGGTGCATTTGCCCATACCCGCATTCATGATTGCTCTCTGCCTTGTGCCAACATTTGTCCAGTACAAAATTGGCATGAAAGGCTGTCAGGCAGAGTTTCACACTTGCTTTTCACTGATGTGATGGCTTGCGGTGAGGCAGGGCATTAGAGACTCATGTCTCTGAATCCTTATTTAGATGTGGGAAGATTTCCAGAAGTACCAAGCACATCCCCAGCATCCAATAATGTCTACGTCCTTGCCCCTTCATCTCAGTAGGTAGGAGATGCATGGGTAATGTTGCAGCGACCAGAGCGGTCTGACACTTTTACATCCTTATAGTTCAGTGGCAATTCTAATATTTAGCACTGTTATATGACCATTCACATAGTGCAGCTGCGATCAATAATTCCCAATTCCCTAATTCCCTCATGTGGCTCTGAAAAACTCAGTAGAGCTTTTTTATTTTACTATTGACTCTCAGTCCTTTGAGTCAGAGAGAGCCCCACACAACAGGCTGTAACAATACCAGTCGTCATCATGAACAGGTCCTATCTAGAACATATGGAGTTGCAGTCATGATGTCTGTGAAGTCTCTCCTAAACTTACATTGTATTAATCGGATGCAGCCATATATGTTGTATGGGCAAGGGGAGGTTTAGGGGCTAACAAAGGAGAAGTTGTTAACATGGTCTTTTATTGCCCAGCCTGAAACAATGAAACATGGGTCAGGGTTTTGAGTGTAGGTATTTGACCTGCTTTGTTTTGCAGGCAAACAGGCCAGGAGAAAATATTCCAAAGTTTGGAAATGGATTGACTGGGAAACACAAGCAGGAAACCAAACCAATGCAAAAGATTAAGGGTAGAATTTTACATCGCCGATAAGACATGTAAGTGAGATGCATGTGGGCACATCTACATGTTCATTAATATGGTTTTGCAAACATGCATTAAATTTAGTACCTCCATGGTGAGGTACTAGAAAAAGGCATGTTGCATTAGCTTATTTTAATGTGCATTAGCAAAAGTGCACTTTTTTTTTGATAAATCTTTAATGTGCATTAAAATAGGCTAATGCGCATTAAAGTACAGACGTGTAGACGTGCCCACAGTGATTAGGCAGCTATATTTCACCACCTTCTACTTTGCCTCAATGACCCAAATCTTAATACGACATCTAATTTCATAAGAGAGATTTTCAAGAATCAGTAAAGACAACAAGGAAAGATCCTATATGCCTTTTAGAGAAGCAAGAAGAAGACCAAGAAAAACATCAGCCCCCTGCTGCAGACACTAACATTGGATGCTGAAGCAAGAACTGAAGTATCTAATGACTTTTTTTTATTTAAGTCTTCACAAGAAAGGGTAATTATCATATGACAAATACAGTTATCAGCAGGGATGTGGTATAGGCAATCAGCCTACAGTAGCAGAACAACAGATTAGAGATTGCTTAGACAGTTTTAAATCAGCAGGGCCAGATGAGATTCATCCTGGAGTCGAAAGGAAATGCTGATGTAAGTTCAGAGCCACTGGCTATTATTTTGGAGAACTCATGGGGCATGTCCATACGAGCATGGATGTTTGGTGCCCCAGGGACAAGTAGCAGTGGCACATCTTGTTCCACTACTACTTGTCCCCAAGGAACACCCATGCCCCACATGCTCTGGTTGCATGGCTGGTTACCCCAGGTGGCGTAGGAGAGGCTGAGGCCAGCAACTGTGCTGGCCCCAGAAGCCTTACATGGGGACCTGTGGGACTAGGGGCTGCAGCCACAGCAGAAAGCCTGACCGGCAGCTGGACTGTGGCTCTGGCCAGCCAGGCTTTGCTTTTGTGCAAAACCCAGTGCCACCAGGTATGATGCCCTGCTCTTTTTTGGCATGGGTCTTTTGCCAACCCCCATCCCGCAAGGTAGCAGCATGGGGAATGCCTGCATGTGTGGTGCGTGGCGCTGCAGGAGGGTCTGCAGCACAGGCCATGGAGGCTATGTGAGCTTGTAGAAGATGGGAAAAGGGTAAAGAATGTCCATCTTTAAAGCAGGGAGCAAGAAATAGGAATAACAGCCCGGCTGGTTTAACTGCAATACCCAGAAAGATCCTCAAACAATCATCAAGGAATCTATTTCTCAGTACCTATGCAAGTGAATTTGTCCTCCTACACAGGCTCAGAAGTGATTCATTGTTGTCCCAAAAGCATCTCATTCTTTTTGCATTCGGTTGTGATTCCATCTAGCTTTGCACACACAGGCTGCGTCCAGACAAGTGTGTCAGTGTGGTGTGTGGCACTGCAGACACATCTGCAATGCCACATACCACCCGTTGAGTTGTTTTCCTCTCTGCAAGGGAGCAGCATTGGTAGGGGGTGGAAAAAACCCGCAGAAAAAATAAGCAGAGCAATGCATGCAGGGGCAATGTGTGCTGCCCAAAGCTGGAGCCTGCCTGGCCAGAGCCACACTGTGCTACTGGTCAGGCTGTGTGCAGCAGGATCATCACTCCTGCAGTCCCAGGAGGACCCCAGGAGCTCAGGTAAGGCTGTCGGGGTCAACCCAGTGCTGGCCCCAGCCTTCCCTACCCCACCTGGGGCAATTTGCTGCATGCCAGAGCACGCATGGCATGGGTATTCCCTGGGGACAACTAGTGGCAGCACAAGGGGCCAAAAACCCATGCATGTCTGGATGCTGCTCCAGTGATGCTGGGTAAACCCTCAACGTTGTAGAGGATGAAAAGCCATTGCTAATAATTGCTTGACAAATAACAGGGACGGTGGAGGTAATGGGGCCCACTTATTGCCAGCTTCTCAAGTCCCTGAATGTCCATGAATACAGCTACTTTTGTAACACGCTGCCCTCTTATCCTTAAGATTGAGCCAGAAAAAAAAATCAAAATGATAACAAACAAACAAACAAAAAACCTCAGTGAGAATGACCCACCTGCCCTGAGGTATCCAGGTTGTCTTTAGCATTAATGGCTTAGCGTCCACCTGTCCTTAGCATTAATGGCTTTAAATGGACTTCATCGGAGTGGAACAGAATCACACATAGGTACCTGTGTACACTTACACACGTAATAGGTGAACTAGCATCTGGCATGAGTTCTTGTGTGGCTGCAAAGCAATCCCCTGAGCACCTCCCGGGTTTGAAGCATTTGAGTGGGGTACAGCTGTGGCTAAAATGCAGTCCTCGGCCCCAAAGAGCTTGCAACTGGAGACAACAGGCTGGTAGATCAAGTGCATGGGACGTGGAGGAAGAGAAGGGAATCAAGAGAGGGTTGTGCTTAGCATCAAAAGAAAGGAACAACTGTTTGCTTTCTTTTATCTTCGCAGCCATCCTAAGAGTCTTAGGTAGGGATGCTGCTTTCAGCAGACACGTGCATGTCGCAGCACAGCCGGCTCTTTCCAAAGGGAAAGCAGAAAAAGAGCAGATCTGGTGCATGTGTGTGTGAGAGAGAGAGAGTATTCATGCTTAAACAAGTGCTAGCCCTTGTAAATGTTGCTTCAAAATTCATTTGGTGTAGTCGTGATTTAGTCCAGCTGTTTAATTAGTTTTTAGAAGTGCTCATTGTTTATAGTCCCCCTTTCAATGAATGATAGCATTTATTATGCCCCAGATATGTAGACAAGCTAAGTATAAATGAGTCTGACCTCTCCGTTCCCTCCTCAATGCATTATAAGGGCCTTGTGTGCTGATTGCCTTTTACAAAGAAAGAATAGGGTTTCCTTGTGTTCCCAGATCCATGGTGTGGTTTCTGAAACAATTGATATCCACATGATAAGGAAAGTGTTCATTTCAGAGTGGGGTAATGTTAATAAATGGGACTTTTTTTTCAAAATTCTGTTTCCTTGAATAATTATAAAGAGTTTTCAGTCGCAGTGAAAACCCTTTAATTGGTTTCTCTTGCTTTCTGGGCATTTTTACTTTATAGGCCTTCAGAGGTAAAGGTTGGAAGGACTGAAGTCCACACAATTAATGCCTATAAACATGAATAGCAGACTTAAATCTGAGTCCTTTTGCCTCTGGTTACTAGTTTGCACCAACAGTGAGGTTATTTGATATACAAACCAGGAGGTTTATACTCACAATTCAAACCAGGGCTGGAAACACAGGCGGAAAATTTGTAGGACCCCTTTCTAAAAGTGATGTTTCATTTTTTATGTTTCCAGCACTGCAGAGGAAAGTTCATTTGTTTGGGATTTTTTTTAAGGGTTTTTTTCCCTATATGTGTGTACTGAAATACATAATGTATGGGGGTGGCGAAGGCAGAGTGGAGGATTGCAGAAATATTTCTATTGGCCTTAGACTTCATAAAAGCCGGCTTTAAAGATAAATAAACTGTGGGCTAAATATAATTTGACAGTGTTCCTTTGGTTACTTGAATAATCACAAAATATAGAGCATGGATCATGTTTCATGTTTAGCAAAATAAACCAATCAAGACGCACTGAGTTCTTTGAAATATGACATCATAGCTTAAGAATTTATATACTAGATAAAAGCCAAAGCCTCTACATACATAGCTTCTCTAATGCGAGTCAGTAATGAGTGCTTCAGAGGAAGATGCAGGGGCATCTCTTTGTGGATAATTACAGAATAATTTGCCAGCATGAGAAGTTTGTACCTAGATCCCTTTCGGTGAGGTTTGGCAAGATGCTTTGTGCAAATAATTTATTCACCAGGCTATGCACTTTTTGTTTCCCAGCCTGAGCCAAAATAAAAGTCTGAATATTTCATTTTGACACTTTGAAGTGAAAAGTTTTGATTTTTCATCTCAGAATGACATTTCATTTCAAAACTCAACTAAAAGCATCTAATAAGGAAGAGCGAAAGACACCACAAAAGATGGAATACTCTATTCCAGAGAAAACCAAATGCCTTGTTCAAACCCAATTGAATTTTTTTTTTCTTCGAGAGAGGGGGATAAAAAAGGAAATTTTTTAGTTTCATATTGAAAAGCACCATTTTTTTTTCCAGTTTTTCACTGTTGACCACAAAGGAACCTAGTCCCACTACTCTCACTGCCAATTAATGATTTAATTGATTCAATAAATTGGTATTGAAGTGGGATTTGGGAAACCTAATTTCTGGTATTAACTGTGCCACTGACTTGCAGCGTGGCCTCAGCTTGCCCCTTTGTGGAAAGGAACATATGACCCTTCCCTTTCTTGTGTAAAACATCTCAATTAAGCCTCTTCTCTGAGTATTATAATCCCTGCTTTACCCCTGTGTTGACCCTAGTAACTACATTGATGTCACTCTTGATTTAGACTAATTTCAGAATCATGCCCACTATCCCTACCTATTGTTTAAAAAGAGGATTTTTGTCAAGGAAAAAAAATAGCAGGACCCTGGTCCAAAACACTGACATTGTGCTCTGTTGAGCACTGGATGACTTTTTTCCCCCCAATTTCAGTGATTTTCTGTTGTTTCGACTGGATGACAAAATCTGGGAGAAAACCACAGCCTTCTGATTATCCTTATGTCTTTCCCCAGGAGCAGTCCAACTCCAACCTTAATTACAGCCAAGATCCAATAGACTCCATGGTGGCCCATGATCCAGGGGCTTGAGCTCTGACTGCACCGATATGAAAGGTGTACTAAATAAAAGGGATGGGAAAGCAATCAACTCCTTCAGGGAGGAAATGTCAAACTGCATATGGAAATGTTGCCGGTGCAAGGATGCCTTCTCCCGCAACAAGGGGAGTGGGGCATTGATCACTGAACAAAACTGGCTACCGGGCTGTTTGATAGGCACTAGCTTGACTCTGAAGGTGAGAAGAGGAGGATCATTGTGTTGTGTGTGAGCAAGGAGTTGCCAAAAGGTCTGTCGGCAGGCTGGTGGGTAGTGAAGGAGCCATGTTTTAGTCCATAGGGTTGGTTCCTTAAATAGTGCTATCAAGTCCTTGCTACCTATGCCCTTTTTGGAGACTTTATTTATCTATAACCTCTGGTTCCCGACACCCTTCAATGGATGCACCAGTCTCTTCTCCCCACTATAAGCTAGACCTCATTTGCCCTCTTCTCTTCTCCAGGGGGAGAAGCAGGGAGCAGTGCCTATGCACGGGAAGATGCAAATGTGCCTTGCTCCTTGTACTCCCCCCTCTCTGACCCATCATAAAAGAAGGGGGCATAAATCACGCCCCCAAATCTCCAGAAGAATGGTCTATGGCCCTCAGTCTTCTCCTGACCACTGATATCTGTCTGTCGGACGGCAACTCTGGCGCCCTAGAAATGGTGTCATTTCAGCAACAGAGGTGAATTAAATTTTTGCATTTATGCAGTTTGCAAAGCACTTTGGGATCATCTGGGAGAGAGACTCCATACCATATAACCATATTAGCTTGTAAAGCTAACATGGAAAAATGGCCTGCAGGTCATAAACAAGCTGTTTGCAATTTGTCATGTGCAATCTCTGCACTGGATCTTATTCAGGATAGCGAGATGCAGTGTTTTGTTTTTATACTGATGGGTACCATTTGCCAGGGACTCCATCCTGATATAAGCATTGGTAATATACACTGTACGTCACTCTCTTCAGTCAGTTTTCAGTAATAGAGTTTGAACGGCATATAGCGGCAGTATAAATGCATATGGTGCATGTGAGTACTCTATTAGGGCAATAAATGACCCTGGCGCTGAGGATGCTGTAGTTTAGTGAATGGCCTGTGTTTTTACCACGTTGAAGGGAGCTCTGACTATTCCCTGGCCTCTGTTACACAGGAGGTCAAACTAGATGATCGTAATGGTTGTTCTGGCCTTAAACATCTCTGAACTTTCTGAACCACCCAAGGGTGACACGGACATTGCGCTTTGTTGAGCAGCCAACGGTTTTTTTCCTCTTTCAGTGATTTTCTGTTTCAGCTGGGTCACAAAATGTGGGAGGAAATCACAGCCTTCGGATTCCCATTGTGTCTTTCTCATGAGCACTTCAACTCCAACCCAATTCTTTCAACTATGAAGAACTCTTAGGGACATCCACTGCTGTACGTCATCTGCGGCTGTATAGAGAGAAGAACCGATTTAAAAAACAAAACAAAACAAAAAAACCCGCCCACGTTTCTGTTGGGTGTATAAAGAGAAGAGCTGATTTAAAAAAAAAAACAAAAGCAGAAAACCCACCCACACTTTCTGTTTGTCAGAGCATTGCATTTTAGATTCCCGGAAGGAGTTGTAGAAGGATGAACGTCACTTAAACAAGTACCTGGCTCACTGCAGTTGGTAATAAAAGTAGAATAAGGCATTATTCTAGATGAGTAGAATAAATGCATACTAAAGGAAGAAGTCTGTTTTATCGAGTGGACAACCGAAGTACAGCAGGTGACCAACTTTGAATTACCAGTCTCAAGTGTAAGAGACTCTGCCACCCCCTCTAGGTATGCAAGTGTCTCTGTTATAGGAAAAGGATGGCTGTGCATCTCTGAAGGGTGATCCTCTCCTATAATAGAGGCATTGATGCACCAAGAGAAGTAATAGAAATGTTTCTATATTTTAGTTGAGTACTCAGAGTTGAACGCATTAAAGTTTGCATGGACGAACCAAGAAACTAAATTAGCACCTATGGAAGAAAACTGGACCCCTTCCCAATTAGACCTGGATTGAGACAGGGAGATGGTCTGTTTTTGATCCTATTCAAGGTGGCACCGAGAAAAAAAATAATCCATAAGCATAAATAATATGAAGGGAGGAGTTCCAGTTCTTGTACGTGCTGATGATACGACTCTCATGAATTAAAATGTGAATGTTATAGAAGCTCTGTCTGCTGACTAACAAATGAAGCAAAGAAAATTGGACTACACATGGATGTGGATAAAACACAGTATCTGCTGGTAAATAGGACAGCAATAAATCAGGGACCTCACAACAATACACAACACACATTTTAAGCAAGTGACCCACTTGAAGTATTTAGGCTCTGTCATAGTACAGGATGGTAATATAAAGGAAAAAAAAAATTGAAGGAAGAATGGAAGCAGGAAATTTTATGGACTTCATAGGCATTAGGGCTGGAAGGGACCTCGGAAGATCATTGAGTCCAGCCGCCTGCCCCAGGGGCAGGAAGTCAGCTGGGGTCAAAGTATCACAGCAAGGTAATGGAGCTTACTTTGCATTTTGCAAACTCTTGCCATCCCAAGTCATTTCGAAGGAAATGGAGTTTCAAGGCTGTAAAAATCATAATCGGGTCATGTATACCCTAGGGCAGTCAGTCAGCATGCATGTAATCACTGAGCCATGCAATAGCATCCTCAGTGGCCATGTGCAGTTCCTGTAGTCCACCACTGAACTTAGTAGGGAGTCATCAACAATATGTTATATGGTATGCGCTTTGCCACAGCTATGGTCTGGGTTGTCACGAAGACCCCAACAGTGAAGGCTGGCCACGCACAGACCTTGCCCTGCCCAGAGCCTATTCAGTAAGGCCCACTGATAGCATGGCAGGTTGAAGTCGGGTGGACAGACTGGAGGATCTGTGATCAGGAACCTCCATTCCTCCACACCAGAGGGTCTCCACCATGTGGTCCTGATGTGGCAGCTCGGACCGCAGTGGATATCATGATGGTAGATGTGCAGCAGGGGGATTTAAGAGATCATTGTATAGCAACAGGCTTGGATTGATGCAGATCTTCTCCAGTAGCTTGCTAGTTGCAACTTCCCATCAGATATGACCTGCCACAAGCCCAGTCATGGACATTCATCTATGCTGATGGCATCTGCTGTGGACTCCAGGCCCAGACCTTCTCTGAGCTAGAATACACTCTGAATTGTAATGCTGCAAAGCTGGCTGACTGCTGCAAGACATGGCAGCTCCATCCAAGCATCAGTAAGACTATTTCCAGCATTTTCCACCTGCACAACGCCACTGCTGCCTGGGAGCTGAGCATCTACCTGAATGGCCAGGGGCTGAAATGCACAAAGCACAACCCATCTACCTGGGTGTGATGCAAGACCAGACAATGAGCTATCATGAACATTTGTAAAAGGGAGCAATGAAAGTTGAAGACTTGCAACAACTTCCTTTAAAAGTGGTCTAGGTCATTGCGAGGTGCAAAAGCCTCATCCCTAAGGGTGTCAGCTCTTGCCATCTCATAGCATACAGCAGAGTAGTGCGCACCAGGCTGAAATCAGTCATCACGCACCAAACTCATTGATGTGCTGCTACATTCAACAATATGCATCATCTTGGGAACTCTTCAACCAACCCCTCTACCATGGTTCCCAGTCCTAAGCAACATTGTTGCCACCTATGGCAGCCAAACCTGGTTTCTCTCACAAGCAAATGAGATACTACTAAATCATTTTGAGAAAAAAAGATTTTCTGGAAAATCTCTGGTGCACAATCTGGTCCTACAACACAAAATCAGCACATATGAACCAACAATGAGTTGCATGAATTGTACAGAGACCCAACCCTGACACAGGAAATCAGAGCATAATGACTATGTTGTCTGGGGCACATTGAAAGAAGGGAAGCAATCTGGACCTCAACAAAAGGGCTCCTTGAGAAAAGGAAGGACAACCAAGACACAGACGGTTAGATGATGTAGTGCTAGCCCCACAGAAATTAAATGTGGAGGGCTTGAGGATGAAGGCACACAACAGATGAGAATGGATGAAGATATTGAAGACAACCAAGGGCCTGTAGGGCCTATAGTGCTAACTCAACTCAGATGACTAACATGAAGATTGAGACACACTCGATGTGAAAAATAATCCTATCCTTATTGCTCCAGGCAAGTTGGGTGAAAGAAAATGGCAAGTGTAAAACAGTGTTTTAAAAGAACAATGTAAAGAGTAGAGAACAAGACATGCATATATTTCATAGATATTAGGGCTGGAAGGGACCTCGGGAGATCGAGTCCAGCCCCATATTAACAATCTAAATCCTGTTATGAGTAGAGAAAACCTCCCTAGAACAGCATGTCCCCAAACTTTCTGCTAGTGACCCTATGTCCAGATGCACAAAGTCTGGACATCCTGTTGAAAGCCTCACTTCTACTATTGATCTCCCACAATACTCCTGACTACTCTTGCATACCATTTCCCCACTTGGAATTGCAGCTTCTCATTTGGGAATCACTGCTCTAGAATGCAATGGGGTCCAAACCCATAGCTAGTCATTTGTATTAGTTTAGTTTTTTTATATGATCTCCATTAGTACAGTATCAAAATCCTTCAAATCCTTAATATGAACCGTAACAAAACCATTGAGGAACAAAAAAGTTTACTGTTCCCCTTTTGCAGATGTGTAGTTGATACGCAGAGACCCAAATTCTCATATATTCTGATCCCCACTGAAATCAGTGGAAATTCAAATACCTATGAGGATCTAGTCAAAGCAGTCAACTGACTTTGAGGTTGGATTCAATGATCCATTGAGGTCCCTTCTGACCCTAGCATCTATGAATCTATGACTTGCCAAGGATTGTGTGGTAGACTTGAACCTGTATCTCGGACTGTCGCTTTAACTCATCAGCCTTCAAGTTTTATTGAATAGACCTTGAAAATAGGCTTCTAAAAACTACTCTAAAAACCTTGGCATCGATGGAAAAAAACAAAACTCTGAGATTTTGCTGTAGTTTGTGGAACCATCCCACCAAATTCTGTAATATTAAATGTCCTAGAATGGTTCAAAACTGATAGGAAGCTTCCATTACCGGCTAAATCCTCTATGACTTTTCTGTAAGGAGAGTGCAGGATCATGCAAAGGGTTAAAAGCGCCAGTGTCATTGTGAGAAATTAAAGCAGTTGCAGGTATATAATTTAGTGCGACGTTAATTGGGTAGTGGGGGAGCATAAATGAGAAACACGGAGCGTGTGCTCTGGAATGTGTTTGCTCAAGAAGGAGCATTGCAGATGCTAACCTCAGCCACCCAAAATAAAAGCTGGTGGAGATTTATTCCTCTGGGGGGAATGTTAAATGAGTTATTGAGGAGGAAGAGAGTCTCAGCTGATGCAGACTGGCGTAGCTTTGCTGAAGCTATAGATGTCCCTTGTCTTTAATGGAGCGACACCAGTTTATACCAGTTGAGGATCCAGTGAGATGTCAGCTCTAGTGGGAGACTTAAGACAACTTAGCTACCACTATGTGAAACCCTTGGATAGTGTGAATGAGACATGTCACTCTGAACCCTTTCAGACTCCTTTTTCCCCTCCCCTCACCCACTTACTGTATTACCAGTGCAATACTTTGGCTGCCAGTGGGTCCCGGGTCACTCTTTTCTCCATCGCCTGCGAGGAGATGGCTGACATACAGCAGGATGGGTGAGACTTTAATGGGGATTCCAGTAACAATTTCTTATATTTATATTCTTTCAGAGGTGTTTGAGCCTGGGATGGGGTTTTTATTGGCAAGTGTGCTTTTAAAGCCTTGGAAAACAGCATGGTCTAATGGCTTGGGTCCTGGCTTAGGAATCCCAAGATCTGTATGCTCTGCAACTTGCATGGTTAATGAATTTAGAAAGTCATTACCCCAACCCACATCTGTCTCCTTCCCAAATTTTATCAGTACAGCCTGATGAGCTTTCAGAGGCTCTGATCTTTGCTGGGACATCTTGATATGATTATAATAAAAAAAATATAATCAGCATGGCTAGAGAACTGGAGAATAGGAAGAGTTGAATGAGATAAATAAATCCATGTTCACCCTAGGATTAGCCTCACATAATTTTGAATTATGAATCTGACCCTTCTCTGATTTTAATCCACAGCTGGTGTATCGCACGGTGCACCTCATTGAATTGCAGAAAGCTGCTTTCTGCCAAGGGCTGGGTACAATGGAGCTAGCAGAGGGGGGTATAAGTCAACACTCAACTTAGCCCTATTTTTATTTGTAGACAAAGATGCAAACACAAATGTTTTGACTTGCAGCAACCTCCTAACAGTGCAGATCTATTCTGATATTTCTTTTTTTTATTTTTTTTTCTCTCCAGATAGGGTAGCGAGGGCTCTGCAACTTGCTGAAAGAAATCTGTAGAGTATGTTAATTTCTGTGGAACTTCGGCGGCCTCATAACTCTTGGAGATTAATAAGAATCTGGGAAGTATCTATCTTCTGGTGATGCTTTCATTTGCGCAGTAATAAAGCTCGCCTTTCTTGTTTAATAAAAACAATGAGGAAACAAATGGGTGTGCAGGCATTGGAACTTTTGAAGAATTAATTCAAAAGCACGGAGGAAAGTTTTTTATCATGCTGCAAGCACCCGAAAGGTGAAAATTACTCTTCCCTGGAGCTCTTACCCTCTGCATGCGTTATCTCTGTTACACCGAACTTAAGGCACAAGCTTCGCAGGATGCAGAACGAGGACTGCACAGGGCTTAGTGTCTTTCTGCTGGAAGGCGAGGACTTCTGACTAAAGTCAGTGGGAATTGAGACCAGCCTAGTATCTCGTGAGACGGCGATTTCTAGGCACCTTTCAGGAACGGGCCCTAATACTTGAGTCAGGTGAGGCTTTTTTTGTGCTGGAAAGTGACCCCCATGAAAGACAGGAAAGAAGAGTGTATTAAGTTTTCCTGGGAGGGAAAAAAAATTCTTTCTGATAAAGAGGCACTTATAATGAGGGTCACCCATCTTCTCCTCCCATCCACTTCCTTCCCACCCCCATCCTAGACAACTTTTGGCAGCTTTCTTATATGCTTGCAGTACAAGAACAAGAACAAGAACCTGAACCTGTTGGGATAGGAACAGCCCAACCTTTTGCCTCTGCATAGGTCCAGTCGGCAGAGGGGGCACAGAAGTGGGTGGCTGAGCCTCCCAGCTTTGCCCACACTTCTCACTGCCAGGGAACCAAGGCAGAATTGAAACTCAAAAAGCAAATGCCTTGCAGAAATGTCTCCTAGGCTAGGAACAGACATTGCATTTGTCCCTGGACAAGCTGTTTGTTCTGGAACAGAAATATCCCAAGATTAGCATGTGCACACAACAATGTCCTTCTAATCAGGCTGAATGCACTGCTGCTTTTCTGCCACTGATTCAATGATGAAATCATAGCGTAACTATTCAGATGCACTTGGCGATGTCCTGGGATGAGCGTCGTAGTATTTCTTGTCCTCTGGATTTTTTTTAGGCTGAATCCCAGCAGAACAGGCATGGGTGTCTGAATGATTGCACTTTTGAGCTGGGATAAAATGGCATATCCCAGGACAATTGTGACATCTGTGTGGAGCTTAATGTCATTTATAAACAATTTTAATTTCCAATTTTAATTGGAAGATGATTTAAAAAAAAAAAAAAAGCTTTTTTTGGCCATCTGCGCAAGATCGGGCCAAAGACCTAATAGAGAGCTAAGGGGCAAGAGGGGAGGAGGAATAATTCTAGGAGCACATTCATTCAACCCTCAGCTTCATGACCAGGAAGCCTGGATGACAATCTGGTTCATGTCCATCTTTCTAGCTTAGCTAACAAGACTGTCCCTAGACAGAAGAAGCATGGACGGTAAACCATGCTATGAACTGAATTAGGTGATGCAATACACACAGCACAACGAGATGCAAAAGGAAGGGAGAGAGACAATAGCAACAATATTGGATCTGCTTCCAAGCTCTTTCACATGAGATACCTTGAAGAGTAGCACTAAGGCCTCCATGTGGGGCTGGTCCTGCTCTGTGCAAGGGGTTGGACTAGATGACCTCCGGAGGTCACTTCTAACCCTAATTTTCTGTAATTTCATCTATCCATCAGGTCTCTTACCCAGGGGGAGGAGAGTCTGGCTGGTGTTGGGGGAGCCCTGGTGCACCTTTAGGGCTTTTCAGGCTATCAGAGGAAGGGGCAAAAAAGACGTTAAAGCCAGACAAACTCAGATAGAGTTAGACTTTCACTGAAAGTCTCCAGCAGAGCTCCAAAAGCATTTCCTCTTCCCCAAGCTCTTCTGATCCCTTCTCGCCAAAATTCAGTGCTGAGACCCCAAGCACAACCTCAAAGAAGGGTGACTGACCCCTTTTATGGACTCCCTGGTCTGGGAGGTACTGGGGATGGATGCAGTCCCTGCCATAAAATATAAAATATAACAACCAGGAGTTATTGTGAATTCATAGATTTTAGGCCAGAAGGGATCATCTTGTTTGAATCTCAGAGGGAGCATGTACATGTGCACTTTAATGCACAGTAGCCTATTCTACTGAGCATTAAAGAGGCACATAAAAAAAAAAAAACCTATATTAATATGGTAACGTGCACTAGAATACACTACTGTGCATTAAGTGTCACTAAAAAAAGTTTGCTTTTGCTACTGAGCATTAGGGAAGCCTAATGTGCCTTACATTAGAGGTACTAAACTTTATGCACAGTAACAAACACGCATTAATGAGTGTGTAGACACGACCTGCATGACCCAGATCATAGAATTTCTCCCAACTGCCCCTGTTACGAGCCCCGTAGCTTGTACAGGAGTAATGCCTAGCCTCCAGGAGCATACGGCTTGGACTTCAGGGTGCAAAAGGATGGAGAGCCTACCACTTCCTTGGCTAGATTCTTCCAACAGCTAATCCTTCTGCATTTAAACATCACTTTTTGCTTCTCTGAATTTTTCTGACTTCAGTGTCCTTGTTGCCCCTTCCTCTGATAGCCTGAAAAGCCCTAAAGGTGCACCAGGGCCCCCCTGACACCAGACAGACCCAGTAGACTCCCTCCAGAAATCAGTGTAGTGAGGACAGCCCAGTCATGCTCCTCTTCACACCTCCAACTCTCAACTCCTTAGCTTGAACAGGGAGCTACAGGTAGAAGTCCACAACTGTCCCTTCATAGTTTCTGCTTCTGGGGCCAGTTCAGGGGTTTCTGGACCCATTTTACACTGCTGCAGCATGACATAGAGTCAAACCCTCTTGAAAATCTCTACCAGGGGATTTTTTCCTTACAGTGATTTTTGTCTGTGACCAATCCAATATTTAGCCTAACTCTAGACATTTATTTTAGCTGCTTCTATCCCATTATGATGAGGATGAGAGATATAGATGGATAGACGCTGGTTAATTAGGACCCATTTTGAATGCCAGAACTGGCAACTTGCCAACGCCGGGATGGATTGGACTCTTGGGTTCCAAACTTGGCTTTGCCTCTACCTCACTGCATGGTTTGGGGCAAGTCACTTAACCTCTCTGTCCCTCAGCTGAACCTTGTAAAATGGGGTTAAAATTCCTAGCCATCTTGGAACAGCATAATGTGCTTTGCAAGCCTCAGAACAAAAAAACAAAACAAAAAAAGATATGCTATAAATGCAAATGATTACTCAATGGTAAGACATATAAAAGCCATTGCTAGCTTTTGTTTTGCTTCATTGTTTCTGCTACCTGGGAATACTCCTGCTCCAGACTATCTGTAATGCTTATCCACCTCATCATTTCCATAATGGTACCTTTAATGATTCTGCGGTTCAGTCTGATGGGTGTGCACAATGGAGTTGTTAGGCCATTTGGAGCAGAGTGCAAGCAAGGCAGACGTTCTTTCCTCATCAGCACTTCGGAGCTGCCACGACGCTTAGTTATGGATTCGGATATTGCATCTCTGATGGGATTACAGTGGGTTGCCTTCTCCTCCTCCTAACTTCACTGGCCCCAACTCTAACCTTCACTTAATGAAAATATGTTCTAGCCACAGGCTGTGAGTATTTCAAGTCCTCACGACTAGTAAAGCCAGAGACCTCTGCAATGCAATAAAAAGGGGAGGAAATATTGTGATAAATAGCAATGCCTGTGATTTCCCCCCTACAGAACTAGAATCTTTACTTAAAATACAATAAAGTAAAACACCTTGTACTTTAAATCACTTGTTTCTTTAATCAAGGCCACTTTTTAAATATCCTTAAATAAAATACTACTTAAAACGAGTAATTTTACATGAAGTGGGAGAGAGATAGTGCAGGAACATACAGTATATCAGACGGAATTAGTTTTTCATGCTACAAGATGTAAACAAATCTATTTAATTAGAACACCTTGTTCTTATTGCATTCACAGTCATTTTTCATTAAGGCGGAAAAAAAAATGTTTGGCAGCAGATTCCTGCAATGTTACACAAAAGAGCTAAAATTGGGCTTTCTACAATTGTCTTTATTGTCTCGTTCTTTTTGTAATTTATATTACAATGGTGGCTCAGGACCCCCAACTGCAATCAGGACCCCATTGTTCTAGGCGGCAGACGCACACAAACCGGGAGACAGCCCTTGTCCCGAGGAACTTTCTATCTGAATAGTCAAAGAAGACAAAGAGAAGGAGGAAATCCATTGGCAAACATAAATGGAGTGACTTGTTCAGAGTTGCAGAGAAAGGAATGTAAATGCAGTGTTGTAAGTTGTGGCCTGGTGCTTCACAAAGCTGCCTCCCCTCCCTCCTGTTATGTCTATTTATTTCCTCTCTCTGCCGTATCTGAGCACCTTATGAACGTGAATCGTTTCACAAAAAGCTCCCTCTGTGCTGTGACAAACCATGATACCCGATGCAGAAAGTGGCCAGGCCATGCCTGCAGTTAGTAGCAGCACCAGGGACTCAGGCCAAGCCACTAAAGCCCCAATTCAAAGGCCTAAATGCTAAGGTCTGGGACAGAAGTTCCAGAAACCGGTTTGACCTAAATCAGTTCAGTCTGATACTGCATCCAACCAGGTTTATCTTAAACCGGTTTCAGCCATTTTGTAAGTGGTTTAAGTGATTGAACTTCTGTTCTGTTACAGGCTTAAACCAGTTTCTGATCCCTTAAACCAGTTTGTGTAACTTTTGTCCTTAGCCTAAATGTTTCCACCTGCTCTTTTAGCAGCTGTGCTAAACTGAAAAGACGCACTGGTCACAACAAAAGCACCAGCCCTTGCTTCAACCTGAGCTGGGAGAACCATTTTCAGGCCCTGAAAAGGGTAGAACTGGTCTCAGGGGGCCCATTTGGTCCTTGACTTCTCTATAATCAGGCTTGGAAAATCTTAGGTGCTCTCACAGCTTCAGATAAAGCAGGTTACATTCACAGTGCATGGGAAGAGTTGTGTTTCAAGATGGGAGCCGCAGGAGCTGGAAGCCACCTAAGCCAGCTAGTAAGAAATTATCTGGACAAAGGTGGCTGCTGAAATCCTGCCCTCTCCAGAGTTCAAACTTTACTTTTGGGCTACAGGGAGGCGCCTCTCTCCATTGAAGATCCGCAGCCCTTTTGGAATATAAATGCCTAAACTAGTGGCCCTCAATTTTTTTTGCAGCAGAAAAGTTGCTATATTATTTTTCTTCAGTTAAAAATGAGTGAAAAAGAGCTTGCATTTTCTGAGGGGTGCACCGAGTCTAACAAAGGTTGTCTTGATGCTGAAAAAGACCTTAGCAGGTGAGAATATTTTTTGACATTGTGGATTCCTATGTGAAATCTCTGGGTTCGTCTTATGAGTCATGTTTTCACGCCAAAAAATTGCTGACGTTGTGTGGCACCCCACGGCACCCTTGAAAGGATCACAGGCCACCCAGGGTGCTGCAGCAGTGATAGTGGTGGCATTTGTCCCATGAGCTACCCTTCCTTCCAATAATCCTCTAGTCTGAACAGTCACCCAAGGTGAGGAAGACCTGGTTTTTAATTCCCTTCCCAGTGCCAAAACCACCATGGCATTGTGTGATGAAGGCATTCTCAACCCATCCTTCTGAAGCTGTTTCACTTGGCATGGAATAATTAAAAGTTCACTGTACAATAGAGGGAAGACAAATGTGAGCATGGCTCTGTGGTATGCTGTTGAAGGTAGAAACCAGGGTCCAAGTCCATTCTCTATTGCCTGGGTTGACATTTTAGGTATCACTGTGAACACTGAGGTGCTTCTGGGGAGAACTTTAGACACCCAAATACACTTACTATAGAAAACAGAGGTGCCTATGCATTTTAGGTGACCCTAGGTTTATATAGCAGATGAACAGGGGGGTTGCACTTGAGCTGGGGAGAAGCACGGCTCAGTCAGCTAACGCTCGGGTTTTCAGGAGAAGAAACCCAACAGGTTTCTGTGCGTACATCTCTGGCCAAATGCTTTCCTCTACTCTCTTCTGCATTAACAACTCCAGCCTTACTTCCCCTTCCATCTCTTTCTCCCACACCTCTTGCATCTCTCCATGCCTGCCCTTACCACTGAAGGGTCTTCTAGAAACCCTTTCTTCTGTCACCTGTGCTCCCCTGATTCAGCTTCCTCCCAGTATCCCATGCAGGCATCACCTACCGAGGTAATCACTTTGCACAAAAGGCATAGACAAAGCCCCATTTAAACCTTGGCGGCAGTGGTTGGCTGCCACCATGGGTACCAGGTGCCTTTCTGGGGCCTGTGTCATTCCCTTCTGTTTTAATGAGGCTTACTAGCCTGCTTAAAGCTGAAGAGAAGCAAGTGCCGCCAGGATTGCCGGTGACCAAGCTGGACAAACAGATGGCTGGGACAAAATGGTCACATTTGATCCAGGGCAAGGATGCCATTGCCATGGCCAGGCCTTCATCTTATACAGTGGCCAGAAGGAGGTTGGTGCTGAATGATGATGACAGTGCATTAGGAGGGAGAAGGGCTATCTATTCTCATCATAACCTGAGCACAGACAATGCCAGTCTTTGCAAACAGAGGAAGGCAGAAATGAAATGATTTCAGCCCCAGTATTTCAGGAGCCTCTCATGTGCATGGCTGACACTGCTAGGTATCACAGGTACAGATATTAAATCAGCCAGTTTTATTTCCAGGGAGCTGGAAGATGCCAAGATCTTCTTTGCAGTAGTGAAGGTTCAATAAGGAGAAGCGCAAAGACTTGCACTTAGCATGGAAGAATCCCATATACCACTGCAGCCTGGGAACCAACTGGCTAAGCAGTAGCTCTGCAGAAGAGGACCTGGGGGTGACAGTGCACAATAAGCTGAATATAAGTCACCAGCGTGCCCTTGTTCCCAAAAAAGCTAACAGCCTACAGGTCTGCAACGGTAGGAGTGTTGCCATCAGATGGAAAGAAGTGATTATTCCCTTCTATTCTGCACTGGTGAGGCTGCATCTGGAGTCCTGTGTCCAATTTTGGGCCCCCTACTACAGAAAAGATGTGGACAAATTGGAGAGAGTCTAGTGGAGGGCATCAAAAATGATTGTGGGGCTGGGGCACATGACTTCTGAGGGAACTGGGCTTATTTATTCTGCAGAAAAGAAGACCAAGAGGGATTTAATAGCAGTGGGGCTGTGAAGAGGATAGAGCTGGGCTGTTCTCAGTGGGGGCAGATGACAGGACAAGGAGCAATGGGCTCAAGTTGCAGCAAGGGAAGTTTAGGTTGGATATTAGGAAAAAAACCTTTCTCACTAGGAGGGTGGTGAAGCACTGGGACAGGCTCCCCAGAGAGGTGGTGGAGTCTCCACCCTTGGAAGTTTTTAAGACCCAGATAGACAATGCCCTGGCTGGGATTATCTAGATGGGGCTGGTCCTGCTTGGGGCAGGGGGCTGGACTAGATGTGACCTCCTGAGATCCTTTCCAACTCTCATTTTCCATAAGATGACCCATCAGGTATCCACTTGCCAGCACTGATCCTTGCATCAAATGGACAGGGGCACTTTGGATTCCTGCCTGATGTTCATACTAATACAGCAGGGGTCTCTGGAGGAGGACTGGTTGGGAAATCAAACTAAAAGAGGAAGCTCCCTGTAGGATTCCCATAGCTTTCCTGTCAACAGGAAGACCCATAAGAGCAGGCTTTGTCCCTGTTCCACGTCTCCTCCATACCCATATTAAATACACACCCTGAACTATGTTAACAGCAGATTGAGTGGGCCTCAGCCAATGGACCTGGGTTAATTAACATCAGCTGGGGATTGAAGGCTTTTACCCCAGTGGTTATTTTCTCCCTTCAGAAGATGTCTCTCTTTAAACGTTTTTGTTCAAGTGAGCAAACCAATGAATAGATTACATAGTCCCATGCTCTTTTCCCTGTTAACTCCCTCTTGCCCTCTTCCCCTCAAAGCACATGCAACCCTGCACTTGTTACAGGTTAAGCAACACCATTTCTGTGGGCTCCTCATTTAAATTACTGACCACCAGCCACCAAACTCGCATTTAGAAGCAAACCCATCAGAATTCCCCCATTGCAATACTTAAAATAAGATGTTTGTGTTTTGCTCACCATTACTCATTAATCTGAGGCAGGGACTTGAATGTAACTAGAAAGAGAATGTGCAAGTGGGAAAGGGGCTTAACAATAAGAAATTAAAATCAGACATCTCTAGAGAGTGGTGAGAATTTACAGAGGAAAAAGCCAGCTCTTGGAGGTGTCGTGGGAGGGTCTTTTTTGCTTGCTTTACATCCTACTTATTCTTCAGTTGGTCAAAAAAAAATCTTTCATAAATATTAGTTTTAGAATTATTTCCAGTCCCTAATTAGTGCAAGGTTGTCTTTGGCTCACTTATAGACACTATTGTGTGTGTGCACGCATGTGCATGTATGTGTGTGTGCATATATGTGCGCACATGATACCTACATCAGTCCTGCCATGAGGATCTCAGATCAGCTTCTTAAGTTATTTATGGACTCACTGATGACTTCCCTATTTACTGGAAGACTAGCGCACCCATATTGAGGGACTGCCACCATATAATACAAATCAAAGAAACCTTGTGTAGGTGCTCCTGTAGTGGGCCTAAAAACTTGTGTCTGTAAAGCAGATATCTTCATCCTTTCTGCCTCTATATTTCAGTCTGAACTGGAAACACAAATGCCAGACTACCCTGCACTGAGCTAATTCCCTAACGTCCCAAGATCAATATTTGAGATTCAAGAAGTTTCAAAAAAGGAAGGACAATCTTGTAATTAAGTCATGGGTCGGGAGAACTGGGTTCAATCCTAGTCCTGTCATAGGTCATTGGTGCACCATGTCCTTTCTCCCAGGCCTTGTCTGTGCCATCTATTTAAGCTATAGACTGTTTGGGGCACATCTTACTCTGTGTTTGCACAGTTCCTGGCACATTTAACACATACCATGGATATCCTGAATAACAGTGGACAAGTGTTGTTGAACTCTGTGCTTTATCATATGGTTAGGTGTTATTTGCTTTTCTTTCTGCCCCTCTCTCTAGCAGATTCATCCCTTCAGTTTTATTCACAAGCTTTCTTCTAGTTGCATATTAGTATATGATATAAAGTATCCCAAGGCTGGGTAAGACCCCCTGGGGTACAGGCTGTTATGATAACTGAAGGCACTACCTAGCAAGACCATTGCATCAGATTCTCTTGCTAGGGAAAGGATGATGTCACAGATGACCTAAAGTAGCACCTAAACCTTATCTGCATCCTGTCTAATAGCATCTAGTGAAGTAGCATCTTTATATAGAGCATAAACTCTCCTGGAGAAAGGGTTATTGTCTCATTGGAAAGAGTCCAGCACTTAGGTGGGTGCAGTTTATCAGCTCTGTCCTTGAATTTTCTTTGCAGTCAGTGGAATTGATGGAGTTGGGAAAGACCCCAGAACCATATAACTTGACAGGAAAGTGAGATAAGGGCTTCCAACAACCAAGAGAGACTTTCCCAGAGACGTGAAGAAAACCACTCTACCTCTTTTGTGTGTGGGCTTTATCATGGAGCAGCACAAAGCCATTACTGGCGAAAAGGACTGATTCTCTGGAGCTTGGGGCATGGAAAGAAAGAAGCAGAAAGATAAAAAGACAAAAAAAAAAGATCAGATTTCTTTTCTTTGTAGAGGTGGATGATATCTGCACTGAGAAGGTATTCTAAGAGCTGAGGGCACTGGACTTCAAATTAGGTGAGCTGGTTTCTATTCCTAGCTTTGCTACTGAGCTGCAGTGTCTTATACTGACTTAATTTATGAACACATTGGGACCAGGACTATGTCTCACTGGATATTCCTAAACAACCCAGTAAGTGTGGTCAGCAAGTCCATGTGGCACCCAAGTCTACTAATTTAAAGCTAGCTGAAGGCTCTCTGTACTACACTGCAGTCACCAGGTGCATCTACACATGCGCTTTACTGCATAGTAGACTAATTTACTGTGCAGTAAAGCATCACTATTGTTACACCTGCACAACAATTAAGGTGCAGTAGACTAATTCACTCTGGTGTAAGATAGCCCCATCTGACACAAATACTATCCTACGTCAGAGTAAATAACTGTGATTAAACAAACGTGTACACAGTGACACAGGTGCAAATCACACCCGGTCAGCCAAGCCAGAAGGGAGCCATAGCAGGCCAGTAGCATCCCTGGCCTAAAGTGCTCCACCTAGGCTCAGTTTGCTCCTGTCACCGTGCACGTGTTCAGATACTGTGCTTGGATTAGTTTAGTCCGGTTTAAATTGAGCCGGAGTAAATTCAGTGACATTAATTGCATGTGTAGACACATCCACTGTGATTTCAGCACAGACGGGTAGCACCGAACATGATGGGAAATCTCATTGAGCATCTCTAGATGCCATTAATATTGTGCTACTGTGGGTGGGGGTGGCTATTTAAATACTGCATAAATGGAGTCGAGGAAAGTATAATAAAAATATAAAGTAAAAACAAATGGCTTAGTCAACTCATCTTTAATGCTTTGCAGCCTGACATCTATTCTGGTTAATGGAATACGACTTCCATACACCGACTAGAAATTTAACCTTGGCCACAGTTATGATGTACATTACAATAGGCTTTGATTATGTTACACTGTATTGTTGTTGTTTCTTTAATCTATCGCTAACCCCCTAACAGTATGTCTGTGTCAATGAAACCCATCTGTCAAAAACACAGTAGGGATATTATTATGTAAATTTTTCTGGGTCCTCCTTTTGTGGGGCGGAGGGGGATTTAATATACTGTCCTCATATTCCAGCCAGAGGGAAAAAATATTTATGAAAAAATCTTTTTTTTTTTTTTTTCCGTGTCAGGGAAAAAAAGAAAGTCAAGTTGAATTTGGTTTATAAAAAGTCAGATCTCACTCCTCACCCTCTGCAGTAATGTCCTTTAAAGCTAATGATACAGTTTCTAATAAAAAATAAAATAAAATACATGAGAGACCTTTTTTTTTTAAGCTCACCAGGAGACGGATAGGTCATTAATATCAGCACAGCTATCTTTTCCATATTACTCTCATATTTCAATAAGCGAAGTTTTTTATTTTTTTAAGGTGCCATTTTGGATTATTTCTTTATTAGATTGTGTTATAAAATATGCAGAAAGGTATGCAGATTTGGGGGGAGATATTTATTGCAGGTGTTAAACTTCAGCCAAAATCCATACATCTAAATCTTCCGGCCATGAAAGTGCGTTACCATTATTTATAAAATAAGGCCATTTGTCCTGGAGCTTACAAGTGGCTAAAATGAAAATAGCCTCTGTTTAAAATGAAATTTCTACAGTCTTATTTCCCTTAGGCACGACCGTCAAACAAGGGAGCAAGGACCAGGGGATTTGGCCTGATGTGATAAATAGGATCGTGCGTGTTCTCCCCAGATTAGCAAATCACTTATTATACCAAATTGCAAGGCAGCATCTATTGAGGCTACATGTATGGAACCCTGTTGTTCTAGTCTATGAGGGAGGGATGCATTATCATCTCCATTGGCACAGGTAGGGATTCGAGGCATAGAGCAATTGAGTATATGTCTGCACAGAGAATGAAGCCAAGTCAGTTTTACTTCCCCAGCACAGGTAAGAATAGCACAGAAGATGCCATGTCATAGGCTTCAGACCAAGTTGGCTGAATACTCCAAGGTCCTGGTATGTTAGACCATCCTGTTGGACCTGGAATATCTCTAGTGGACTTCTCATACTGAGATGCCCCAAAACTGGCCCAGTCTAAGCAGCATGTAGCTAAGTGCTTAGTCCATGTGTTACTCAATCATGATCCAGGAAGTAGGTGTTCATCCACCTAAATCCCCTAGGGACCGTATCTGATAGACCTTCTCAGAGACCTAGCACATGCTGACAGGATGGAGAAGCTCCAGAATACAATTATGGCCACTTTCTCTTTAAAGCAAGGTTGATGCATCCCATCTATAAGACAGTAGCTAGAGGTCTCATGTAGGATGAGAAAAATGAGAGCTCAATTCCTTTCTCTGCCCATGGGGATTTTAATCCCTGTGTTTTTATCTCTTAGGAACTAGATTCATAGACGTTGGGGTCAGAAGGGACCTTAGTAGGTCATCAAGTCTGACCCCCTGCCCTGGGCAGGAAAGAGCGCTGGGGTCAGATGACCCCAACTAGGTGCTTGTCCAATCTCCTCTTGAAGACCCTCAAGGTAGGGGAGAGCACCACCTCCCTTGGAAGCCCGTTCCAGTACTCAGTGCTACAAGTAGAGTACTACCAGTACCCTAAATCCTAATCAGTTCTGTAATCCAGGATGGCAGCTCTTTCAAGCCCTCGTGTTAAAGCTCTTCCCCTTTCCTATGATTAGATTTATATTCTTTGGGCTGTAGGAAGTACTAGAGCCTAGTGCTTAGGATTTTTCACCCAGGAGAGAGGAGACCTTTGTTCCAGTCCTAGGACTGCTCAAGTATTCACTGGATCCCTAGTAAACTTTCTAGAGAACAAACAGATTTAACTTTCAGGTTTGCCACATATCCTAAATCTCTAGGTTGTAATCTCACGTCGTAGCTACCAGACTCATTTTAACAACTTATATCAAAACAGTCTTTAAGTGATTCACTGCTTACATTTGGTTTCTCCATATTGACAGCGCTTCACTGGTACCATACAACCATACTTCTATATGACAGAGTATATTAGGGCTTTACTTTTGGTTGATAAGAGGCCAGAAAGGGCATCCTCTGGAAGCATGACTTTAAAAAGATGCTCAACCAATCCTTCTGCCAGGTGCTTCCTCCATGTGCTCTGCTTTCTGCCCTGGGGAAATAAAGCATTGGAATGAATTAGAATAAAAATAATAACAGAGCTTAACTGTGCTGAAGGCGGTGATAACAAAATCTGTGGTTTCTGCTCTTTCCTACCTCTCAAACTCTTTAACAGAAGGTCTTGTCCTCTACCAAAAGCATGCCCCACCTCAAGCACTGCATCATCAGAACAAACCATCACTGGTTGATTCTGGAATCGCCCCTTTTGTGACGGCTACGAGTGGTTCCCACTATCTTGAGGTACGGGAAGGCATTAACTCTCTTTGAACCCAACTCAATCCAACTCTTCCCTGAGCCTTCCCGTGTGCATATGTTGATTTATATATACATACATTTATACACACAGAGAGTATTAATTAGGGGCCCATGAGTTTGTTTGCCTAGGGCCCACTAAAGGATTAATCCGGCCCTGACTACAGGAGTTCGAGCTACCTAAATTGGGGGATCTTTACTTCAGTTTGCAAAGAACCATGCGTTTGTACCCAGAGTCTGAAATATTTTCCTCATGCTGGTCAGCCATCCAAAGAAGCACGTGTGGATTTGGAGGGTCAGATCCAAAAATAATTTATCTGACTTCCTCTCCCAAGGTTTAGATAAAGTGCTCCATGGCCATTTTAAAAAGTGTGGGGGCTTAATCCACATGATGCTGCAGCGACGCTGGAGCATTCAAATTACAATGCCAATGAGCATATATATAGGCAGCCTTGGTTTCTCCCCTTAGAGAAGGGAGTAGTGCACCATAGTAGTCCTTGGCCATGGTTAATTATTGAAGAAATATAGTCCAAAACTAGAAGATAGGATGATGGTAGACTATGGGGAAATAAAGCAACCAGCCTATAATATTGCAGCAGTGTATCCAAAGGAAGATGTTTCTGCTTTCAGCAAAAAAAAAAAAAAAGCTGGTTCGGAAGCATTTGTTTTTGGGTGAAAGGCCAGTACAGAAAGAAGTTACCTTGATGGGGGAAAAAAATAGGTAAAAATCCAATTTTCTGGATTTTTGACATGGTCCAACCAGTGCCCTACTCAGTGTCAGGAGAGGCATCTGGTGCTATCTTTCAGATAAGATACAAAACTCAAGGTTTTGCTCATTAAAAATCACACAGCCCTTTGTGCAAGAGTCCTTTCTTCATCCCTATGTCAGGAATACTTAACTTGTATATTTAAATCCATCCTCCACTTTCAGGCAAATGTAGTATTCCTGTCCCTTTCCTATCTTGACCTAAAGCATAAGGTTATTGTGGGTGGTCAACCAGTTTCCCTATTCCTCCCCAGAAGTGGTAAGAGGTAAGGGATGCAGGAAGTGATTCCGTTGCAGTGTTTGCAAAGCTTTCTGGGATGCAAAGGGTGCTATGCACCCATAAAATGTGTTCATTTGTATGTGGGAGAAGAAAGAACTTTCTGTTTCTGTCTGAAAAGAGAAGACAGCTGCTCGGTTGGCAGTGCGGATGTGCCAGATTGAGAGGCGGGTCTGTCCATGTGGGAAGGAATGAACTCCAGTGGTGGTGTCTGTTGGTCCATCCAGGATCCTTCTGAGTCCAGGTGAGTTGGACTAGCTAGACACCCTAGGGCTGTCTCTAAAGCCCTGTGTCACAGCACAGCCTGGTGACTAATGATGCCTAATGAGCTGCTGTGCGCAAGCCGTAAAAGGTGCCATTGGCCAACACTCAGCAGGGAGACCAGCTTCCAGGTAAGGTCGGTTGTGTTCTGTGATTAGCAGGACATCCTTTGCTGATCAAAACCTTCAAGAGATGATCGATCCACCTACCAATCTGAATGCTTAACTAATGATACTAAATGTCAGAAAAATGTAAAGGGTCTATGCCACATGACTCTCCAATCCCTTATTGCAGAGAAACCCAACATAGCAAGTTTGTGTCTGGTAGTCTCCAAACCTCAAGTCTTAGTTTCATAGTTGGTAAGGTCAGAAGAGACCTAAACAGATCATCTAGTCTGACCCCCTGCCATGGGCAGGAAAGGATGCTGGGGTCAAATGACCTTGGTGAGGTGGCTGTCTAGCCTCCTTTTGAAGACCCCCAGGGTAGGGGTGAGCACCACTTCCCTTGGAAGTTGGTTCCAGCTCCTAGCCGCCCTGACAGTGAAGGTGCCTCCTGATATCTAAGGGAGAGGGGGAGGAAGGGACGGAGAGCTAAGCTCTGATCTAGGCTTCACTCTTATCATTCTGGAGGAATTGTATTGATTTTGCTGTGCATACTCTGGATTGACACCAGGGGAATTGAGATTGTGACATGGTTCGTTGTGTCCGTATATTACATGTCACACAAAACTATGGAAGAAGCATAAAGAAGTTCCCCGACAAAATTCACTGTTAATATAGTGAAAACTTTGAGTTAAGCTCCCCAGACTATAGTGAAGTTTGGATCAGTATCTCAACATTGGTAGCAGCATATAATCATTGTTCTGAGACATTAATTATATTGTAGGTAAATTCTTAGTTTGTGTCCATCGCAGTTTTATCTGAACATATATTTGCCCTATTCTCTTATTGAAAGAAACCGGTACTTCTTCATAGTTTCATAGTAGCTAGGGTCAGGAGGGACCCAAACAGATCATGTAGCCTGATCCCCGATCATCTAGCCTGACCCCCCCATTCTTCTTGATGTTAAAGCCTTTTCTGCCAGTATTTGTTCAGTTAGCTTATGTTCCTGTTGAAAGAATCATAAAATCATAAAAAAGTAGGGCTAGAAGGGACTCAGGAGGTCATTAATCCAACCCCTTGCTCAAGGTGGGATAATCCCTATCCAAATCAGCCTATACAGGTTCTTGTTTAAACTATTCCTAAAACTACACAGTCAACCTTCTTGCACAACTACAAGTAACATTGACCAAAGAAGCCAAAAGCACCCAAGTCTTCCACAGATAAAGAAAGGGGGTACAAGGGCTGCTGGTGTCCTGCCACTGCAAGGTTGTTAAAATGCACTGGAGAGATCCAAGGAAGGGGTCCGTGGGACACACAAACCCTCAGGGTATGTGCAGGCAAGCATGTACATGCATTTCTCCAGGGACAAATAACATTACCTCATTGTTGTGCTGCTGCTACGTGTCCCTGAGGATAGCTCCTGTACATGTACTCTAGTGAGCAGCAGGTTGCCCTGGGTAGGGGAA
>NW_005842036.1:1206708-1210265 GCF_000455745.1 Alligator sinensis | reverse complement strand
GGCCCCAGCAGCCTTACCTGGTGTCCTGGGGCTGTCCTGTGGCTCCGGTGGCAATGATCCAGATGTGCAGAGCCTGGCCAGCAGCTGGTGTGTGGCTCTGCCCAGCCAGGCTCTGGTTTCGAGCAGTGCACTCTGCCATCACATGTGCCACCCCATTTCTTTTTTTTTTCAGGCGTTTTTTTTTTTTACCCTGAAAAAAACAAATAAAATCCCTGTTGCGCTGCAAATTAGGAGTGCAGTGAACACCTGCATGTGTGGCGTGTGTGTTTTGCTGTGCCGCAGATGGGTCTGCATCCCCTCATACTGCACGCAGGCGATCATCTGGATGCACCATCAAAGTCCATATCAGTTTGTCTATGTGGTAAAATTCCTCCCTGATCCCAAATAAGCTACCAGTCTGATACTCAGCAGAGGGATAATGCCTTCCAACCAAATTTCTAAATTTCTTAAAATCAATAAAACTCAAAAAAAGGAAGCTCATTTTCACACACTGCATAATTAAAGTGTGGAACTCATTGCCACTAGATGTTATGGAAAATGACAAGCCAGATTTAAAAAGAAAGGTGGAAGAAAGGTGCATCAGTAACTGTGGAGCATGGAACTTAGCGGTACAGCCTCTGAATCAGAACTTGCTAGACCTTTAAATGCTGGAGGCTGCAAATGGGACAGGAACAATAGGATACTCAGCAAGATGGACCTATTACCTGACCCAGTAAATGGTAGTTCTTATTTTCTTATGTTTTTAACCAGAAGCCCCAGCAGGAGCATTGAGAAACCCAATCAAAATCTCCATCCTTGGCTGCAGCCAACACCCAGTACCTGTGAAGAAAGCAAAAATACCTCCTGACACTTCTAGAAACGAGTCGGGGAGGAGGTGGGGACAGAAATTGCTTCCTGGCCCCAAATGGCAACCAGCAAAACCCTGAAGCATGGGAAAAACCAAACACCCTCTATCCTGCCCTTCAGCCTAGGGACAGCAAGCATAATTCCCCACATCGTACCCTCTAATGGACATCCAGAACTCCTTGTTCTGTATCGTCTCCATAAACTTATCCCAACTTCTTTAATCTTCTTTCATATCCTGGTTGTGGAGATCCACTTCATTCCCCTGCTGAGAGCATAGTCCTCTTCAATACCCATCTGCTCTGGGCTGCAGAGCTCTTGTGATTGCCCAGCAATCAGTGTTTGGGGGGCGCCTGGGCTTCCAGCTGTTGCATTTTACAGGGTACTCCAGGCATTGCTAGTGCTCATCATCCCTGACCAATGCTTATTTGACCTCTTCTTTAACACCTCTAGCGATGGAGATTTCCTAACTTCCCTATTGCACTGCCTTGCTGCTCTATCAGTCGAGAAGCTTTTCCTGATGGTCCATCTAAACCTACTTTGTTGCAGCTTTGAGCCATTGGTCCTCATCCTGCTCCCTGAATTCACAGGGACAAGATGTTTTCTCTCGCCTTTGTGTTAGCTCCTCAGATGTTTGGAGCCTGTTATGATTTCCCCCCTTTTCGTCAACTTGAATATGCCCATTTATTTTAACCTCTCCTCGTCATTTTTGTCACCCACCTCTGGACCCTCTCTAACTTCTGCACTTCCTTTTCAAAATGTGGAGCCCAAACCTGCACATCATATTCTACGTTGTCATAACCAGTGCTAGATGACACCAAACCAGCACTGAGTAAAGAGAAATAATCACCTCCTGGGTCTTGCACCTAATGCTCCAACTGATAAAACCCCAAACTGCGTTGCCCTCCTGTGCCCCATGTAGCATTGCCGACTCATTTTGAGTCTGTGATCTACCAAGACTTCTAGATACTTTTCCACAGTGCTTCTCTCCAGCCAGTTGTCATCCATCTCGATGTGTGCTTTTGATTCTTCCTCCCCAGGTATAGCACCTCAGTATTGAACCTTTATCCTTTTGGTTCTAGCCCAACTTTCCAATCTACCAATACCCTACTGAGTTGCACCCCCTGTCCTTCAATGTGTTTGCAGTCCTTCTCACTGTTGTGTTGCAGTTGGTTGAACTGACATCTAAAAGCACTAAATAAGTTTGACGTTCTACTTGCAAACTGTCTCCTTCTCTTTATAATCGTAAGACTGAAGATTTTATTGGAGTCACAAAGGGTTTCATTAAAAACAGTAACTGAAGCAGGTTCTAATAAAATTAAAACCAGCCTTTGCTTTTTCAGCTGTGAGATCTCTCTTTCTCTTTCTCATCTACTCAGACTCTGATTATCATGGCTAAATACTTCGGAACTAGGTCTCTACTTCAGCTAACCCCCTTTTGAGGCAAAATGCACAGCTTTGAGGCATATCTTGTAGATGTAGCCTAACAATTAGGATATGAGGAAAGATCAAGTGCCTGAATGAGGTAGGATCTTGAATGGAAAGAGGCTGGCAAAGGCTAAACATGAGCAAGATGTAGGCACTTCTGTCTTGAAGGAAGAAGATATTTGGGAACCCAAAAGAATGATGCGGTCAACCTTTGTGCCTTTCTGAGACCTGTCTGAGTCCAAGGCTGGGTTGTTCATGTAGATCACAAGATCAATGACTTTTGTTCAGGCCTTCTCCTAACAGAATTAGGGAAGAGCTTATCTTCTAGGTAGTCACTCTGGTGTCTGCATCAGTTTTATTGATAAGCAAGCATCTCTGGCGGTCGGGTGGAAGGAAATGACAGTTCCCTTCTTTATAAGAACATGTTATATGGAGAATATGTATATGTTTTCCAATGCAATAGTATTGCATACACTTAGACAAGCATTTAATAATTATAACTCTTTATAATAGCTCTTGAGATCCAGTGTTTTCTCTGCCACTAACTTGCTGTATAGCATTATTTATCATTGAGTAAACTCTATTGATATTTCTGCTCTTGTGGTGACGGTAGTGATGGTGATAGTCGTGTTGGTGGTGGTGCTGACTACAGTAGTGCCCATGGGCCTCCCCAGAGTGAGATTCTCGCCGTACTAGAAACAGGTACATGGAGAAATGTTAATGGGACTTCACTGTCTCCATCTAAAACCCAGTTTCATCAAAACTACATCCTTCACTGATGATCAGTTGGATCAAAACGAGACAGTTGATTGATCTGAAATGAGCATTTTCTTCCCCACCTCGAGAGAGTTTTTTATCATGGAGAACTTTTAAATCTTTTGGTTTTCTCTGTTTTTTCAGAATGGATGGAATATCAAAATCCTTCATAAAACAGCTTTCATCCTTTGCACAGTTCCACATCTGGACATGGGAAATGCATGGTAACAGGTGACCATACCATCAAAACCAAATAATCTAAGGCCATGGACAGATGTAATGGTAACTCGTTCTAAGGGGAAGGGGCAGGGGGAGACTTTCCAATCAGGAGCATCCAATAGCTGAACTGATGTAACTCTTTCTTATCTTTACTTCTATAGCTAGCTAAGTAGATTAATCCACTGTCACTTTAAATCTGGATGAAACAGATTTAAAAAAAACTTACTTCAATTTACTCGATTTCATAGATGTTAGGGACGGAGGGGACCTCAAAAGTTCATCGAGTCCGACCCCCTGCATAGGCAGGAAAG
>NW_005842036.1:1202859-1205729 GCF_000455745.1 Alligator sinensis | reverse complement strand
ACTAGATTAGTCAGGCATGATCTACCTGCTACGAACCCGTGCTGGTTTCCCCTCAGCATAATTTGTCCTGCCGGGCTCTCGCAAATGTGAGCCTTGATAATTTTTTCAAAGACTTTGCCTAGGATGGAGGTGAGACTGACTGGCCTATAGTTGCCTGGGTCCTCCATCCTCCCCTTCTTGAAAATGGGGACCACATTGGCCCTTTTCCAGTCCTCCGGGACCTGGCCCGTGTGCTACGAGTGTTCAAATATTCCCTCCAGTGGCTGTGCAATGACGTCAGCCAGTGCCTTCAGTACCCTCGGATGGAGCTCATCCAGGCCTGCTGACTTAAAGGCATCCAGTTCCTCCAAGTGATCCGGCACCATCTCAGGGTCTACGCATGGCAGTCTGGTGCCTTGCTGCTGCCTCTCTACAATCCCAGTGAGAGCCTTGTCCTGCCCCTTTCTTAGGAACACTGAGGCAAAGACCTCGTTGAGGAGTGCAGCCTTGTCCCACCTGTCCGTCACCAATTGCTTCTGCCCATTTAGTAGGGGTCCTACTCCACCCTGGGTCTTCCTTTTACTCCCTATTTATCCTAGTAAAGTAGCAGACAGATAAACCAGTTACATTGGTTTATTATGAGTCAGATAAACCAAAAGAACTGGTTTGTCTGACTCATAATAAACTAACATGAGCTAAAAGTAGTGTAATTGCTTTATCTGTCCACATACCCAAGCATAGAGGACTCGGGTATCGTACCTCTGCCATCTTTACAGATAGGCCAGACATGGGTGCGGCAGGCTGTTTAAGGCCAAATAATTTAATCTGTCTAACTATTAAAAGTTTATAATCTAGAGAAACTAGAAATGGCAGGGGCCAAATCTCAGCAGGTGTGTCTACACATGCATTTATGCCGGCTTAAACATACCGTGCAGTAAGTGGGAATAGGCCAGCCTCTACATGTGCAGGTGTTAAGCACATTAATGCTGTGTATGGACTGACTTGGGACTAAAGTTAGTCCCAAGTCAGTCTACACACATAGTGTTACTGCATAGTAAGGCGTCGACATATGTGTAACTGCACAGTAACTAATCGGGCATAAATTTGATACCCGCATGATGCAGGTATCAAATTTACACTCAAGTCGGCATAAGGCACCATATTTACTGTGCAGTAGAGGTGCGCACATGTAGACACATGCCCATACTGTGTAGCAGCTTCAGTTACTGCAGTAAATGTGCATGTGTAGATGTGCCCGGTAAGTAACTTTTAGTGTGAAGTCCGGGCTGTGACTCGAGCTATTTTAGCCATCTAAGCTCTTTGTCAAGCCTCAGAGGACATTGCCATTAAAACCAAGAAAAATGATCATAGTCCTTAACTAAGCCTAATTTAATCTTAGAGAACAGGGAAAAAATAAAGACAAAACAGAAAACCAATAGTAAAGAATGGTTACTTCGGGTACAAACTTTTCTGAACATTTCTTTGTGGATTCTTTCAACAGCTATTATACCATCAATACCAGTCTACCCTCAGAGAGGACCTATGCGTGTAGACACACCAAGCAAACTTTACATCTGTTTTCATCAGATTTAAAGTTACAGAGGTTTAGCTCCACTAACCACTCTCAGAGGAAACAAATGAAGCGATTATAATTCACACATGCTCCTGAAAAGTAAATCCCTCACTCCCTTTTAAAATGGTTTATTTTTACTCATGTCCGCAGCCACCGACTGAAAACCATTTCTGGGCAGCAAAAGAATTTAATTTAAAGGTTGGTGAATGCTGCTTGGCCTAAGTAGTTTATAAGTGGGCAGACCTGAGTAGTCTTAACTAAATCCTGTGAAAGCAAAGAAAGCCTTTAATTCAGTTAATCAAAAGCAGCCATTCACGGAGTTGACTTGAGACAGACAAATCAATGAATATCAAGAATCTTAAGTCAGTATTAAATCCCACTATTTATCTTTGTTTGCCAAATTTGAGTCTACATCCTCTCTCCAGGAACACATGGGTGAAACGACTTGATATTTAACAGGAGGAGCTGTTAGCATGTTAAATTACAACAGCATTTCAGCATCCCATTAAAATCATTAAGGGAAAATTTAAGTCCAAGTCCTTGGCAGTAGCTTGCAACTTTGTTTCGCCCATTATGAAGTATTGTCGATGATGTCATTTTTTTGCAGAAACAGTACTGAACTGGAGAGTGGTTGCCCTTTATCTGCTGTATTATGAGCTCCTTTTGTTCTCTACATGCCGCTTTTGCTCCCAGAGTGCTGCTTGCACACACAGACCAACAGGATTAGCCCTAATGGCTGCGTCCACATGAGCAGGGGCATGCGCTTGCAACAGCACAAATAGGAACGGCACAAATTTGTGCTGCTACTTTGTGCTGCGCCAGGGCTTTAAGGGACAAATTGTCAAAGGGGCAAACTGCTGGCAGGCAGCCGCTGCGATGAGACACTTTGTGACCGACCCAGCCAGGGACTGGCACGCAGAGGCAGGGGAGCAACCAGCTCAGTGCTTCTTGTTCCCCCATCTCCACGTGTCTCCGGGTGCGTGCTACTTTCATGTGCTTTGCCCCACTTTTTATCGGGACTTTTTTTTGCTACCGGGAAATCCTGGTAGCAAATGTTGCCATCGTGCTACAAATTAGCATGGCAGCACATGGTTTAATGTGCAAGGTGTGTTGTTTGAAGTGCCACAAGGAGGTCTGTGGCACCATCCTAAACCACACATGCCTGCAGGTGTGGGCACAGCCAATAAGTGCTGTAAAATTGAGGAGAGGAGCAAACAAGAAGCTGCTTGTTCAGTTTGGAAGGTGTTATCATGTTTGCTCTCTATAATGACAGGGATGGAGAAATGCTTTCCGTCCCCCCCCCCCCCCCCCCCTCCCT
>NW_005842036.1:1172641-1202828 GCF_000455745.1 Alligator sinensis | reverse complement strand
GGGTACTTCCCCCCCCCCCCCCCCCCCCAATCTCTTATGAGCTTGGCTGGAGTCAAAATTAGGTTGTTTTATCCTTCCATTTGCTCATCACCTTTGTTAACACCTGAAGGCAAGGACAATAAAAAGGCGGGATCCTATTTCACTTTATGCACCCAAATGGCACTTACTTATCTGCCTTTTTTGGCACTGACAAGTAATTATGTAGGGGAGGTTACACAACCCTGTACACATGTGACAGATTATATGTTTTACTGTAATATTACTGCATTAATTGTGCTTAAGTTGTTATAATACTGTATGACTCAGTTTACCCCATTAGCCTGTAACACAGAGAACAAAGGGTTAAGTGCCAGGGCTGGCTATGTGCAGGACAAGCAGGGTCAAGACAAGATGGACCTTTAGCATCAATGGTCTTGAATGGCTTCAAGTTCAGTGGTTCTTGGCATTTTTTGTACCAGGACCCATTTGCCAAGATAGATGGCTTGTTCCAACCTGCACCCCCCTGGCCCTGCCAGTGACTGACCCACAGTCCCCTGCCCCTCCAGTCCATGCTGGGGCCCCTCATTTCCAACCCACAGCCACCTGCCCTCCACCCCAACCCTGCCAGGAGGACCCCAGCTCCCCCCGTCCTGCTCGGGCCAAAGCATGGCAGTGGCTCTGGATCATGCAGGTGGCAGCAGAGCGAGTGTGGTCTGGCACAGGCTGGAGGGAGGAGGAGGGAGGCCGGTGGCACACCTGCCTTGGGCTCCTACACCATGCCAAGCAGCCTGATCACAGCTCCTCCTGCCCCCAGAACAGCATCTCCTAGCTGCCTCGCCACAAGCATGGGCACCAGCCCTGGTGTCACCAGCCCGGCCATGCAGCTCCCCCCTGCCCTGCCACAGCCTTGACACACAGCCACCTTCCTCCAGTGCCAGCCGGCACTGCCCCACACACACACACACACACACATGCATGCACACACTTCCCCCAAGCCCTGGCCCTCCAACCCTGCTCCCCATACACTTACCTGCATCCGGCAGCTTGGACAACCCTGCTTGGCTGTGTGCTGGCCATGCCCCAAGCAGCTCCACCTGCAACGGGAAACCCACAATTTCACTCATTTTTCTGGCACTTGCTTGTGATCCTTTGAAATATTCTTGTGACTCACGGGTCGAAAATACTGTCTTAGTTGACACATCAGCAAAGGTTAGATACCCAGGAGATGTCCAGAGGAGATATACGTGACAATGGGAGAGCAAGCTGGGGGTGAAATAGCTTGTTAGCTCCTGACCAGGAGAGTTTGGGCACTGAGAGAAGTAGAGGAGCTTTGGGGAGCTGGGAAGACTGGGAAAGGACCAGCTGAGTATCTTTGGGGGTGAGCAGAGCTGTGTAGACTGGATTGAGGATGAAGGGACTGCTTAACCCCTTCAGAAGGTGGCTTTTACTAGCTAGCCTTTCCCCAGTAAATGCCTTTACTGATGAGACTATCTGTTGTGCCACTTGGGCTTGGGGCTGCTCTGGATCTCCCCAACCCGGGGGGTGAAGTCCTTCATTCAGGAGCAGAACTGGATGCTAGTTCACTGAGTCAAGGAGGGTGAGACACCGAAAGACCAGGGGTCTCAGACTGAGAAGGAGCCTGGGCTTTTCCCCTCCCTGGCCCTGTAAGCCATGCCTCAGCTGGCTTCTAGGGGATACTTTCAGAGACCAGACAAGGCCACAGTCATCCTGAGCAAATACATCCCTGGGTGACTCCATTGACAGTGTGCACTTGAGTGAATGCAAAGCACAAAATTGCAGTGCTCGCAATAAACCCATGCTCAGCAGGTGTTGGGCTGGATCGCCCTGCTTTTAGCCCAATAGCCTACTAAGGCATTACCCCAGAGAGTGGGAGACCTGAGTTCTGGGTCCCCTCTTCCAGACAGGACTTGAACCTCTGCCTGGCTTGCCAACACTGTGCTGTAATGACCAGCCTACAGGTTAGGCATTGCAGACTCCCTTTCCCAGCTCTCCTATAGAAGTTGGCCCTTGGGGAGCCTAGCGAGGCAGATGTGGGGCCAGGAGGAAGAAGTCAAACTAGAGCATGCATGACTCGGATAACTGCATCCCTGAAAGATGAGAGCTCTGGGTTCCAGCCTGGGTCCTTTCTCCCACTGGGATAGGTTTCTCCATCTGCTTTATTTCATTATTAGTATTATTACATCTATTAAATCCGGGAAAAAAAAAACAACCCAAAAAACAAAAAAAAAACTCTTCACTGTTAGGACAGTGAGGCAGTGGACTAGATGCCTAGGGAAGTTGTACACTCTCCATCAGTGGAGGGGATCAAGAAGAGTTTGGACAGCCACTGGTCAGAGATGATCTAGGCGTAGCTACGCCTCTGTTCTACTATGGGTATTTCCCATGCTTCTGGGCTTTCCTGAATGACTTCCTCCACTTTTGTTATGTATGTCAGGGTGGGTTTTTTTGGGTTTGTTTTTTGAAGCCTTGGGTGTTGGCCACAGCCCAGACTTGGGACTTTAACGGCCCCAAAAGCTGAGGTTCCTGGCTAGAGGATCTTGACTCTGTGCTCAGGGTCAGGCCAATTGCCCTATTTGGGGTCAGGAAGGAATTTTGCCCCATGGTCAGATTGACATGGACTGTGGGTTTTGCCTTCCTCAGTAGTAGGGCGCGTGGCCCTCTACCTGGGATCTCTTGAGCACATATTGACAACATTTCATTGAAGCAGGATGTTGGCTGCCGTGGTTCCCCAGCTTTACCTATGGCAGGTTAGGGTGTTAGGTCGGTGTTGTGTTAGGCTTGACAGTAGTCATATGTAGAGGTTGCGTTATGGTTTGTATGGGATGGTTTGAATAGGGTTGACCCAGAGGTGACTTCTGTAGGTCCTTTCCAGCCCTACTTCTCTATTATTATGGTGTAGGCAAGGTGGAGTGGATCAGCATCAAAAGGAGGTCTGAAAAAGAGCCTAGAAAATGCCTGGTGGTTAGAGCATTGTGCCATGAAGTTGGAGAGACTGGTCCCAACCCTCTCTAAATTCTGGGCATCTAGAGCCCAGGTTTCCTGCATCCTATGCTAGTGCCCTAACACTTGGGCTGAAACCATAGGACCTTCCTCCCCCTTGCCCTGGTTTTTGCCAGGCTACAATTTTAAGACTTAAGCTCAAGAACCTGTATGCAGAACTACACATTTGCCTGACTAAAGCACAGCCTAATTGCTGTTGTCTTCGGGGCAGAAAGTTCACAGACCATCTTGAGAGTTTAAACTCTTCCCTTTTTTCAGTCCTTTATTCTGAGATATGCCTATAGTTCAATCAGGGGTTAAAAGACGTTAAAAGGGATTTTTTTGTTTGTTTGTTTCTTTGTTAATAAACTCAAGCAACTTTTTCTTTTTTTAATTTAAAAGCATCTCTCTCACCTCTCAAAATCATACTTTTAAATATAATTTTTTACAGCCTCTATATTTAAAGTCATTAAAGGGAGCACTTCTTTTTGTAATAATCTATAAAGAGAAGACACTGGTTTCCTTGTGCCTGTTAAGTTATAGTATAATCATTACCAAGTAACTAAATCCCCAATTAATATAAATATTCTATATTCATATAACTTATTGCATTAATAACCGGTCTAGCAAGGTGATTAAAATCCTCATTGGTACATGAAGCATCATACCACTTGCCTATCAATGATATTATGAAGCTATTACATAATCAGCTTTGCACCGAGATAAAACATTAGCAAATGCCAACTTGAAAGCAGCTTACCAGCTAAGCCACCAAAGGATCAACCAGGAAACTTGAGTTAGAAAGGAGAGAACCACATCTTCTGTACAACTTTTTTGATCCCCAAGATTTTTCTTAAAGTATGAAGGTTTCATGGGACAAAATGCCTTCTACAAGAACATTTTTAGGCCTTTTTAAATATATCCATGTTTTGCAAACACAGTTGGAGAAAGGCTTGCTATTTTTCCATAGGCTGTGGCTCTGATAACATATCTCTATTCCTCTACACTCCTAAAAAGACCTTTTTTAAAATTTTTATTAGTTGGGATCCTTTCTAAAACATCCCCTGCAAAACTTGGTTTCTTGGCATTAAGAAAATGCATCTTAAAACTGTTATCCTGTATAAAGGGTGTTATTTTTGGAGCAGGCAGTTTTGTTATTTGACCATTGACCAAATGTGTCCTAAATTTAGTATCTGTCTCTTCTGGGGTATCTACAACTGGCAATAAAAGATTCTTATCAAATAATATATTGGGAAGAAAAGTTCCCAAGAATTAATGCTGGTGTTCATCCCCAAATATAGGCAAAAAGTAAAGAGCATAGATGATAAAGCAAGATAGAAAGAATAAAAACTGTTTTTTTTTATAAACACATGAATTCTGAATAACCAAGGACTTTGTCTTGTTTGGCACCTGAGACTTGTCCTTGGGTGGCAGGAAAGAGTCCTGAAGAAATGCCAGAGAAACCTCCTGGCATTTCTTTAATTAGACTGAAGGTTTGTACATCTTACTTAATTGTCATCTTTTTTTTCTCTCTTTCCCCCCCCTCCCCACCCAATTGTTTGCCACTAAAGCATATGTACTCCTATTCTCCAACATCCTGGGTATAAAAATAATAGGTATCTCTTAAAATCAGGAACGAAGCAGGGAGACGTACAGTGATTGAATACTAAAAATAGCTACTAAGAAGCTTGTGAGTAGCCACGTCTGCATCAGTATAGAGATGGCCCTCATTCATTAAGGCTAAATGCAGAGCTGTTTCATTATTCCCATTTTATAGCTGGAAAAACTGAGGAACAGGGAGGAAAATTAACGTGCCCTAGATCCTCAGTAAGCCAACAGCAGAGCCAGAAATGGAAAGGAGGGCTTTTCAGATGTAATCTAGTGCTCTGAAAATATGGAGAGATGATACCACTTTCCCCTAGTCACCCAGGAATTCAGTGGTGAAGGCAAATGCTGGACATAGGTCTTCTGAAACTTAGTGCAGTGCACTTAAGGCACTTAGTTATCTTCTCTATTTGAGCAAGATAAACTTATTTTATCTTGCGGGGCTTGCGGGGGTTCATTTGACCCCAGCAGACCTCCTGCCTATGGCATGGGGGCTGGACTCGACGATCTTGTGAGGTCCCTTCCAGTCCCTAGCGTCTATGAATCTACAATGCATTTTTTTTTTCTTTCAACGTTCAAGAGTTCCTCAGATTTTCAATGTCTCTAAAGGAGCATAGATCCCTTGTACTCTTCTCAGGCTGCAAGAACCTAAAACAATTAAAAGGAAAGGAAAAAATTAAGAGAAAAGGGAAAAAAAAAGTGCATTTTAGGTTAAGCTGGGACTTGCACTCCATAGTCCGTATGCTCCCTTTTGCATTGGGTTAAGCATCCTCAACGTGACAGTCTCCCTCCCCTGAACAGCTTAAGGCAATTAATGGTGGCGGGGGATACTACCACATTTTTAAAGGAATGTCAGTTCACAGAATCAAATGCATTTTGGCTATTTTAAATATCTGGCTGGAAGAAAGAGCCCCCAACACATGCGGCAGCTTAAATAGATATGGGACCAGTAATGATATTCCTAGAAATACCTTTTTTCCTCTTGTATATATGTACCCGATGTTATCTGGAGCATCCGAAAATGTGTTTGTGTACGGCACCGCTATAATAGGATTTTGTGAATTGTTCTTATCTAGGCATTATATATGCATCCAGAGGGAAAACTTTACTTTAACCAGGTACATTATCAGAAAATAACAATCTGGGGCATAAACATCCCAAGTGTGCATCTTTTTTATGATGTTGAACAGTGCAAACAATACACATTTTTTTTCCCATTATTTTATGTTTGATTTTTTTCCTATTATTATTATTGTGTTCAGCTGCCTGTATTAGATTTGTAAATGTACTATGCCTGTTGCATTATGGCAATTCCTCTTCTCAAAGAAGCCTGGCCTGATTTTATGCAACATGATGGCAGTGGTGGATGAAGCAAAGGGGACTCATTGGTGACTGGCACTTGGGGACTGTTGTCGTGCTACACTGGAGGCAGGTTTAGCAGAACCAGTGGATTTGGTGGGCAGCTGTACCCACTGAGGCAATATGAATGCAATTTGGGGGCACAGGGTTTGCAGGATCACGATTTTAAAAGAATTAGGAGGTCTTCTTCAGCATTAACGCCTCGTGTGAAGAAGGACTCTGTTCTATCAGGAACTGTTTCCAGAAGAGCAGGGTATCAAGGGATTATATAGAAGTAATGCTCTTGGACAGAAGGAAAAAAAAAAAAAGGGGTTATTTTGCTTTTTGCTCTGATTCATAACTTCTCCTATGAGATGGCTGCTACATATCCCCAGTTCTACAAGGGTAGCAATGAGAAAAATGGAGTGAGGGATTCTTCCCAAAATGAGTATTTGTTGCAGCTGCCAAGAAGGGCAAGTGGTCATGGCCATGGTGCGTAGAGACAAAGCTTCACTCTTTGTGAGAGTAGAGTATTGCTGTGTGTTGCCCATCAAAAATTAACTACCAGGACAATGGAGTTTCTCCGGGCATTTGCCTGCAGTCTGATTCTCCATATACTCTACTGAGAAGTGAAAGCTGAGATTTCAAAACTTGGTACTCTTTTGACCATGGTTGCTTATGTTATGACTACAGGTGATGGAGATGGAGGGATATGAAGCATTTGAAATGGAGAGGACATCATGGTATGGTACCCCCTGGGCTCAGGGAAAATCTTGCTGTTCCTTGACGCTCCTTTTTCTGATGGAGTTAGGCTTAGGAAAGCCTTGGCTTGTGGAGCTCAGCTGAAGAGTTATCTTTTGAATTTGTGTCAGAGTAGATCCTCCCTGCTCCCTGTCTGCTTAATTATATAAATAAGGGGATGGGGAAATGGGGAAGATCTACTCCGATACAAATTCATAAAATAATTTAGCCGAAGGTACAGAAACGGATGCAGATTTCCTCTAGGGAAGCCAAGGCTTGGCAAGTCCATACCCAAATCTGCCAGTCTTCCAGATGCAAAAATACTTGGCTTCCCAGTAGACTTTGAGATGCAGCCAGGCACTTTGTACTCATTCTGATACTGGCACATTGCAATGCCAAGAAGTGGTACAAGACAATGAATTACAAAAAAAACTCTCCATGCTGTAGAAAGCAGCCTGAAGATGAAAGAAGCACCCATGTTGTTTTCCAACAGCAACATGGGAAGAAAGAGATTTCCCAAACCATGCATAATCTATGCCCTCAATAGCAATTGAAGAGTCCTGAGGGTGACTTTGAAAATCCAAAACTGGCGGCGAAGTATCCATTGAAAATGTTGCATTAGAAGAAAATCAGATATTCTGTACATACTTTAAATTATACTTCCTCTGTCTACTTGCATAAAAAGCAATGGGTTAAGTGTAGTGATGGGTTAAGTGTGTGGCCATTGCAATACAGTAGTAAATGGGGAATACCTCAGAGTCCATCGGCTGTGACATTACACAACTTGACTGAGCTTCAGCGGTCCCAAGCATTGGTAAGGTCCATCCTAGTCAGCAAAGCTTAAACATTAAATTCCTACGGAAACCAGGTGCCAACTACAATATTAGACAATAAAGATTCAATGTGTATTTTAGTAACCAGGTACCCATAAAACAGGGTTGCTACTTTATGGTGCAAATACTGTTAGACTAGCCGTCAAAGTCCTAATTAATGAATGGCTCATAATTAGCTTTCTATTTTGCTTTCAGTGTGTATGCATGTGTATTTACATCTCCACACAATCTCAGGCCTAGGAGGTGACTACAGCTGGCATATTTGTGCATTTAAACTTCAACTTCAGCTCCAGCAGTGATGCCCGTTGGTAAATTCACAGTCTTAGCATTGCAATTCTTATTCTAGGGCACAGCGACTAGAAAAATAGGAAAGCAGGGTGTTAGGTTTAATATCCCTGTCCCTTTTCAGTGGTGTATTTGGGATGCGCCATGAAGTTGGTTCATACAGACAGTTGAGCAGTAATTTGCCCTCTCCACATAATAACACACAACACTTTGCAAGCCCAGTGATAGTTCAAGCCTGGTTCTTCAAGCCCCTGTGATCATCTAGTCCTGAAGCAAAGGGAAACAAAGGTTATTTATGACTTCTTGTTGCTTTTTTCCCCCTTAAGGGAAACTGTTTTACTCCCACACACCAGTTTCAGAAAGTTACTAGTTGTGCCTGCCCAAAAGGAGCGTTAACGCTTATTGTGTGGGGCTACATACAGATACGATCCTTCCCGCATCTCATGAGATGGACTGCAGTCTAACAGCACTTGGAGCATGATGATAATACGAGGCATGAATCATTAGGCCTGAAGAGTAGAACCACCTTGAGTGTTTCCAGTGAATGCTAATAAGTTAGCTGAAGTCAGTAAAGCAATTCTGCAAACACAGGGTTGGATTCTGCAACTGTTATTTGGGGTGAGATAGCATTTATCCTCATGCCCTTCTTGATTTCAATACAGCAACTTGCCTGAGTAATTGCTAATCGTGAAGAACAGTTGCAAAATTAGACCATTGTCTCTAAACTACAGACAAATTCCATGGAAATACCTGAAATTAATAATGTAAGTAAATAGCATTGCACTAAATAACAGGCAATGTGGAGGGTGAATGTCCTGTCACTGTGATGAAGAGCAGGATGTCGATTCCCTTCGTTCTGTTTGACAATCCCATTCTAAATGGCCACCTCCATTAAAAGGCTTTTTATTTTTACAGTCCAAAAAAAAATAAAAACCTTAAAAAAAAATTATTCCACTGAATAAAAGACAGTAATAGCAAAATGTCCCGTGCTGTATTTCTTTTGTTTGACTTCTCTCTTTTTCCTTTTAATCTTTATTTGACAATGTCTTTATTAAAAGTTCAGAGCTCAGAATATCCACCCCAGTTAATCACCACTTAATCATTTGCCATCAGCTAAATGCATATACTCGCCACACAGATTTTTTTTTCCCCCCCTACAATACTGTTCTGATTAAGGAGTAAGCATTACCATTCATTAGTGTTGGCTAAATCAGTTGCTTGAGAGATGTCCCAATAAGGCATCTATCTTGACTCGAGCACATCTCAGTTAAGTGGAGGACACTGTATTTCAAACCCTGCTTTCAAAACTCAGCTATAATAGAGCTATTTGGGGGATGATTATCATCCAACTGTCCAAATAAGAAAATTGTACTGCTTTAATTGTGGCATGAATGACAACACATTGCAGTTCCAGACTTTCAGGCTGCAAATAGATGTCACTTTGTCTCCGGAGAAAGGATCTTATTCTGGGACAAAGTGCAGTCATTCATGCTAAGAACAGACATCTGATGACTCCTGGGATAAGCCTTTTAAAGCTGGGATACTGCAGATGGACAAGTTCATTGTCCCACTTTAAGTATCTGTGAAATATCCAAGATGGCACTCTTTTTTCCTGGGACAATCCTGGCTAATTTGAATTCATTGCCATTCAAGTTTGTATGCAAGCGATTGTCCTGCACCTTGTTCGATGTGAATCGAAGCCCTGGGCAATCAGATGCAAGATAAACCTTACATTTACAGACTTCCATGTTCATTGATCCCAGAACAAACCCTAAAATGGTTAATGGGATAAGATGTGCTAAGAGTTTGTCCTGGAACATTGCGGAGTACACCTGATTGGTTGTTCCAGGATTGCATCACTGAATTAATGGCAGAAAAGTAGCAGCCCATTCGGCCACTCACTAAACTCTGAGTTAAAGGATGACGTGCATATGCCAATCTTGGGACATTTCTGTTCCTGGAAAAAAACACAGCCGCAACTTGATGACGTGCATATGCCAATCTTGGGACATTTTTGTTCCTGGAAAAAACCCCAGCCGCAACTGGTCCCGGAACAAATGCAATAACTATTCCTACCCTCAGATTCAGTGCCTCTAAATTGGCATATACCCACTGAAATTTGGCCTTCGGTCCAACCTGCTGCTCTAGCTCTGGTGCAAACAAAGCTGGGATTGTTAATGTAGATAGACAGCCAGCAGCTTTCACCAAGATCTTGCTCAGAGCAGCTCTGGGTAACAGGTATCAAAATATTTTGGAAGTTGGTTGATATAGTAGGCTTTTTGTTGGTGTAGGGTGTCCACCTTTTCAAAAACCAAAAGTGGGACACTGAGCCTCCCTGCCCTGCTCTGCCCTCCTATGCTGCGTCCTGCCCCCTGGGCCACAGAGGCCCAGGGGAAAGACAGCAGAGCAGGGAGCTCTGAGCCTGCAGTGGGCAGCTCACATCTGCCCCCACCCCATGCATAAACCTGGGGGGGCATGTACCCCCTCATGACCTCCCCCAGGAGTGCATGCAGTGTGGGGGAACCAGCCCTCCTGCCGCCCCCTGGACAAGCTGCTTGTGGCTCTGTCCTGGGCCCCATGGCTGCCCATCCCTGCCCTGCCCCACTTCCTCCCTCACTGTGAGGGTCTCAATCTGCCTCCCTGCCTCCGCATTGCCTATGCTCCCCCATCCTTCATAGACTCACCTGAAGGTAACTGGGGGAGCTGCTCTCCACCCCTGCCCGGATGTATTCCTAGCCACGTGCATGTGTGTGCATGCACACACGTATCTGATGCCCCCTACGTCCTGCTCCCCAATCACTGAACAGAAAGCCCAGATCCCTGCATGTGATCCTGGGGTGATAGTTGCTGTGTCAAGGGGAATCCAGGACACATGCTGTCCCCGAGTCATTCAGCCCGGAACTGGGACTTGATCTTTACATTTTGGGACTGCCCTGCTCAGCTAGGGATGGGTGGTCATCCTAGTTAGTGGTAGCACGTCTACAAACCAAAGCATCCATCTGCAATGGTGGGGTTTTGTAGAAATGCTAATAAAGCCTTGGAGACCTACAAAACCTAGAACTCTTGGTTCCCAAATGATACTTTTTATTAGACCAACTGGGAAATTGCAAGAAAACTGTCCTTTTCTGTGAGCTTTCAGGATGAAAGTCCCTTCGTCAGGCTCTGGGAAAAGTATTGATGGTGCAAGATGGTAAAAAGTCCCCATAGGTAATAAAAGGTATCATTTTGGAACCAAGAGTTCTAGTTTTGTTGTATGTCATCTTGGCTCAGACCAACACGGCTACCAAGTACACCCCTGAATAAAGCCTTGGGACATTCCCTTTGAGATGGTGTTTCATTATGCGCATCTATTAATGGCTGTTAGTCATAATTAACCAAGATTATACAGTTTGCCTATGGAGCTAAACAAAGTCTACAAAACTCTACTCGTTTGCATCCAATTTCTGCCCTTTCTCTATAAGCTACATCCTCCTTCCATGAATTTCAGGATGACGTTGATTTTTGGTGGGCAAGCTGGGCTGTAGGACTTCTGCCAGCAAAGACGAAAGCTTGCCATAGTGATTTCCATGCCAGTACCCAGAATGCTCTTTGTCCGCCGAAGCCTGGGCTTTTCCTGAGCTCTGGGAGTAAAGCAATTATCTGGGACATCTCTCATGAATGCACTCAGTTATTTTCCATACGCTTTGCAAGCCTAGACTGTGGAAGGCTTTTCACGCTTTTAGCCTTCAGACTTTTATTGAGTGTGGAGGACCAGTTTATAAATAGGCTTTTTTTTTTTAATGCCATTTAGATCTTGTTTTAGTGGAGTTTATAAACAAGCTAAGCTCAAGTTTTACTCTGTCTCTGTTTACTCTCTCTCTTTATTGGCTCAGAAAGACAGCTGTCTATCAACTCCTCCTGTTTACGTGCATTGTTTAATGAAAGGCTGTGCATAGCAAACCGTTGTAGGGTATATTACGTGAATGGTGAATTTGGACACACACGTGATATTGGCTGAAATCTCCTTATTTCACATGGGATTCAAGTGCTTTTTAAGAGGTGTCTGAGACTCGGTACAGGAGTAAGATTCAGCCTATTTCCAGACCCTCTACTGGACCTAGCAATCAAAGGCTAATGATATGTGGATGATAGGCTAATGATATGAGGATTGTGTGCCAGTGACTTGAAGAAGGCTGAATTTTAGCCCTAATAAAGTGATTTATTTCCTCCAAGAGCAAGAGACAGTTGCCTGAAATATTAACAAATAAAGATGCCAGGAAATGGAAGCTATTCTCGAGGATGTGCTGCTTTCAAAAGGTGTCCAACAGCCAGAGAGAGACCTAAAACTTCTGCCCAGAAACAGGGAAAGCAGCTTTGGTGCAACTTCACATAGCAAAGGCACCGGCAGTGTCAGCACTTACCTGTTTGCAGCCTGGTGTAGGAAAACCAGTTGTAGAGATGAGAAATGCAGCTGCCAGACCCCTGATATCCTCAGCTTCAAAAAGAGCAGATGATGGAGGTGGCTTTTGAATGCAGACACCTGCACTCAGGGGCAGATCCATGGGGGTTGCTCTGGTGCAGTTGCACCCCGCTTTTGATTTCTGGTCCACCCAAAGTTTAAACCCAACAGCTTGGCAGCGGCACCAGCATTTGTTCGGGCAGTGCTGAGGGAGGCATTTGACTTCATGGATCCATATAATCTACCTGATTCCTTCTAAACTCTTCATTCCACAGGTGTTAACGACCCTCTCTTTGTTGTAAAGGTCTTGCTATTCCCCCTGTTAAATTAGCTTTTTTTTTTTTTCTGTAATTCAGCTGTCTGTTAACCATTCCTGGTAATGAAGCTCCTATTTCACAGCCCTGCAGACTGGTTGTAACCTGTTTTATATTTGTTTTTTGCTTCACTATTAAACTGAATAATACAGGCCAAGGCCCCTAGCATATTAGTAAAGCTTCTAGTGTATTTTTACCTGGAGAAAAATGTAAGGCTTTTTTTTTTTTTTTTTAGATATACGTTATGATGCACCTCACCATCTACACCCCCTTTTTAAAATTCTAGGTCATATTCAGATGACAGGACAAGGAGCAATGGGCTCCAGTTGCAGCAAGGGAAGTTGAGGTTGGATATTAGGAAAAACTCTCTCACTAGGAGGGTGGTGAAGCACTGGGACAAGTTACCTAGAGAGTTAAGTGTCTCTCTCCATCCTTAGAGACCCAGCTCCACCAAGCCTTGGCTGGGATGATATATTTGGGGCTGGTCCTGCTTGGCGCAAGGGGTTGGACTAGATGTGACCTCTTGAGGTCCCTTCCAGCCCTTGTTTTCTATGATTCTTTGATCCACCCATGCCTGCACTTAATGATGAGACCTAGATTCAAAATATGTCTTTTTTTTTTTTTTTTCTTCCCACCAAAAATTTTCTTGATTCATGTAAATTAAAGAAAGCACTTAAATATGTAATTAAACCCATCACCTTCAGGACAAGCAGATGCCAATAGTTCAGTAACTAAGTTGTGGTTTTCTAACTCAGGTGTGTGATGCATGCAGTTGTGCTGACAGTCCCCACGTTGCAGCGCAGAGTGGAAGCTCCCTTGTTTCCCTGTGGTTCTGGGCTTCGCTGGCTAACACATGGGGAGGGGAAGGATTTTTTTTTGCCTCCTCTAGCTATAGGTGTTGAAGGGGTTGCCTTCCTTAGAAGAGCTGGGTGTTAGCTTCAGGTGAGGCTGGGGATTTTGACTGGGAGGCAATGATGCTCCTGCTGTGTGTGCGCGCACCTTGGGCACCCAGATACCTCACTGCACCTCTGGCTGGAGAGTATTGCTCCTCTGCTCAAAGCTAAATCAGGATCAGGAAGGATTTTCCCCCATGGTTAGCTAGGAGAGGTCTGTGTAGATTTATGCTTTCTTCTGCAGAGGGAGGTAATGTCCTCTTCCTTGTCTCTCTTGAGCATATTTAATGACTGCTTTTTGTATTTGCAGCAGTAGGACATTAACAGAGTCCTTATCCTCCAGCTTTACTTGGGGTAAGCTACACGTGGATTTTTTTTTTTTTCAAAGCTTCAGGCATTGTGCCTGGGAGTTGCACAAGAGGGTTGTTTGTAAAGCTTTTAAGAATGAGTTAGATCAGTAGCTCTCAACCTTTCAAGGCATCCCTCATTAGACTCAAGGCACCCCTCAGAAAATGCTGGCATTTAGTTTTTATTCATTTCTCGACTATGGAAAAATAATAGAACAATTTTTTTTCTGTTGTAAAGAACTCAGAAAGGTCAGGATGTTTTTGACACTATGGATTTGTTTGCAATCTCTGGGCTTATTTTGTGAATCATGTGAAGCTGTTTGCTTACCTGACAGTACAAATATTGCACAGCACCCCAGGGTGCTGTGGCACACTTGTTGAGAATCACCAGGTTAGACAAGCATGCATCTAGGATAGTTTAGAGAGGGATGATCCTGCCTTGAGCTGGGGATTGGACTAGCTGTGATACCCTGAAGTCTCTACTTTTCTATGATTCTTTAAATTAAAAACCTCTTTAAATATTATCCATAACTTGGGTAGGACAGGTGAAATTCTGCCCCCCCGTGAAGGCAGATCTATAACTCCCACTGACTTCAAAGTGCCAAGATTTTACCCTAAGCATGTTAACATTTTCATAACACTTAATAATTTGAGAAACAAATGGAGTATGAAAATTCTCCGTTGATGGTACATCCTTGGACTTACAGTAGAAATGAATTTGGCCCAGTGTTTCTATGACTAACATTGATAGATAGATAGATAGATAGATATATTATCTATATATATATATAATATTTTATATATATTATATAAAATACACTTGTGCATGCTCACACACACAGTATAGAAGTATAAAAAAAGCCATTTTCTTTCATAAGATGAACATACAATATTAAGGAAACTGAAAACTACATTTCTAAAATTGTTTCCATTTCAGCTTCTTCCTGCCTATGGAGAATCAATACGCCAGAAGAGCATAGCCTTAAACGTTAATATTACAGAATAAAATTCATTTTTGATGGATTGATAGGCATATTTTCTTAAGGCCAAGCCATAATGAATTTAAACTTTTTTTTTTTTTCAGATATTCTCACTCCTTCTTCCTCTCCCCCACAGAGAATCTAGTGACTAATAGGACAGCACTAGCCTGTGCACAGTCATCCATTATTAGACTCGAAGAGGTTTCACTAGAACTCATGCCCTCACCCGGTATATCTCTTCATAATAGCAAGGGGAAATCAGAATAAGAGAAAGCAATGCTGTTTGCTCGGTAGCCCCAGAAGCCTAGTCAATCAAGAGAGGGTTGGCTGATGTGATGTTGGCTAAAAATTCCCCAGGGAATTTTTTGGCCCAAACTGCATATTCCCTAAACACGCCGTGCTTAAAAGCAAATCCATGTACCCCGTAATTTCAACATGAAGTTTTACATCATGTCACACTCGCTTTTCTTTCTGAATCAGCAATAACTAGCAAGTGATTCACTAGTAATTCGGGTCATACAGTGGTGACGGGCTTGAAAAGCCATAATTCACTCTGCCACCTCCTGCAGGTGTTTTGTTATTCAGTTCATTTATTTGGAGATGGGGTGTATTTTCCTATCCTTCGTATATGCTCCCAAGTCTCTTTGACTCTCATGAGAATTTGGGGTATCAAGGAGCTTTGAGATCACCTTCCCCCCAACTCCCTCTCTAGAACAGGATCAGACTTGTTCGTGCTGGGGAATAGGGTTCTTTATTCTGTTTTAATTTTCTTTCCATACTCGCAAGGGGATGAATATTGATTCGACTGATGCCAAAGGCAAAACTCACATCGAACTCAAGGCACCAGATAGACAGGATGTAATGCTACCAGAAAAGTTTGGGAACATCTTCATTTTGTTTCTACTTTCAGTGTTGTTCATCCTCTAGGTGATGACAGTGGTTGATTTGCTATCCCCCACCCCATCTAATTATTTATGCACGTGCTACGTGAAAGCAAATTCCAACAGACCCTTGGGGGAAATCATTGTACTCCAATAAAATACATTTGTTGCACATTACTTCCCTGTTAAGAATAATTTGTCCCAAGATGTTGGCTGCTGAAAATGTCCTCTTTGGATCAAGGCAACCACATAAAGGACCCCCCCAAACACTGAGCATTTGGATGTGCATGACTTTTCTGCCCCAGTGTAATTCTTAGAGCACTTGCACAATGGATTCACTTTGAGTTTTCACTGGAGGAAACATTGGAGCAACCCAGTTTCAACCATGTTGCTGGGCTAACCACATAGGCAATATGTGCATGCCACCAGCTAATCACATTAGGAGAATGGAAAACTGTTGTTAATTATTCATTATTATCAGTAATCTGGTGGGGTGCAGAAGTATAGCACACAGTATCAACTCCATCCAGATTCCCTGATCTCATGAGTCCACAAGCACCAGGCTACAGTAATGTGGATAACATCACACAGGTGGAGGAGGGCAAAGAGGTTCCTACCAGGTTGTGTGCTTATAGCAATGCTAGGAATGATTTGAGTGCATTATGAACTGGAAAATATAAGATGATGGGATCAGAGCAAAGTCATTGGGAAGGTGTTGGCACTTTATTGTGGCCATTTTTTTTTTAAACTGGTGCCCTTTTAAGGGTGCAGAAGGTGATACAACGGGAAGTACAATAGGAGACCAGTCCTGCTAAACAACAATTTCTTCAATGAGTCAAAACTCAAAAAAAGTATTCTAGATAATGTGAAATCTTGGTCATATTATGAGAGAAGAGCATAAGAGTATCTCATGGGCATTCAGGGAGAAAATTAGGAAGGCCAAGGGATGATCTGAGATGCAACTGGTAAGGGACATAAAAGGAATAAAAAAAGGAGGAGGTATGAAGTGCAATTCCCCAGGGGTCTGACCTGGGTCCAGTACTGTTTATTATCTTCATGAATGATTTAAAGGATGGGATTGAGTGCACACTTACCAAATCTGTGGATGAAACAAAGTTAAGGAGAGTTGCAGACACTCTGGAGGGTAGGTATAGCAGGTTCAAGCACCAGGGGCGGCCATGATGCTCCCTAGTGCCTATGTGATTCCTGCCTAGCTCTAGCTCTAATATTGCCCTTCCTTGTTTGCTCACCCACAGTGCCTTGTTCTTATTAAAGGTTAAGTAAGGGAGGCTGTCCATGGGCTTTAGAGTGAGCCTTAGTATGTCTGAGCTGCTAACTGGGACTCCCCGGACCCCACTAGTCTCAGCTCAGCCTGCAAACGAAATGGGCTCTCTCAGCCTGTCCATGCCCCTAAAATGTATCTGCAGCCTTTGGGGCTAATTGTGCCTCTGTGCCCCACCCCCAGGGCACCCAAAGCCTTAAGGGTTCATTGCATGGCTCTACCATCCCCTACACCACACCCCATGCCTCACAGATGTTGGGTGTTGTCACTTTGGTGCTCATTTGACTGACTCTGTCTCTCTCTGGGCACTCGGATCCCCTGGTCCCATGCACAGCCCCCTTTCCAGGCTCTTGGACCTTTTGGTCCAGTTCTCAGCCCCTCTCTGGGCTCGTGGACCCTCTAGTCCAGTTTTCGGACCTACTCTGAGCTTGTGGACCTCCTGTTCCCATGCTCAGCCACTTTCTCTGGGCTCCTTCACTCCCTGTTGGGCCCCACTTTCAGCCCCTCCTGGACCACCAGTTCTCTAAGGAAGCTTTAAGCCTACCCTAGCAGAGCTCAAGGCAAAACTATGGGTACAGTTTAAAACTGCTTTGCCCTCTGGCAGCCACCCCAGCCTTCATTGGGTTTAGCGTAAAATAAAGGCTGCTTGTACAAACAAGCCCCTCTTGGCCCTGGGTACATTTCCTTTGTTTCCCAGTCTGCCCAGGTGCTTATTCAGTGCAACTATTAGTTCAGGAGTCCTGCCTCTCAGCTGCCAGGAGTTCCTCAATTCATGGCTGCAGGATGAGATTGCCTGACTGGCTCAGACCAAGGGCTTATATAGCTCAAGTCCTAGTCTTGTCTGGTCAGATGAGCCTGTAATTAGCCCCTTATCCACCTGCAAGCTGCCTCTCTGGATGCTTCATAGTTTCGTAGTCGGTAGGGTCGGAAGGGATCTGAGCAGATCATCAAGTCCGACCCCCTGCCATGGCAGGAAAGAAAGCTGGGGTCAAACGACCCCAGCAAGGTGATTATCTAGCCTCCTTTTGAAGACCAGCCCCCAGGGTAGGAGCGAGCACCACTTCCCTTAGAAGTTGGTTCCAGATCCTGGCTGTCCTGGCTGTGAAGTAGTGTCTCCTGATGTCTAGCCTGAATCTATTCTGAGTCAACTTATGGCTGTTATTCCTCATTACTCCTGGTAGCGCTCGGGGGAACAGGGACTCTCCCATAGCCTGCTGGTCCCCCTTGGCCAGTTTGTAGATGGCCACCAGATCCCCTCTCAACCTTCTCTTGTGGACGTTGAACAGGTTCAGGTCCCGTAGCCTCTCCTCATAGGGTCTGCCCTGCTGTCCCCAGATCATGTGGGTGGCCCTCCTCTGGACCCTCTCAATGCTGTCTGCATCCCTCCTGAAGTGCGGCAGCCAATACTGGACACAGTACTCCAGCTGTGGCCTGACCGGTGCCGCATAGAGGGGGAGGATCACCTCCTTGGACCTGCTCGTGATGCATCTGTGGATGCATGACAAGGTGTGGTTGGCCTTCCTGCCCATGGAGCCACACTGTCAGCCCATGTTCATTTTGGAATCAATAATGACTCCAAGATCCTTTTCTACCTCTGTGCTGATAAGAAGGGAGCTCCCCAGACTGTAGATGTGCTTCTGGTTCTTTCTCCCCAGGTGCAGCACCTTGAACTTGTAAATGTTGAATCCCATCCTGTTCTCATCTGCCCACCCCTGTAACCTGTCCAGATCTAGATGTAGCCTGTCCCTCTCCTCCAGTGTGCCCACTTCTCCCCACATTTTAGTGTCATCTGCAAATTTGAACAAGGTGCTTTATACCCCCTTGTCCAAGTCGCTGATGAAGATGTTGAACAGTGCCGGCCCAGGGACCAAGCCCTGGGGGACCCCACTGCCCACATCCCTCCAGGTCAAAAATGACCTGTCCACCACCACTCTGGGTGTGTCCTCCAGCCAATTTGCGACCTATCTGACTGTGTAGGCATAGATGCAACAGTCACCTAATTTCTTAATGAGAATGGGGTGAGAGAGTGTTGAAGGCCTTCCTAAAGTCCAGAAAGACTATGTCCACCAAGACACCTGCATCCAAGGATTTGGTGACCTGGTCGTAGAAGGCCACCAGGTTGGTCTGACAGGACCTGCCTCGAATGAACCCTTGTTGGTTGCCCCTAAGCATAATCTCCCCTGCTGGTCCCTTACAGATGTGCTCCTGGATAATTTTCTCAAAGAGCTTCCCCAGGACCGAGGTAAGACTAACAGGCCTGTAGTTTCCTGAGTCCTCCTTCCTCCCTTTTTTGAAAATGAGAACCACATTGGACCTTTTCCAGTCCTCCGGCACCTCGCCAGAGCACCACGAGTGCTCGTAAAGCTGTGCCAAGGGTCCCGCAATGACCTCTGCTAATTCCCTCAACACCCTGGGGTGGAGATCATCAGGACCTGCCGATTTGAACACATCCAGTCCCACCAGAAGTTCCCTGACTAGGTCCTCACTGACCCTGGGCCTGGTTGCGCCTCCCCTGGGTCCGTTGTGGATCCCAGTGGAAGGGATGCCCCAGTCCCTGCTGAAAAAGATGGAGACAAATAATTATTAAAGAGGTTAGCTTTGTCATCTGGTGTGACCGCTAGATTTCCTAGCATATCCTGCAGAGGCCCAACGTTACTAGGTACCTTATTTTTACCCCCTATGTATTTAAAAAAAGGACTTCTTGTCAAGAAGTCCTTTATCCAAGTAGCTAGTCCCAGTTCCATCTCTACCTTAGCCTCCCTAACAGTCCTCCTACAATCCTGAGCAATGGAGGTATAATCCTCCTTGGTGATGGCCCCTCCCTTCCATTGGGTGTATGCCTCCTTTTTGGCTTTAAGATGTTCCTGGATGCTTTCAGTGAGCCATGGGGGATTTTGAGCACTCTTGCCCCCTTTGATCCACATTGAGATTGTCACCCTTTGGCTTGGAGGAACAATCACTTTTCCTGGGCTCGAAACTCCCCTCCCCTCTGGGACCTCAGTGCCTCCCCAACTAGTCTCCTAAAGAGGCAGGCACACCCCAGTGCCCTGCTACAGTAGGTCAGGAGAATGACCTGTTGAACCTCATCTGATTGTGGATAATTTTTCCAAAGACAAGTACAAAGTCCTGCACTTGGGATGGAATAATTGCATGAACAAATGCAGACTGGGGAATGATTGGTTAGGCTGCAGTATTGCAGAGAAGGACATAGAGATTACAGTAGATCATAAGCTGAATGTAAGCTAACAGTGTGATCTTGTTGCAAAAATGGCCAACAGTATACTTGGTTGTATTAGCAGAAGTGTCACTTGCAAATCAAGAGAAGTGATTATTTTGATGTACTGAGCACTGGCAAGGCCTCACCTGGAGTACTGTGTCCAGTTGTGGGTTCAGGAAGGATGTAGGCAAAATGGAAAGAGTCCAGCAGAGAGTGACAAACATTATTACAGCCCTGGGTGGCAAGAGTTGTGAGGAAAGGTTGAAGAACTTGGGTTACTGCATCTGGGGAAGAGAAGACTAAGCAGGGATTTGATCACAGTCTTCAAATATTTGAAGGGTGATTATAGAGAGGATGGAGATGGGCCTTTTTCTGTGGCTGTAAGGGATAAGACTAGAAGTAAGGGCTTCAAGCAGGGGCAATTTAGGTTGGAGACTAGAAGGAGCTTTCTAACTATCAGCGTGGAGCAGGCTACCTAAGGAAGTTGTGGGACCTCCATCCCTGCAAATTTTCAAGAGCAGGTGGGGCAGGCACTTGGCTGAAATGGTTTAATCAGAGGTGATCCTGCCTTGAGCAGTAGTAGGACTAATTGACCCTGTGAGGTCCCTTCCAGCATTACTTTGCTATGATTCCTATTTATATACTTACTTATTTTATGTATAGACTCCCCTTCCCAACAAGGGGTCCTGACAGCTTATAATAGAAGAACAGCACTTCCAAAAGATGTCCAGGCTTTGGCACTGGCAGGCTTCAAGATGTAGAGAGTTTCAGAGCTAAGGAGCTACTGCTGAGAACAGCCTCCCACACATTTTTTGCTAAGCAGACTTGATGGCACTTGCAGAAGTTTACTCTTGGCTCACTGTAAGGCTCTTAATAGAGCATAAGGGAGATGGCAGTCCCTTAGGTATGTAGAGCCTAGACCATTTTGGGATTTATAGGCCAGAACCAGCCCCTTGAATTGCCCCTGGAAACTACTGAATAACTTTAAAGAAACACGTCCTAACAGAATGCATCACACAATATTATAATTATTATTATATTTTGAGACCTCCTACTGATTAGGTATGTACAAGAGATTTTGTGTGAAACCCTGGTCTCATGCAGATCAATGGGAGTTTTGTCACTGAATTTGAGGCAATCAGAATTTTACCCACACTTCCTATTCCCTTGTTTGTGTGCTGATAATACCTAGCAGGCCAGTCATGAATCAGGACCCAACTTACAAGGCTGTGTGCCAACACAGAACTGCAAGTGCCCTCTGCTGCAATGAGTCTGTAATGTAATGCTTCCCTAAAAAAGTTACCACCTAAAGAGTAATGCTATGGTATGAGACATTGCAGTGATTGTGCAATTCAAATCCTAGATTGGTTAGGATAAGGCTGATTTTTTTTTTTTCTTTCTAAACATTCAGTGATCAAAATGTAATTCAAGGCTTCCCAGTTTTCCATATGTTTTAAGCAAAGTCATCGTATGTTCATGGGATTTCTTTTCTCTTAAACAATTTAGGATGTGGCAGCATGCAAACTATGCTAGGTGCATTGCCAATAATGACACTTAGTCAAGAGCTTTAAGATCTATGTAAGAGCAGCCCAGTCACTCATGTGCACACAGGTGTAAATCAGATATAATACTATTTGAGTTAGTAGAGTCCCTACACTTCTCCACTGTTGTCACGCTATGGCAGCTCCTTATCACTTCTCCTTTAAAAACCCAGAAGTGGGACTTCCCATCCACTTCTGGGTCCGCCAGGGAGCGCACTGCCCCCCCCCCCCCCCCAGTGCCTCTCCTGCTCACCAATTGACTGTGGGAGTCCCCAGGTGCCCCCCCCCGACCCAGGTGGCACCAGTCACTGAACCAGGTGGGGGGGCAGGGCCCCCCCCCCCCCTGGAGGACCCAGAAGTGGACTGGAAGTGGACTGGAAGTGACCCCAGCATCATAACACTCACAAGCCCCTGCTACCTAGAGGTATGTAGAAAAAACATTTAAAGCAGTCTCTATGTCCGAATTGCCGAATCTTCCTGAATCTCTCTGAACTGATTTGGAGGGTTCCAATTCAATTCAAAGAGATTAAAGGGACCTCTGATTCAATTCCGATTCAGAGATTCGGCCACCAAATTGGTCCGAATCGCCGCCAAATCGAATCGGGGACTGAAGCTTCAAACAGTAATCAGCACTGCAGAGTTTCCTCTGGCCTTGACCGACTGACAAGAAAGGAATTCTCTGAATCACGACCCCTCAAAAGGGAACGTCTTGTCCTAGATTTTTTATTATTATTACTGGGCTTTCATCACAAAAACCTTCTGATGCCTCATGTTATCTGTTGAAAGAAACATTTTGGGGCAAGGTCATTCCCAGCCAGCCTCAGTTGACTTGGACAGAATTACAGCTGTTAAAAATGGGCATCCTTCTTGTTCAGAAATACTTTCATCTAGATTTAAACTTGCCACTTTTTTGTTTGCTAAAATGGAGGCAAGCAAGACAGAATGTTTCTTTATAAGGTGTGAGATGATAATGGTGGTATTCTTATTATTTGAGATGATAATTGTGGCTAATGATAGTGGTAAATCACAGAGTTCCTGTTCCTACCTCCTAAAACACGTTGTGTGCCATGGTTGAAGGACTCTCTTAAAGATGTGTTTTTTGCTCTTTAAAAGTCCTTCCTTTCTCCCATGGATGAACTTGTGGAACATACTGCATGGTTTCTTAAAGCTGACTCGAACACTGGCCTTACCCTAGACAAGGTCAGGTTTCATCCTGTTTCTTTTGACTGCCCATAGACTCTTTCTCATAGAGGACACTATTTTCATGAGAAGGTGGCTCCTAGACCCAGCTAACACATGTTTCACTATCTTCTGGATTCTTGCAGTTGGAGGAGAGATTGATCCCAGTGAGATCTACTTGCTCTATTACCTGAGGCTTTGGCAGCATATACAAAATTAATTATATATACTTTGCATATACATAATTAATTATATGCTTCTCTATCCAGGTCTGCAGTTTTGGAGCCTTGATACTGCCTATCAGGCCCTCCAAAGGATCAGAAGAAAGCATGCATGGTATCCCACAACACCTCAAAATATTGTGGGGTTGTGACAGCCCTTATAAAACACAATTACCAGGTGTGTGTGAAATATTACCACTGGTGCAGATAGACTTAGAAGTAGTTCAAAGGACTTGTATCAAAGCAGAATTATTTCTGCAAGTGGCCAAAGCTTTTCTTGCACACCTTCAATCCATCTGATTTAAATGCCGCTGGGAGAGTGGTAGACAACTTCTTCAAGCCCTGGTTCACTGTGAAACCAAAGAAGTTTTCTCTCAGACTGTTCTTCACTTTGCCTCTCAGTTTTTCCATCACTCTGTGTGCATCTGTGACCCGAGTGGCATCACTTTCTAGCGCTTCAATTGCTGTGTGAAAAAAACATTTGTGTCACTGTGCACCAAGTACAAATTACATTGGGGAAGGGAGAGATCTCTGTCACTTGTCAGCTCATATTTTTAGTCGGTGATGAAGTCCCATACCAGTGTGTGGGTATTTTCTTGCCCTTCTGAAATGAAGAACACTTTCACAGCTTTCAAGCTTTTCAAAGGCTCTCAACAAGTAGAAGAAATGACAGCCACCTCACTGGAAGATTTCTGCATTCTTCCCCCACAAATGCAAAATATTCCTGGAGCTCTTTCACCTTCTACCAAAGTTTGAAAATTCATTATACATCTTGATTGACAAACTCTCTACATCATACTTCATCTGCCTACTGCCATGTATGGCTGTGTAATGAAGTACATGGGCACTACACTTTGCTTGAAGCAAGTTAGGTTGTGATGCTTCCAAGTTGAAAAATGAAATCCCCCCACCCTCCCCTTATAATTAACTTATGCATTGATACCCTCAAAGGACACTAGGTTCTTCTCTTCAAGCTGATGTCATTCAAAATTGTGCATATATTACCGCTGATAGCATTGGCTGTTTCTGCTGAGTCTTTGTAAAAAGCATGCAAATCTTCCAAACTTCACTGAAAGGGGAAAATATCCCAGAAGCAGGAGGTAATATTTAATGTTTCCCCCATCTGAAGTGTCAGTAGTTATGATGAAATGATATATTGTCGTTGAGATCATCCCACTACAGCTCACTGGAATACAATGCCAAAACTTTCCCTGCTGCGATGTCACATTTTGTCCTCCCTCTATTCAGTTTTTAATTCCACTTTGAACCTGGAAGCACTTTGACAATCAAGTCCATCTCACCATTGAGAGGAAGGTCACTGTGATGCTGCACAATGGCAAGGGACACATAAGTCTCTTTGGCAGAAATAATACATGTCACCTCAGGAGTGTCCTTGGTTGGGAACTATTTAGCCGGAGGTAATACTTCTTGGTCTCACTGGGTCCGTTTACATGTGCACTTCAGTGTGCATTAGGTCTATTTTAATGTGCATTAAAGTGTTGCAAAAAAAGTGGACATTTATAGATGTGCTGCAGAAGTCGGGGGGGCATGGCTCTGAGAGCACCCAGAGCTTCACATGTATCCGCATCCCCACACTGAAAAATGGTGGCAGGGTGCTTTAATTAAAGCTTGTCGTACCCCCACCAGTAATTACCATGCTGCAGCAGACTCAATGAATCATGTCTACTCCAGTGTGCTGTATTTACAGTGCATTGGAGCAGCCTCCCCGCACATGTATAGGAGCCCTGTGTGCTTTTGCTAATGCACATTAAAATAGGCTAATGCACCTTTTTCAAGTACCTCACAATGGAGGGAGTTTGTAGATGTGCTGGGGGAAGGGGGCACTTTAATTAGCGAGCCACGCTAATTAAAAGTGCCTGAGAGTCACATATATCAGGTGTCCCCATGCTGAAAAATGGCAGCAGGGCACTTTGACCTAAAGCTCATCAAATCAGCTTTAGTTCAAAGCACCCCACCGTCCTTTTTTAATGTGGGGATGCTGATACACGTGATACTGGAGACTGCTGGAGCGTATTTATTTCTGTGCTCCAGCCCTCTTGATTGATCAAGTCTGCTCCAATGCACTGGATATGCAGCACATCAGAGCAGTCTCGCTTCACATCTATAGGAGTCCAGAGGTACTAAATTTAATGTACATTACCAAAAGTACATTAATGAATGTGTACATGTACCCACTGGTGAGAGAGTTTCTCTGTGTTTGTGTGCTTCCTCATAACACCAGTCCCTTCACTTCAACAGGGAATTCTGTGGTGCATTGAGACATCCCTTATTCTTTATGCTCTGGAAGAATTTAGACTGTAAATTTAGACTTAGAAAGACACTCAGAAAGTGGGCCTCTTTCTGTTTCTTCTTTGAAGGGTTTGAGACAGACTTTTTCTCAATCCACGCTGCAATAGGATTGCAGCTGAGGTTGTCCTCAAGTGTATGTTCATGTGTTTCCTCCTCAGTCATGGTCAATGGGCTGCAGAGGCTCCTGGAAGGGAGAGGAAGGGCTTCAAAGTCCTGAGCCTAGCTGGGTAAACCTAGAAATTAAGAATAAGGGATGTCCTTAAGATGACAGAGAGGAGCTGCAGCACAGAAAAGCTGCAAAGAAGCCAAAGGAAGACTCGTGACAGCCTGGGGTTGGGACTGCTGTTCACCTGGCTACACCCAGAGCTGCAGGGAAGCTCTTCAGGGGTCAGGGAAAAGCTACAGGACATGAAAGTGTGGAGGGGGGGACCCCAGAAAAGTAGTCCGAGAATCAGTAACCAATGATCCTGAGACTGAAGCACCAAAGAATCCAGGCAGGGCTGAAAACCAGTAGTTAGATGAGCAACGGGAACCACATTTGAGAACAGGGAACTAAGAATTAGGGAGCTCAGGGCCAGGAGTCAGGAAACAAAGCTAAGAGCATGGGGTTTGGGAACCAAGGCTAGGCAACAGAAGCAATGGGACTAGACAGAGGGAATACTCGTTTCATTGCAAAACACTGCAAGGACTACTTCTGATATGCGGCAACCCCACCCAAGCACTCCTTTGCCTTCCTCTGTAGCAGGGGGAGCGGCCCTCTACCTGGGATCTCTTGAGGGTATTTTGACAACATTTCATAGTAGCAGGACATTGGCTGCCTTGTTTCCCCTGCTTTACCTGTGGCAGGTGACGGAGGTAGGCTTTTGTTGTGTCAGGGTTGACAGTAGCCTTTTATAATCCCTAATCTAAACTTTATATAGCATGGTTTGGATAGGGTTGACCCTGCCTCAGCAGGGGTTGGACTAGATGACCTCTGGAGGTCCCTTCCAGCCCTACTTCTCTGTGTTTTTAATGGGAGCCACCTGAGGGCACTCGTACAGCCGGCAGCGAGTCCCACCCAGGTTATCAGAAGCAGTGGAGGCTTTTCTGTCTGCCTACAGCTCAAGAGTCCTGATAGTTTCTACATCGGGATAAACCCAGCTGCTTGCTCTCAGTTTTCACTTGCAAACTGCCAGGAAGCACCACCACAGGATGGCTAATAGTGCAGAAGGCATCATGCTCACCTGGGATCTTGAAAACTCAGATTTAGTCTTTCATTGAAATATTGTTTTACAAGAATTTTTTTATTTTTATATTTTTTATTTAAATGTTTCTAAAATACAGGAGAGTAAAAAAGTATAAAGGCCTGAAAACATTATTTATTTAAATAATTTGGCTGAAGGTTGAGGAATTGGATCATTTGGGCTAAAAATGTAATGAGTTGCATGATCCTCTATATTTATTTGAATACATCTCAGTGGGTGCATCTACGCAAAATGCTTAATGCACAGTAGCCTAATAACTGTGCAGTAGTGTGCTGGGCAAAAACCGTGCTAATATGCTAGTGTGTGGTAGTATTAGGCTATTGAGCAGTAACCATCACTAAAAAAACATGTGCTGGCAGTACTACATGGAAACTAGTTACTGAGCATTTGGTTAGTACTTCATTGAACAAGTACTAAATTAAATGCACAGTAATTCCTGCGCGTCAATGAACGTGCAAATGCGCCCACTGGTAATTCAGTCCCGCCCCAGGCTGTACTATGTTTCACAGCAGGCTACATCACAGCTTCCATGCCTGCGTTGTGGGCAGCATTTTCTAACATACCTTTTTAAGTTTTAAAGAAAAAAAGAAAAGACCAAAGGCATCATTGGTAAAGAAATTCTATCCTTAAAGGAAAAAAAAAAAAAGATTCTCAGATAATCCTACAAAATCCAGCCCTCGTCGTTCCCTGAAATGAAACCTCCATGTCGAACCCCCTTTGACCTCCTCATTTAGCAAAATCTTGTTTGGTCACTAAAGAATTCAACTTGTTCACCTTGAAGCCAGACTGGATTTTTTCCCTGACAAGAAGCTAATTAAAGGGTAAGGGATATGATATTCTGTGCAGTGAGGGTTTGGCAATGCATTAGATGTGAGCCCTCTCTGTCCATCTCTTTCCAATACCTGCAAATCCCGTCTCAAAGCCCACTTCGTGTAGAAGGCATCTCAGCTGCAGCCTGTTACATGTTTAATCAGCCATAAATTACAATAATGGTTAAACAAAGGATGAGTTCGAGTTGCATGGGAAATCTCAGGGGGCCTTCAGCTGAGATAAAAGCTTGCAGCCCTTATACTGGACAAGGAGCAGATCTGAACTCCTCTCTGTCCACAGTGTCATCCCTCCGTGTTTGACAGCAGGAAAAGATGACTGGAAGGGAACGATCCTGCGATCTGTGCAGGCTCAGGGATGCTTTAGTAACGTGGTTTTGTGGCCGCAAGTCTGTGCAAGGAAAGTGGAGGGAGGTGAGGCAGTGTCCCAGAGGAAAATATTTTGTATCTCAAAAAGGAAAGACTCAAGAAAGGAGTAAGGGGCTAAGCGTTATGACTCAGATGAAGATGAAGCCTGCAGAGTGTTTTGCGGTAGTGCCAGCCACCCTCGCAGAAGCAGCACTGGGAAGCTCCTGGTGATCTCTGATGAATCCCATTAAAATGCACCCGGCAAGACTGAAGAGGAGCAACCAGTTGACATGTAATGTTTTGGTGGGTTTTGTTAATGAGAAACTTTGGCTAAAAAGTATCCTTCTTTTCCAGAAAGTGCCCTTAGCTTGCTATTGCCTCAAGGCAGCAGCCCAAGCCAACTGCACAATCTCATCTAAACCACACAACTTCAGGCAACTATATGGGAACACAAGTTTGCACAAAAAGCGGATAAACCCGTGGGCTGAATCTGGGATTGCAGAGAGCACGGGAATCTCAAACTTCAGCGTAACCATGAAAACTCATTCTCATTTTACCTGTTTGGATTTTAAGAAGCTGGATTTCATTCGATTTATCATCTTTCTTAATAGTATAATCCTGTTGCATAGCATGAGCTTTATATTGATGGGGAAGGGCAAAGCAGGCTGAGCTTTATAAACACAGTTCTTAATTGCTATAAGTATTATTTATTATTGATTTATTTAATGCCTGTGGACTGTAATTGTGTGATGGATAAAGACAGATGACTTGCAGTGACTGGCAGGAATAAACCAGCTTTCCTGAATGGAGAAAACAAACATTTTATTTAAGGAAATGGCAGTGAAACTCGTCTTAATAAATAACAGAGCCAAGTTGACTTAAGCACTTATAATGCCAGTGTCTGTGATAAGCAATGGAAACATTAATATAAAATGCTTCACCATAAACGAGTACGGTAGAGTTCAGGATGATGTATTGCAGCACAGCGGTCTCTAGCATGGCATGCTTTTAAAGTGATGTTTATAATCATTATTATTTTGGTAACAATAGGAGGGGGAAAAAAGAACAGAACAGCAAAAATGGTTATCTGCTAAAGAGGAACTGCAACAGCAAAGTTTCCCGATAAGACTCTACATAAGGATCTATCCACAGTGAGAGAAAACCATACTAAGATACAAATGCCATAGCTACAAGTGTGGTTGTACCTAGCGCATTTCTGATTCCAGCGTATGGACAGAACCTCATATATACATTTCAAGTGTTGTATCTCTACCCAGCCATCCTGGGCTGTAACACAGTTACCTATTTTTGAGTATAGCAAGCCATAGATCAAATGAGATGTGACATAAATTAACTCCTCCTAGACGCACAGCATCTCCAGGAAATGTGGCATTGCAGGGGACAGCCTGTGTGTGGCCGGCAGGACAGGACTGGCCAGCTATAAAACCATAGCAAGGGCAATAGCAAAAGCTGTTGACTCTTTACTGTAAATAATTGTATATAAATCAGAATCATGGAATCACAGAAAATTAGGAGGTCATCTAGCCCAACCCCCTGCTCAAAGCAGGAACAAAAGTTTCTGTATGTAATAAAAAGTAGAGGTGAAGTTATTGCCATGATGGCCCAAGAAATATGGAAGAGGCAAGAATCCTGATGGGGTTTATCTTGTATCGGACCAACCACATATTTGGGATAGACATAGGCAAGCTTTCAGGTATTGCAGTCTTCTTCCTCAGGTATGTAATGAGTGTTTCCACATTAAAAGCGCCAGGATACTACACATGAAGCTGTTATCTCCAGCAGTTGTCCTGTAGAGAGCTGGTTGCTCTGCAGCTGGGTGAGCATCAGGGGTAGGTGAACAACTATTTACCAAAGTGCCCCAGGGGAAAACCAGGAGCAGTGCCAATACATTCCTAAAAGAAGAGCTCAGACTGGATATAAGGACAAACTTTGTGTGGCCAGACTCTGGAATAGAGTCACAGGCACCTACCCGGGAGATCTCCAAAAGGAGACTGGACACACACCTTGCTGGAGTGATTTGACCTTAGAAGTCTTTCCTGCCCAGAGCAAGGGGGCTGAACCCAATGATCTCACGAGGTCCCTTCCAGCCCTAAATGTCTATCAATCTGTGCATGTCTCCAGTTTTGGTGTGAAGATCCTGTTCTTTCACTCCTGAGTTATTCCATAGACATGTGCTGAAGGGGCTCTGAATGAACGGGTGGGTGCAGCAGCTGGTGGTCAGCGCTAAGACAGCAGTCCGGCCGTGGGAGGTGGCATGCCTCACAACCGATTGCTGCCTGTGGCTAGAAAAGCAGGTCTAGTTTGTTGGAGAGAAGGGAAAGTGGTGCCTCCCTGGCGCACACAGGATGCTAGGGGTCTATTTC
>NW_005842036.1:1166522-1172629 GCF_000455745.1 Alligator sinensis | reverse complement strand
CTACAGCCAGGGGAAGTTCAGGAGCTTGTTTGCATCCTGCCAACTCCCCAGTGGCTATTCTGGGTGTCCCCCAGGTTCTGAATTAAATTCAGCTTCTTTTAGGATATAAATACTTAACTTGGTGGGTGGTTTCACCAACTGGGGAATGGGACTAAATCTCCAGGCATTTACATATGTGCTCTGGGAGTCGGGAGAGGTGCCTCCAAGAGCTGCTGTAATTAAAGCACCCAGAGCGTCTCATGTATCAGCATCCCCGTGCTTCAAAGTGGCAGTGGAGGTGTTTCATCTAAAACTCATCAAATGAGCTTTAGATAAAGCGCCTGCACCACCACTTTGAAGTGCGGGGATGCTGACACTGAAGGCTGCTGGAGGGCGGTAATGACCACACTCCAGCACACTCGGTTAATTGAGTCTGGTCCAAAGGCTGCAATGCCAGTGCATCAGAGCAACCTCCCTACTCGTGTGTAGGCACCCAAGCCCCAGATTTTTAAAGGCCCTTTTCTCTGGGTTTCTTTCTTGTTCAACAACCATTCACCAAAGAGAAATAAATAAATACATAATCATCAGGAATATACAGTGCCATGTCTCCCCAGAGGCTTCCTCCCCTCTGTAGGAAGACAGGGAAGGGGAGAAAACACCTTTCCTTTTGATTCAGCAGCTCTTCTTTTCTATAGCCAGCCTCAAGGATGCACATGACCAGAGAGGACCTGTTAACCTTTTTACAGGCTGCAACATTTTTACCTTCTCCCAGAGCTCAGGAAAAATGAAAGGGAGTCGGTGTCCATCTGCAGGTGTCACAGCTTTGGGGGGTAGAAGGAGTTGAACTACTAGCAAGGCAATGGGAGTTTGCTCGGAGACTTGTTAGGAGATCATCATTAGTTTTCTCATTGACTTGGGTGACAAGGTGGTGAGAGAAGTGTTTTCTCTTCTCTTTTCTCTTTTTTTCTTTTGCTTTCCTAGATGTCATTTGGAACTAATCTCACTAAATATTTGCTATCTGAGCCTTGCTTCAATTTAGATCTGTCGTAAAAAAATTTATAGGACAATACAGATTATTTGGGGGAAATAAACTGTAAGTGCTATAAACATTTTGAGTTTAATTTTGGTCTTTAAACCCTTCCCTCCTGATTAGTATTTTGCTTTTAAAGTGTTATTAATTAGTCCTTATATTCCTTCATTCTGCTTCTCTGAATATTAATTTAACTCCTGGGTTGCTATAGACCCAGACCTTTTCCTTCTCCTCCGACATTTTATATTGCAACAACACTACTTGGCTTGGACCAGCTAGTGGGGTTCAATAAGCTAATCATTGTAGAAACAAATGGCAGCTCCTCTCCAAAAGTCACTGCACACCTAAAGGTTGCTTTATCACAAGGGGTACCCTGTGCTTTCAAGGACTGAGTGAAGGAGCATTGGATCATAAACCATGCTGCATTGGACCATCTAAACCACTTTCTTGTTTCCAGTAGCCACCACTACAAGCTTCGAGGGAAGGTGAATGTATTCCACAGTAGGGAGATATGGAATAATTTTCTACCCCCACTTATCTGGTCTCATCTTGGTCTTTGATACTAGGAGTTAACTGGCATCCCAAAATGCAAAGTATAATACCATGTGCAAACATGAAGTTTATTTCCTACCTGTGAGGACTTTTTACCATCTTGTACCATCTGCACTTTTCCCAGAGCCTGACAAAGGGACTTTGATCCTGAAAGCTTGCAGAAAAGGACAGTTTTCTTGCCATTTTCCAGTTGGTCTAATAAAAGGTATCATTTTGGAACCAAGAGTTCTAGTTTTTTATAAGTCTAATACCCTCCCCCAAGTAATGTTACTGTTTGTTGTGATGATCCATTATACTATCCTGACCCTTGATTTAATGTATTCTCTTACCTCTGCATCTAGAACAGTATCAGAGCAAAGGGGAGTTAAACAGGAGTGGTAATGATAATAAGGGTTGATGAAAATGGTAATTTAGAGATGGATGGTGATGGTTGCAAACAAAGCTATCTAAATCTCTTCCATCAAGAAAAAGATGGGAGCTCCACTGGAGCACTCCCATGCTCCACTGTCTTGAATATGCTAAATAATGCAGGATTTCTGTCATGTCTGAGTCCTATCAGGATGCACATATCTCAACTTGTTCCACTTGAGAAGCCCAGCAGCTACTTTTCTTCAAAACACAGTCACAAAGGGGAAAAAAGTTGCAAATCTCTACAAGGAGAGGATGTGGATAAATGAACGCATGCCCCACTGTAACCGCATGTTTGTTCCCAAAACTGATGTAGTAGATTTCCAGCAGCATCTCACCCAGAAAGCAGCTATCATTGCTTCTTCCTCCTCGTTGCCTTGTTTGGGCTTCATGCAAATGGCTACACGATAAAACTTGTACTGTGAGAGATTTGCCCTGATTCATTCAGCCAGTTGGGTGAAGTTACCCAGGTTTAAAGGGCTTGTTTGCTCCTTTTGTGTATTGGCATGACTCTGATTGCCCTGATGTAAATATTTTACCTGTCCAGGACTTCAGTGGTTTGGTCAGTCACTCAGGATGGGAGAGACAAGAGTTCAACTCCATCATCAGCAATCCTTCAATTTGAGGATAATCACTACAATGGCTCATTGGCAGGTCATGAGATGATTTAAAAGTCCAGTCTTTGTTGTAGGTCTTTCCTCAGGGAAAAAGCTAGGATTTCTCTCCTTTTCCTTCCTCTGTTCTCTCTTCTCTGCTTCAAAGCAAGATGCTTTACCTTCAAGTGGGCTACTGCTTGGTTGAGGTTGTGGCACCATTGGAGTGGTTTGAAAGCCAGCTCCTCCCAGATGTTAGCATCTGTTTTCTTGAGGTATGTCTTCATTGTGTCCTTGTAGTATTTCTTCTGGCCACCATAAGATCATAGGACATTACTAAACTGGGACTGGAGCACCTGTTTTCCCCTGAGTCAGGCATCCACACGCAATCTTCACTCCAGTGAAGTTGATGCTTGAAGATCACCGACTCAATGCTGGCATTTGTGTGGCAATCTTCCTTTTGATGTGAAGGATTTTCCAGAGGCACTGTTGGTGATATCTTTCCATGTTTTTGAGATGATAACAGTAGGTCACCCCCATTTCACATCCATGGAGGAGAGTAGGAATAATGACTGCATTGTAATCCTGCATCTTGGTGTCTTTCAGTGAATAGATGCACTGAAGCAATTTCCCGAAGGAGGCACTTGTACACTGGATCCTGTGCTGGATCTCATCCATGTTTACTCTCTGAGAGGTAGCTACCAAAATAGGGGAAGTGCTCAACTACACCCAGGGTCTTTCCCTCCATGGCAATTTAGGGAGAGGGGGCCAAATGGATAGTCTGGGGCAGACTGATAAAGCACTTCAGTCTTCTTAATGTTGAGAGAGAGGCCCAAAGTTTGGTAGGCTTATCTGAAAAGGTCCTGGAGGGTTTCCTCAGTGTGTGCAAGAATGGTGCAGTCTTTGGCATATTGAAGGTCAAGGATGGTTGCTTTGAATTTAGTTCCATCCTCTGAAGAGATTCAGACCCATAAATCCCCTCCCAAGAAACTGCTGCAACCAAGCTCGCAGGTACTATAGAGCCTGGAGACTCTCCAAATCCCTCTTGTTGACACTGCTCCATTTGCAGTCCGTGCCTAGAGCAGATGCTACAACCTAGGACTCTCCCCCATGATGAACATCCTCATTACTGGACTCCAATCTATGTTTTCTCTCTTGCACGTAACCTTAATTTCTTCCCCCAACAACAAATCTTTAACTATGATATGCAGAGTGGAACAGCTTCAACAGAAGAGTGAGAAACTTTTCTATCCCCTCCACCATTGTCCAATAGCCTGGGATGGGAACTGAGGCAGCACCCTGGCACTGCCCCAGGCCCCCAGCTGCTCTGTTATACCTCTGCAGTATCCTCTTGGTTAGCATAAGCTCCTGAGAAGCAAGAGGAGGACCAGCTGGAGAATGGGATTGATCCTGCCCCCACGCTGCCTAAGAGAATCATCTCACATGTAAGTCATTGTAGAAGGAGAGTTGGGTACCACTTCCTCCAGTGATCACTCTTTGGTGTCTGCAAAAATAAGTATGTAGGCCTCTCTTGAAGCTGTGACTCCTGAGGACTGGGTAACACCTTCCCGCAGTCCTGACTAAAGGCACCTGACCCCTAGAAGAGCTAGCAGTTAGATGTACCCTGGTCCATAACTATTCTGGCTAGTTAACTTGGGTAGTTTCCATGAGAGAGTTGAATGTATGAGTTGCCTATGCACATGAGAGTCTAAGCCTAACTTTTGTTTTTGGAATCTACTGATAGCAATGAATTCATAGTTTTATGTCATTTTATTTATGGCTGCAGTTGGACAACTGCAGTTTCCCCCTTCAAGGCACTTATGGCTTTCATAATTCTCTTACAGAGGTATCTAACTCTCTCCCTACGCATTGCACAAATAGTGTAGACACTTTCCTCTGGACCATACACTCTGGTTCTTGGCTGATGTGACACTGCACAAAGTTACATGAGTTATTCATAGCAGAGCAGGGAATTATGGTCTCCTGACCACTGCGGCACTTCCTCCTTGGGTTCCAGCACGGTGGGTGTTTGGAAGTGATTGCAGCCCAACAAGTTATTAAAGCCCAACTTCAAAATGAGAGGCAGAAAGTAAAACAGTTGTTTTAAAACTTTGAAAGGAAAGATGATGGTGCTTCAAAATAAAGTAAAAAATGTGACAAAACAGAGTGCATTTTATCTGACAGTCATTATGTGTATTCCCTGACTGCAGTGAAATGCAATTATAAATTTGAACTGAACAGATGTATTATATGGAAATAGTTTAAAAATTATTAGAAACAGCTTTTGAATTAGAAGTAATAAAGCGATACCTGCAGTCCCAGCTTGTTTTGCACAAGCGTTCAATAACAAAAATCCCTAAAAGTCTGTCCGTGTTTACTGAATACATCCATCTGTCTGTCTGTCCCTGTACTGTCCCTAGGTCTGTATAATGTATTCACATATACACCTATGCATCTCTCATCAAGTGTGCTGGGGTGGGGGTGGGAAACCCAAATATTAAGAAGTTGTTAATCTTTCATCATAATAGGGTGGTAGGTAGAACTTTTCCTGTGTTTGAGCATCAATGTGCAGGATTGCATGCTAATTTTCAAATAGCACAGTGTAATGGCCCCTGCATGCAAATGAATCTAGGACTTTCAAGGATAAGAAGAAAAGGACATGGCTGGACAGCAAACTTATTGTACCTACAAGCAATATCTCAGGGTTCTGTGTATGCTAGCTCCTGGATCACAAGTAGTGTTGGGTTAACACAGACATGTTGGTTTAACACACAGAGTTGAGGGTGAGCTTAGCAATGCTACTTGTCTCACTCTTAGCTCTGCATGGACACACTGAACTGTCAATTATACTTAGAACCGGGCAGGCAAATGCTGATAGAGCCATATCCCGACACAATCTCAAGTACCTTTTGTAACTTAAATGCTTTGCAAAGTGGGGGGGTGTTGAATTTGCTGGAATTTTGTGTTGGCAGGAAACCTGGGGATGCAGGGAGGCACTGATGATCATGGTAAAACATCCCCTCTTAGCATTTCTGAACATAGGATTTCAAATGTTAACTTTGAAATGACTTTTCATAGGATCATGTTGTTGTTATTACCATATCTTCTCACGTACAACATGCAATTCTTTCCCCAAAATCAGCTGCCCAAAATTGGGAGGCATGTAGGGAATCTAATTGTCTGCTCGGGGGTGGAAGAAGCCTGATCCACCCTGAAGCAGTTGTGGCTTTACTGTTCAGGCAGTTGAGAGAGTCAGTTGACTTAATGGCTCACTGTTCTTCACTTTACAGGTGTTAATGATTGACTCTCCTTTCTAATCATCTTAATGTTCCACCAATCCAGATAACCTTTCCTGGGGCAATTTTGCTGTTGGATATCTGTTCCTAGTCTGTCTATTCACAGTCTTTATATCTGTTTAGTTCAGACTCTTTAGCTCTTTTCAAAATCATAAATCTACCCATGGACACCAATCTTCAGCAGCAGCTAGGGGTTCAGCAATAGTTATGCAGGAACGGGAGAGTGACTCAGATGATGATTAGTCTCTT
>NW_005842036.1:1158065-1166491 GCF_000455745.1 Alligator sinensis | reverse complement strand
GAAGTAAGCCAAAACTCTGGAGAAATTGTTTTTGAAAGGCAGCATGAAGAAAAAAAAAAAAAAGTAATGCATTTGGCAGTATGCTGTATGCAAGAAAATACGGTATTATTACCCCCCCCACCCCCAAAAAGCAGCACAACATTTCAAAAAGTTGAAATAGAAACAAAAAGTGGAGTTCTACATATGTGTCACATGGTTTTCTAGCATCTTTCTCAGCAAATAAGTCACAGACTAGTATTTTACCTAGCCTTATGTAACAGTCCAAATTGTGCTAAGCTTTCTAAATTCCTAATGCAGTTACATGTTCCCGCTCTGCAACTAGTTTATCCTACTGTGCATGCTCAGCTTCCATTCAGTACTGCCACAAAAGCATCTAACTCTGCTTCGACTCCGTTGTGCTTGTATTTTGCCATGGGTGCACGGAGAATTTGGCAACCCCCCCAAATAATAAATGGCCAAAACCACCAATTAACAACTGTTTGATGCAGTCAGGTATGATGATGTCCATTTTTTAGCCCAGCATTTGAGCAGTTTAGGCACCTGCCCAGGACACAGGAACCCCACTTTCTAAGACTGTTTCCCCTAAAAGTATGTCAGTCCTGACCTCTTAAATTATAAGATGTGTTCTCATCACTAGGCCACAGGAGCAAGTGAAACGAGGCCTCTGTTGAAATGGGGCCACCTACTTGAAACTCTCTCTAGTGGACTTGGAATAAGTACCCAGACTGCATGATCTGGAAAGGCTTTGAGTGGGTTCCTCATGACAGTATGGTACAGTGCAGTACAGTACACATCCATGCCTTGGGAGCTGTGTGGTTCTGCAGGATACAATAGGATGCACCTCTTGGGACAGCTGTGTAGCAGTCCCTCATTGAAAGTATCAATAAGCTATGGCCTACCCAAATGAAGTAGACTGCCTCCCTGACTCCAGTTGTATAGCCAGGCTCTTGCGAGCCACTATGTGTTAGGTGTATAGTGGGGAAAAATGGAATGTATCCCTAGGGTCACACAAGGAATCTGAAGAAGAGCAGTCACATGCATCCAAATCCTCTGGTTTTCAGGCCATTTCTCTAACCACTGGGCCTTCCTTTCTAGAGATTGATATTGGCCTGATGAGAAGAGGAGGGGGGGAAAAAACACAGGTCTAGTTGTCTTAAAAGGCAAATACCAGTGTCCAGACAAGTACAAAAGAAGTATATTTATTCCTGCAGATGCAGCACCAGAATAATCTGTGATCTCATCTTGGTGAAGTTAGTCTAAGGCTGGTACTTGGGTGAAATCCAGCTACAAAATCCCAGGGTGCCTCAATAACAGAGCATCACTGGAACCATTTTTTACAGGGCGTGAGCCTGTTCCCATAGGAGTCAATGGGAGGCTTTCCATGGGTTTCACTGGGTTTTGGATCCTCTCTGAAGAGTCTGAAGAGCATAAAATTTTATTTCCCTTTCGTAGAGCTCTGGGGCTATTGTGCCTGCAACCGAGAAAATAGAAGATGTTTTTAAAGAGAGTCACTGGCAGAAATGAATACATGACATGTATTGGCATATCTGAGTAATCTAGGGAACAGCAGCTAGTGGCAAAAGGAGGAGATATTTATCTGGTCTTTATTGGAAAGAATGTCTTTTCCTTGAGAGAATACTTAAGAGTTAAATGTTGATGATGAAACAGCCTTAAGGGAAATGAAATAGCGCTGAAGTGCAGTTCTTGTCTCCTAAGACACGTCGCTCTCTCCTGTTGTTCATCCACTGTACAACAGGTGGTGAAAGAGGTTGATTTGGGAGTATCCGCTGCTAAACTCTTCTCCTCATTCACAATGGGTAAAGGTTACTCCACTCTCCGTAAACCTGAGTATTTCTGTGGTTTGTGAGTGACTGCGTGGATCCAGGACACCACATAAACCAGAAACAGTATAAGTCACTCCTGTCTCCTTAGCTAGAACAGCAGGCTCTGCTTCCCTGTGCTAGCTGTTATGGGGACCAGGGCATCAAAGATACATAAACATGGATCCATAGACCCGCTCATGGTCCAATGTATGCTGTTCTCCTGCATCAGGCAGTGTTCAGACCTCTGTAGTCAAGTATCTTTTAATCACAATTTCTGGAGCTGCTGAAGAGTTACTGTGGACTTTTGCTAGTTTTCCCCCTGACCTGACCACATTCTGGCTGCAGGAATCTGTACTCACCCCTTGGCTTTGTATTGGAGAGAAACCCAGGAATTATTAGAACCAGTCATAAACTCCTCAGACCAAGGATGGCCTGGGACACAGGTCTCTCACCCACTGGGTGAACGGGAAAGGGCACCACTGCCACCAGTCCTGTTGAAAGTAACCATGTGTTCTCTACTAATATCAGTTCCTCTAATTAGTCTGGCTTCAGAGTTGCCTACCAAATCATGGACTCAGGCAGAATTTAGGTAGTACCTGGATTACAGGTGGTTAGTCACTTGGCTGTTGATAAAGGAGGTAAGAGACAAGTCTATAGCCAGAACTTTTTATGGTTTCCACCCCAAAGCACAAGATTTAATGATCATTTTAGTATCTATTTGGCTACCCATGATAATGTAATATCCCTTCTCACCTATACCACTCTGGGAGACTTAGGGCAGGGCTGTAGGGGAGTAGAACAGCACGCTGACTGGCACCAGGTCTTTCTAAATTTGTTGAGCTTGCCCATTTTTCCCTCCAGTCTATCCTAATATTTATTCGTGGTTTTCAAAGTGTGTGAGAATCATCACAAGCACTTTTTTTTCTTTCTGGGCAGTCAAACCCTGGTTCTCTCACAAGCAAATGAGATACTACTAGATCAGTTTGAAAGGAAAATTGTATGGACAATCTTTGGTGCACAATCTGATCCCATAACACAAGAATGGGACATAAGAACTAATAGTGAGTTATATCGATTGTACAGAGACCCAAGTCTAATGTAGGAAATCAGAGCACAATGGCCAAGTTAAAAGAATGGAAGTGATCCCAGGTCGTTGGTTGTAGCCGTGTAGGCAGACACGATTCTTTGGGTAGATATGATATCTTTTATTAGATATGATATCTATGATATGATATATTTTATGATATCTTTGATTAGACCAATTCAAACTGAAATTAAAAGAATGAAGGTGATACAGACACCAAAGAAAGTGCCCTTTGAGATACCGGAGGGGATAGGTCCACCTGGATAACGAAGACAAAGATGGCTAGATGATGTAATGTCAGACCTACCAAAATTAGATGTAGATGACTGGCACACGCAGAATAGATGGGAATGGATAAAGACAAGAGAGGCAGCCAAGGGCCTGTAGGGCCTATAATGTAAAAATATTATTATCATTTTATCTTATTCCAAAAACCATTTTCTGAATGATTTATTTAAACATATTTGTTTTGCAGAGACATTGAGAACCTGACCGTGCCAGGGTTTTATGGCCTTGGAAAGATGTGGGTTAGATGGGATCTGTGTCCTTGCAAAAACTACAATTTTTTGAGAGAGAGGATTTCTTATCTCCTTCCTTCATAATCTTGGAATATCACATGCAGTCATCAGGTCGTCTTTTCATCTTGTTTTATGGCCTTCGCTGAGAAGGGTACTTTTGTTTTACAATTTAGCTGAGACACTTAACACAAGTATGTCTATTATAGCAAAACTATATCTAATGCACATCACTACTGCCAACACTCTTAAGCTAAAGGTATAATATGCTATCCCTGGATTATTTTAAGACCTTCTTGTATAATATCTCCTCAGGCCTTCTGCTGTGTTTAATTTTGATCTCGATACTGGTTTAGCTAGACATGTTAATTGATTTCTTTATTTTGCTGATCAGGCTGGTTAGTTGAAAGGTCTGCAGAGGTTCACTCTGGGTTCACTCAGAGATAGTTATGCTTTAACCACACTTCTGCATCTTGGTCTAGGCCACTTGAAAATGGCCTGCACAGGCAGCAGTGTCTCCTTACATCAGTCTGGACTGTGGCACACTTTAGATGGGAGTTAGATGCCTGATTTGCTTCACATCTGAACATGCTCATAGACCTAAACTGTGATACCTAAGGAATTTTCCAGTCCAGAATGGATGTGCCTGATATTTCTAGCCACCTAAGTTTTTTGGTGGAGTTAATCTGGATTGTGCATTGTGACTTTATTTTAACAGATAAATTCCATCTAAATCCCATGCGGTATATACGAGAATTATTTGGACTTGGCCCTTAGTCTTTTTTTTTTAATTATCATTAATTAATGATACAGAATCAAAGAAGCAAAAGGGAGATCTGTAAACCTATTTGTACTCCTCCCTTCTACCTCCCAGTCTCCTCTTTTTTTCTTTACATTTCTTCAGTTTTTATATTACTGCCCAATATCTGAGCACCGGCCACGTGAAATCAACTGCAGTAACCTTAATCCTTAGTCAACTTTATAGAGTGCCGAGGACAACTTCTGCTACAAAATCAAAATATTTATTGGGATCAATTGATTATTTCTGAGTGGATGGTGCGAGTAGGAAGTGTGCATCTGCATTGTTAGTGTCACTCATGCTGGGAAGGGAAGGGAAAGCTTTGCAATGTTTCCTAAAACTGATCATCTTCTGAATTCACCTGATTCTCTACTGGAAGATGGTCCTATGGCAGAATTACCTAATCAGAGAATGCTGATTCCTGGTTTGAGGCACATGCTACTGCATTGAAACCAGAGAGATTTAAGCACTTAAGTTCATGTTTAATATACCAGTTCAGTTAATATAATGTCCCTACATGGGGTTATTCTTAATAGCATATTAGGTACCTGTTTATGAACCTGGCTGAATCTGGGATATAAAGAAAAAGTTTATGGCACAGGGTGCAGGCACATCACAATTAGTACAGAGAATTAATAGATTCATGGGTTTCCCCCAAATTAGTTGCATAAAATGGGTTGTTACAACACCAACCACTAAGTGGTTGGAAAGTCAGCTTGCATTGAGCAAATGGCAACTCAAAGATAACATTGGAAAGTATTTATGTGACCAAGTCACCTGTGTCATTTATTCCAGGGTGTATCAGGGGTTGGACTATGACCTCCTGAGGTCCCTTCCAACCCTAATTTTCTATGACTCTATCGGGGTAGACAAAGCCTTGGCTGGGATGATCTAGTTGGAGCTGGTCCTGCTTGCAGCAGGGGGTTGGACTAGATGTGACCCCCCTGAGGTCCCCCCCAACCCTCCTTGTCTATAATTGTGATTCTACTTCTCACTTTTTGAGGGGTAACTCTACCCAACAGTGGCTAACTTACAGTGGTTCAAGGCTGTGCATTGTGTGTCCACTTCTGCTAGAGAGTTTAGTCCTTATTAAACACGTCAGGTGTCCACACCCTTGGTTCATAAATGCCCCTGAGTCTTTTAGTACTTGTAAAACAATGTGATTTAAACTGCACTAGTCAAACAGGGTGACTTTTTTTAATGATCCCAGCTTACAAATTTGTGGGTCTTTGCTGTTAATTTATCATTTTTTGGTGCGTTTGTTTGTTTCTCTTTTGGAATTTACTGCAGACTAGCAGACCGAGTTCTTGATCACAATCAGCTTGCTGGAAATATGTTTTACTACTTGAGAAAAAAATCACTTAAATGAAGGGAATTATAAAATCATTTTTACAGTAGTCTTTGGATAATAAATTGCCGAGTCTTAAATATCAGCAGATTCTTTTATCTGAGTTTATCTTGTTGAGATGGATCAGGATGCTGCAATCAATCATTCAGCTTAGCCATAAAATGGTTCCATCATACACATGTATTCTCTTCAAAATAAAGTTGTAACATTTACACATAATAACTTCCTGGGCTGCAAGGTTAGCCCAGCTCCATGTTCAATATTATCTGACAGTTTATTGGCTACTACACAAACTTTTGCCTAATACAGTCATTTTACTTAGAAAAGTTAATTGAAGGGTTGACTATAATAAAGTAAATCTAAAAAAAAAAAAAATCTAGGAACAGTAAGGCCAAAAAGGAATTGAGGAAGGGAAGAAATGGCTGAACAAACAAGTTGTGGAAGAAGAAAGAAACCTCTCTCGTTGGAGGTTTTGAAGACCTGGCGAGAGAAAGCCTTGGCTGGGATGATCTAGTTGGGGCTGCTCCTACTTTGAGTACAGGGTGGGAGCAGATGTGACCTCCTCAGGTCCCTCCCAGCCCTAATTTTCTCTGATTCAAAAGAGGGAAAAGGAACCAGTATAATTCAAAATGGGGATAAAGCCATGTGAAGGACCTGTCTCTTTGTGGGGGTTGTGTTCAGCTGCATGCAATGCCTGGCTCAGTCCACCTTACTGGGTGAAGGGAATAAATCCACATAGAAGGTGGTGACTCAGAATCAGATCTGTTGGGATATATCAAGTAGCCTGAACTCAGAGAGAAGTTTAGAGCCAGGGCCAAAGTAGAGAGGATCTCCTTAAATACTAGGCAGGGGGTTGGGAATACAATCCAGCAGGGAGCAGGCTGAGGCTAGGAAGGCTGGAAGTCAGTTTGCTGGGGACGGGACAGGTGGGAGGAAGTCCCAATAAATAAATTCATTTTACCTCCCAGGTAGAGAGCCTGCCCAGCGAGAATTGGAGGGCAGAAAGAGATCCCGCAGAAGACTCTGGCTCAGGAGTCCAAGGACCTTGTCTGCATACAAACTTATGTTGGCCCTTTTGATTGTGAGGGAATAAAACTAAAGCTCTTATGAAAAGGGACTGAAGTCATATGCCTCTTGATAGTTCAGCTTAGTGGCATGGCTCAGCGAGGACCATAGCAATTAGGGCACATGGAAATGACCACAAATCGTGTTCAGTTGCTGTTGACACTGGATTTGGACCTATACCTTTGTTCCAGGTGGGCACAACCCTCAGACCGACCACGACGCCTGCCAATCGATAACGGGTGAATTTATTGATTCAGAGTGATAACAAAAAAACAACAATACAAACAGTCAAACAACTCTATCTCTACTAATCCTAGAGTCATCATCAGAGTCAAAGTACATCTGGTCAGGATGCAGGCTCCATTCTGAGGCTGTCTCTCTTAGGTGTCAGCAGTCTGGAGGTGGGATGTTGAGGCCCACAGCCCCCCAACAGTGGGGTGCATGAGATGGGCTACTGGTATGCCCTTTGTCCATGGTGACCTCAGGGACCCTTCCCAGGTGATGGGTGTGGGAATGGGGGACCCCTCTCAGGGAGCAAAAGGAGGGAACCTTTGTTAACCTCAAGTCTCTGCTTTTGTATTCTCCTTCCTCCTTGATGACTCCTGATGACTCTTCATCCATGCCTATCTCTGGTTGTCTGTCTCTCTCTGGTCACATGTCCACATAGCCTTCCAGGCCGTCTCCTAATTTGATCTGTTCCCCCAAAACTGGGACTTAGCCCCCCACTCTGCTTTGGGGCCTTGTTGCTGGTGTCACTTATCTTGCGTTATGGGACAGTATGGTACATACTTCTTTGGTTCCCAGGCTGTTTCCTAGACTGTGTCCTTGTGTTAGACAACGCGTCTGCCTTGAAGGCTGTGATCTCGTGTTATGGCATGCCCTGCTTCATTCTCAGGCTGTGTCCATTTGTTGGCCTTGTGCTAGACAGCCCACCTACTTCCAGGGCCACGAGAAGCCGTGTGTGCATCTCCCACTCTCTTTAGAAATCCAAATAACCACTGCTGCCCATCTTGACCCCTTATAATATATATCTCTATACCTATAAGCCAATTCCCCCCCAAAAAAGACCTCTAAATACCATTTCTAAGCCAACAGCCTCAGACTATGCAACACCTGCTGCAATGCCCACTACTCAAAGGCACATGTACAACAAAAGCACAATAAACAAGCACAAGCATGTGTAACAAAATGGTCAAATGTAGTGTAGAGACATGAGAAGAAGACCTCACTTTTGACTGAGTGGAGGCAGACCTGGACAGGTTAGAAAAGTGGGCAGTACAACAAAGACAAATGCAGTGCTGCACCTGGGCCATAAAAATATCCAGCGCATCTACTGGCTGGGAAAAGACCCTCTCCGCACCACAGGAGTCATAGTGGACTCCAAGATGAACATGAGTCGTTAATGTGATGAAATCATCAGCAAAGCTAACCGTGCTTTATCATGCATCAGCAGATGCATGACAACTAGATCCAAGGAGGTGATACTTCCCCTCCATGCGGCATTGGTCAGATGGCAGTTGGAGTACTGTGTCCAGGTTTGGGCACCGTACTTTAAGAAGGATGTCATCTGACCCCAGCCCTCTTTCCTGCCCAGGCAGGGGGTCGGACTCGATTTTCTGTTGAGGTCCCTTCCAGCCCAAGCATCTATGAATCTATACACACATTTTATATATAATATTCTATATTTTATATACCACAAATTATATAATATACATAATGTTATATATATACACATTTTACATTAAATATAAATGATATACATTATAGAATGTATATATACTATCTGAAATAT
>NW_005842036.1:1145243-1158034 GCF_000455745.1 Alligator sinensis | reverse complement strand
TATATATATATATATATATGAGAGAGCAAAGGCACAGTTTGAAACTAAAAGGAAAATGTAAGAAGGAAAAGGGTTAATAAACACAAAGATAGATAAAAGTAAACAAATCCAAATCCAATGAGAGCTTGCCCTGAAAAATTGCTACCTAATTTATTTCCTCATTAGCATTTTTGAAACTTAACTAGGCCCAATTTCAGAGTAAACAACAAAAATGAATTGCAGATCCCAACTCTGCTTATGTTCAATTTCTATGCAGTTTTTTTTTATCCCTGAATTTAAAAAAAAATGTTGTTTGTTCTTGAATTAATAGTGTAATCAACTTTCTATGGAGTGTGCAATTTATGTTGTTTTATTCCTTATTTATATTATGGTAGCACCTACAGGACAACAAAGTTTGGAGTCCCATTGAGTTGGGTAACTACATGAGACAATCCTGCCCAATGAACTGATGTTTTAAATAGACCAAATAGAGAGAGGATTGGAAGAAAGAAATGTTATGCAACTGAAAAGAGGTTTGAAAATGCCACATTAGTGCCGTGTCTGCTGTCATCCGCATTATGATTTTGGTGGGGGGCTGCATTTTATTTGCATTACATATTATGCTGTTGTATGTGTCATTCTTTACCTTTTCAGATGGGAAATTTGTTAGTGGGTCTTAGATTAACAGAAAAGTAAAAAAGGACACACAATATGCAGTGGTTTTATTTGAGGTTGTGGATGTCTAATATAAATAAAATATAAGCCACAGTCTATAAAGCTAGAAATGGGCCTACTTCCCAGGGATTAACATATTTTTAATTGAAGTAGCTACACTTCAATATAGTTCTTTGAGAAATTATCGGCATATTTGATCTCAGCAAGTATTTTTTCTGTCGGCAACGCCTGCCATTCAGTGTGCTACAGCGAGTTGGGATGAGGACATACAGTAGGAATTGACTGCAGCAGAGGTGAATATGAAAGTTGTCAGGTATTTTAGGGTTAAGGTGTTTTACTGAGGGCCAAATCTCCAAAGATCTGTAGTTCACAGTCCTTAAGAAGATCACTGCTGGTGATTTTTCCTATCAAGGACCTGGAAAAAATGGTGTTTCCTTTGAGGCATAAACTTTTATGAAGTTCAGGGCCAACTTTGCAAACTGGAGTGAAAAACCTGGTAGATTCTAGAAGTTTTGCTCCATCGGACGTGTCTTATTGGTCTCCAGGAGTGAAGTCTAGTCCCTATTAACGTCCACAGCACAATTACTGATGTCTATAACCTCTATTCAAGTGACAATGGTAGTTATTGGAAGGCAACCAATATGGCTTTGCCAGGAGTTAGTCCTCTGAAACAATTCCCTCTTTTGCCGGTATGAACATAATGTTCTGAATGTTAGGACTTTCCATTCACAATGTGTCTGTCTATCAAGAATCTGTTTCATGGTGTAAGGTTTTGTTTTTTTTTTCTTCTCCACAACCAAATATACTTTCCCACCTACATGAACATATGTCCACAGGAAGAGGTAGACAGATCTCCCTCCCTGCCACTGAAACTAGCATGTGTTTGGCAGGACTCATATGGAATTGGGAACACAGTTCCTAATTCAGCAAATCATTTAAGCGTGTCCTTCATTTGAAGCATGTGGGTAAGTCATTCAAGCTGAACTACACTGCTGAAAGGAAGCATTTGGTCCCAGTCCTGCAAAGTTATGCATACAAAGTTAATGGTAAATACATAAGGACTCCAACTATAATTTTATGACTGAATTTAACAAGACTCATGCAAAAAGTCCAATGCAAAAAATTAAGTGCATTTATAAGACTTCATGGTGAAGGACCAGATGATCCAGCTAATTAAATCAAAGAGGATTTCTGTACCCCTCCCTCCCCTTTAGCTTTGGGAAGACAAACAAATCTACTGGATTAGGCCAAACAAGCCTTTTTCTTCTCCTGTCATGGTATGTTTTGGCCCCAATCAAATCCACTAGACCAAACTAATACAAATATTGCAATAGTAGATTTCATTTGAGAAAAAAATGCAAAATAGGTTAATAACCTTTTCTCAGAACTGTCACATATTAAATGTAAACTAATTCATTTCCATAATTGTGACTTTTACTAAACACAAAAGAGGCTCCGTTCCAGAGATTTCACAACAAATATGCCTTTTTATTTTTGCCACAAACATTTCTGCCCACTATTAGAGACAAAAATCTTATAGCACATCCCCTCAGAAATAGATTTTGTAGGACTATATGTAACTCTCCTGTAACTATCATCTTTAAATATGTGCAGGATGGTTTTACAAAGGATAGAGATGGGCTTTTTTTTCTCTACAGTACTAGGAGCAATGGCCTCAAGTTTCAGCAGGGGAGATTTAGGTTGGAGTTTAGGAGGAGCTTTCTGAATTTGGGGATGGTCAAGCCTTGGACCAGGCTACCTACAGAACTGATGTAATTTCTATTCCTGGACATTTTCAAGACCAGGCTGGACAGACACTTGGCTGGGATGGTTTAATCAGGGATGATCATGCCTAAGTAGAGGACAGGACTAGATGACCTTGTGAGGTTTCTTTCATCCATACTTTCCCATGAATCTATAAACTACTTACGATTAGACTTCCATCCAAAGGTCTCAAGGTACCAAGCAGTGAATGTAATTACTTTTCCAGAAAGAGAAAAATAGAGGACATAAAGACGTTGGGTTTCATATCACTAGAGGACAGAGGACAACCGGACTGTCCTCTATGGTGGCCACCCCAAGCAAGGAGCTTCAACCCCACCCTCACAAACTAGCAGCAAATCTAAATCCATTGGGGGTAATTATAGGATCAAACCATGAGCACTGTTTTATCTTGGTCAAATGTTCTCTTCAATAACTTCCATGTGAGACGGGAAATCCATGTTGCAATGAGTTGATTCCTGCAGTGAATCCAACAATAGAGCTGGTCATCCTCTTATTATTGAGCATTAACTCCGTGGGAATGCTATCTGGCTAAATGATCCATTCACCAGAATCCTCATTCTAGCCTTTAATGCTATGTCTTGATGTCATGTCTAAAGGAAGACACTTACTATCCCTGACTTCCAGGAAGAAACTGGATGGGAGAGAGATGGTGTGGGATCTCTCTTGGGCCAAATCCAGGTGAAGGGCTGCATTATGCCATTGGGCAAAGTAGTCCTAAGAAAGGCTGCCCCATCACAGGTGGAGCTGCTGAAAAGTCGTGATTCTGACACACGGTTCCTCCCCTGCTTTTTTCCTTGCTCCAATGCTAGGGATATTAAGTTGCTGCAGATTTATGCACTTACACTAGCCAGAGCATGAAAGGGATGAAGACAAGACTTCATGCCCTCCCTCCATCCCTGCCCATCTCTCCCTCCATCCCTTGGTTGAGGATAAGTCAGCTGCTAAGGCCTACTTACTCTTCTCAACTGGACTGCCATTCATGTAGCCCAAGAAGTGGGGAGGGTGGGCATGAAGTGGGGGCACATCGGGAGTATTCTTAATCGACCTCACATTCCCATATGTTCTTTCTAACAAATAACTCTTGTGATGTAATTCAGAGTTGTAGATGGCTGGACACACCTGATTTAGTGGCTACCTGTCCCACTCAAACACTGAAAGCAATGTAGCCACAGCAGTATGAGCATGAGCATGGACTGCACAAGCCCACCCTCGATAACTACCCTTTAGTTGAAGCTCATGCCAGAGAGGTTCCCAAACTAGTTAGCTTAACCTAGAAAGAATATATCTGCACAAGCTATGATAAGACCTCTGTATTGCAGCATAAATATAAACTAGAAGCCATTATCATCTACAGAGGGTCAGAAACATGACACCAGAAACAAGATGCCAGAGACATGGGACCAAAACAACTGGCTGCTGAAAAAAATGTCTTTTTCAACCAGTCAAAATGCTTAAAAATGTGTCAGTTTAAACCCAATTTTATTTGGGGGGAAAGAAATAGAAGAAAGCATTTTAGTCATGTCAGACTCACCCATTATGACAATGTCAAAATAGAGCTTTTCTCTTTTTTAACTTCAAAACAACCTGCAAAAAAAAAACAAAAAAAAAAAAGAAGAAGAAAATCCCTCTCGGTTTTCTTTATATTAAATGGTTTTAAAGCATTTTAGAAAGAGGAAATCAGAATGAAATGTTTTGATTTCATCCAAACCAAGTGTTTCTGTTTACTTTTAGGAACTGCATTTTGCAGAAACTTTGTGTTGCTGTTTGTTTCCACTCTATTTTGGAATTGAAAAAAAAAATGTATATGTATACAAATCATAGAATTTTCTTTGTGGAAAGTCTAGGACTCACATAGCTCTGTTACCATCTCCTGGCGTATGTGTCATGAATTTGCTGTCCTTGGCTCAGCTTCCATTGGGCAAAAATCGCAATGAAAGTGGTCAAATTTGCCCTGTGTTTGGAGTTTTGTAGAGTAAAGCAAAATCCACTGATTATTTTACCACTGTTGCCATGTATAATGTATGTTAGGGGAGACCAGGTTGGCCCAAAGACAAAAGAGGGGCCCCATCTGTACATGGTGCCATGCAAGTAGATAAAAAAATAAGAGTATTTACCTAAAGGGAGGTCTAGGAAGGGTAGATATACCAGGAGGAGAGGGAGGGAGGAAGGTTGACAAAACTTAATTAGCAAAATGTTGAGCTCATACTGCTGATTGGCCAGCCAATGGGTTTGTAGATATTGAATCCTCAGGTACAACCATTCCTCTAGGCTACAGCTAGCGGGACAAGAGAGAAGCATCTCGGGCTGTCATTACTGCATGCTGTAGATAAATAGATGAGTTCAATTACCAGGGCTGTCAATCTGGTGCATTTCATCAACGCTAAATTTACTTTAAAGGGGAAAAAAAAATAGCACATAATTTATTATATGGAGAGGGTGGGGAATGCAAGCTGCATGCACTTAAGCCTGAAGCAGAGGAGATCATTTCTAACTTGAATAAACAGAAGGTTTTGGAGCTGAGGTGCATTTTCAAAGTGACTTTATAAATGCTTCTTCTCCACCCCACCCGTCTCCCCCGCTCTGCAGACTCCTTGAGATCTCATGTATCATTGTTTTTTTGTGCATACCACTTTCCATGAGATGAGTTTAATAGCATTATAAAAGTCACATTGTGCACAAATTGGGAACTTCAGCGCCTCGGTAACTGCTCTGATGCATACACACTTGCAAAGTTTTCAAAGCAGAAATGTTGAAGGCACTTCAAGGCACAAAAACATCCTTGGTTAAATTACTTCCTATTAGTATGTCACATATTTCTTATATACGACTGTGGTTTCATGAAGTGACAGCCGCGCTTGACAATAAAACTTTGCACTCTTTTTTATTTATATTTTTCCTGATTTTTTTTTTTTTTATTCCTTCAAACATTATATAATGTCTGATACTAACCCACACATCTTCCTGCTACCAGTGAGACCAGTGCTGCTTGCTTTGCTTACCAATAAGCTGCATAGTTTTTCCCCTGTCTCAACCCAAGAAGCCACATGCCTGAAATGTTAAGTAATTATAACGGATGCCAGCTATCACAGACAGCAATAGGAATAAAGAACTATTTAAGCAGTGGGTAACTTCTAACTCCCCTAACCCATTTAATATTAAAGTGGAAGAAAATTAAGATAAACAGCGTTTCCTTGCCTAGGTAAATTATAATCTCAATCTTTCCTTATTATGACCCTACATTGTAAGAGAAAATCATATCAGAGATCTTCTTGAATTTAAATGAAAGAGATTATGGCCATTTCTCTGAATCTTGTATGCAAACCCCAGCCCCAGTCCTGCCTCCTACCCTGAGAGCTGTAGTAATTAAAAGGAAGGATCTGGTTTGCTTTTTCACTACATATTTGCTTCTTGCACATTCGTTGGATTTAAACATTAGCATGGTCAGTTTTATTTTGTGGGCATGTTTCTAGTTACTTTCACTTCCTGATTTCCATTTATATACGCAATACTCATTTCATTAAAGTCATGACAATATGGGCACATCTATATGAGTCGCTTTGAGCTCGGTAAAGTAATGCTACTGTGCATTAGTGTGGCTGGCAAAAACCGTGCTAACATGCTAATGCGCAATAAATTAGTCCAATGTGCGTTAAGCATCACAGCAAAAAGCATTTGTTTGTGCTAATGCATAGTAGAACCAATTATGGTGCATTAAGTTAGTACCTGTCATTACAGGTACTAAACTTAATGCGCTGTAATTATGGTGCATTAATGAACATGTAAACGCGCCCTATAAGAGTGTATTTGACTCCTCAATCCCCTGATTGCCATGAAAGTTAAGACATGTATCAACAAAATGTAGTTATAGGGAATTATTTATATGAACTTATAGAAAGAAGTTTGGGTTTTTTTCCTATCAAAATGTTATGTTGATCCTAACATTATTTGACAATGTTTTTCTACCTCATCTATAACACAGTTATTAGGTATTATGGGATAGATGGTCAGAAGAGATCATCTCCCAGTGAATCACCTAACCCAGGGGTGGATTTTTGAAAGAGCTCAGCTCATCACCCACCATGTTTTTGAAAACCTGGCCACAAAGTTTTATGTCCCAGACTTTGGAAATGCTCAAACTCATATTTGCACCTGAACTTTTCCATTTGGCTTCTAAATCAACCATTTTCATAGTGTCCTGAAATGTGCTCCCTATTGAAAAGTTTATCTTAAGCCTAGGATGGTTTAGTTAGGGATGATCCTGCCTTGAGCAAAGGGCTAGACGAGGTGATTTCATTGGGTCCCTTCCAGCTCTACTTTTGCTATGATCCTAAGTCCCATTCAAGATTAAACAGTGTATATCCTCAGCTTTCCCTTCACTCCCTCTCCCCTGTTTTTTAAATAGTAATAAATTAAAGATTAAATAACAGTAATTATTTATTACTATTTATTAAATTGTAATAAATTAAAGATATACGCATCCATCCATTAGTTGTGTCAAGGGCAAGTGTGTGCTTTATACTTGGTGTGCAAGGTAAGGCCCATAAAATGAAGTTTACCTAATTTGAGGCAACTGATAGACACTGTTTGAAAGAAAAGTTTAATTTGCCATCAGTTTGGTGTAAAAATGTCCTATATGTCTAGAAATAAGACACTTATACAAGCCCAGAACTTTCTGATCCTTCACCGCTTTACATTTTCCAGGATTATTTGATAACATGTGCCATAAAGAAAATAACCTTTGCAATGAACAAAAATTACAAAAAAAACTATTAGTTTTGTGTGTGATAGTTGGACCACCCTGCACTGTTGAGCCCTAAACCAGTGACTGGGGCTGTTCCCAGTTCAGTTCTGGCATCAACCAAGATGGTACTTGTTCCCACAAAGCTTTGTGAAATGTTGGAAGAGAAACTCTTTCTTCTAACAATCCACTTTCTAAAAGAAACCCAATCTTAATGGCATGGCTGAGTCCAGTAAGATCACAACGGTACATAAAGTCTGATCATGGAGACCTTGTCCCTCATGGAAGAGTCCTGAAAAGTGGATAATTGGTTATAGTGGGGAAAGACACACTCCACATTATTTAAAGTCAAATCAAATTTTTCATCCTGCACCAAGGCAGACCAAGGGGCAAGTTTTCCTCTGCGTTCAATGAAGCTCAGCAAAGAAGCACCAGCATGAATGAGGGAGGAGGATCTCACCGCAGAGATATGGTTATTAAATCAAGAAATATGCTTATATGCTCTGATCATTCTGTTCAACCTTTTCTACTTTGGCAAATGTCTGTACAGCAATTTGTAAACTTTGTATTCAGGTCCCCATGCTTTCCACGTGGCAGTGATATCTTAGCAGCTTCTAGTCATGCCTCGGTGAGGTGACTGGTATCTGTCCCATGTGGTTCCTCTTTTATCATATCCTCTCCCCAAGGGAAAAGCAGTAAGGGAAGTTTTCATTTTAAGTCATTATACTATGCGTTTACCATTCTACATGTTTATATGAGCGAAGGCAAGAGCAAAGGGCTGAAATAAGGATTGTGGGTTTTATTATCTTGAACATTGCTGTATTTTTTTTAAATACAAAATGGAGCAAATCTCAAAAAAGTCCTAATTATATGACAGTGGAACAAAGAAATTGTGGGATGTCCTTCATTGGAAGTGCTTGAGAAGAGGCTGGATGGGGTCCTCTCTGGGATGTTTTAGGAACAGGGCTCCTGTGCAGGGGATTGCATTCAATGACACTTGAAGTCCCTCTCAAACTTGTGACTTCCTGCTTCTAATGCCTGCAAGAGTTTACTCTACACCCTCAGACAGGCCCTCGAGGATGCTCTGTCTGCGGTACAGATGACTTTCATCCTTGCAGTAGGCAGCTCTTCTGTGCCAGAGCAGCAGAGCTGTTGCTTATTCAACCTGGATCTTTTGGTGATCCTTTAGGTATCTTAGCTCCAAACCTTTTAAGGATTGAATACAAGGACCCAGAATTTGATAGTTTAGGGGAAAACAGAATAAAGAGCAGGGGGCATGTATCATATGCTTGTAATAGCAAGGGATTGGAATCGGTAATGAAAATCTTTCTGCGCTGAAAGTCACAGATCAAAAAGAATCTGGATTTTTATTCTGACAATTTAGGGCATGGTTCTGACACATTTCAGCATTGATGAGTAGCTTTGCACTACCCAGAAGGGTCCTCTTAACCTCAGTGGGGCAACTCATAGAAAAAGGTATTGTGCACTGTGAGTTAAGGGCATCTGAGCGATGATGTCATAGCAAAAGAAGAAAGCGACTTAAAACGTCCTTGATGTATAATTCACCTTATTCCAGCTCCGAAGAACTTCAGAATGGCTTCCCTGCATATGCCTGAACTTTCTCTTCAGCCTACTTATCTGCTCTCTTTCTGAGGGTATCTGCCACCACACCCTTCAGGTAACTAGTCTTTTCAGTCTGGAGAAGACGGCCAGTTGAAGTCCAAAAGTGATTAGCTTCAACTCTGAGTACCGAGCGCTAGCATCATTATTGGGACCTAAGTAGATCCCTCTCTTCTAGCTAGATTATAGCATTATCTTGGTTTTCCCTTTTCCCTCCCTCCTGCAGACAGAGCATATCCTAACAGAGAAAACAATACAGGCCACATGTGCAAGTCTTACCTCTTGGATTAGGTTACATAGTAAAATCAGAGTATGGAATAAAGAGTGATTTGAACGGCGGGGTGGGGTGGGGGGGGGAAGACCTATGGTGGTCGCCTTTGATATTATTGTTTTATGTTTATGGTATATTTTTTCCCATAATAACTATCTCACTTTTATGTTCAGACACACACAAAGAAAAGGAAACAAGGTAAATTTGGGCTCAATTTATGTAGATGGATAATAAGACTTTCAATTATTGTTGCATTATTTGTTAGTATGTGGATGAAAGATTAGGTGACAATATGCAAAATATATTTTCTGCATATTATAATATTTAGTAATGTCATTTGATTTTTTATATGTTTCATTAAATTGTTTTGTGGCTTTATTATCTACCCAGATGCACAGCTCAGAAATACAATTATTCAGATTTAGAAGCAATAAAATTTGGCATGCATTTACTTGTATTCAGAATTCCTGCATGTTAAAGAGAAATTACTGCATTCTCCCCACATAGCTCTGTTCTCATGCCTTTGCCGAACCATTCATTAGATGGAGCACATTATAGAAAATACACCATTTATGTTAAGGAACCCTCTGATAACAGATGTATTTGTACAAAGCAAATATTTCAATATATCATCGCCTTTTGATCATGACTATAATAGAGGCAAACCTATACACATTTTCAGTAATGCATATCTCTGTTATATGGCTATTGAGAAAAAAAAATGAGTGCTATAGATTATGCATTGTAAGGAAAGGTACCTGCCAACACAGCTGTGACTGTTGACGGCTCTTTGAAAATATTACTGAATACAATACAAATTGTTCTGCTTTATAATGAATGTTTGAGGATTTTAAAGGTATTTAAAAGCATGTTACTTGATTGAAGTGCAAGGAGTTTTCCTATAGACAGTACCCCTGCCATCTTTGGTCTGCCTTTTCTACTTACTTACAGAAAATAACTTCTCAAGCCGATTGCATGCAAAAAGAGCATTGTTTTCTGAACTCCTCTGGAGCTAGGACTGTTCATGTGCAAGGAGTATGTACATCTCGTGAGGGAAGGATGAGTGTATATGTCAGGCACCAAGAGCTGACGAGTCCCAGGAGGAGCACTTGTCCCCTCACCAGGATCCTCAGCAGCAGGCCCTGTGGAAGCAGTGTCACCCGAGGGGTCCAGGTGGGTGACATCAGTCCCTGATCTCTTGGGCAGGGTGCTCTCCTGAGCTGGGCACTCTTGATCCCGGAGCTGCTTGTGGCTCCCAGAGGGTTCAACCTCCATATCAGTCTCATCAGGCTCAAGGATCTGAGAGATAGAGGGAGGGCCATCGGACTCCCCCACCACCTTCTCTACCCCCAGCTCACCCCCCGGTCACTACAGGGTCTGGGGAGGATGACAAGGAGGCAGGCAGAGAAGGGGGCCCCCTGCTCAATAATCTCACCTCCCCTCAAAGTGGTGGGGAGGTCCTGAGCAAATAAAGAGGCCTTTTAGAAGACCCCTTTTTCTGGAACTTGCCCTTCCCAGCAGGAGGGGCCAAATCCTCCCCTGAGGGGGGAGGGAAAGGGGGGGCCAGGTCCACTGGCACAGAGCCAGCTGACTCTGATGAAATGGGGGACTGGCAGGAAGGCCCTTCCTCACCACCCGACAGAGCTGCCCCACTGGAGGTGGATGAGCCACCATTGGGCACAGCCGCTTGAGGCTCCGCTGCAGCCGGCTTCTTCTTCAAGCACTGGGTAACCAGGTAGGACCTGCTACCACAGCAAAGACATGAGGTGTCCCCAATGGTGAGGTAGACCTCATACCGCTGCCCATTAATCACAAAGGACATGTACTGAGGAAAACCCCGATCCTCCCTGTTAATCAGCATGAAGAGCTGACTTTTAAAGGACAGGATGTGCCGGAGCTCGGGCACCTTGCTGCCAAGCAGCAGTCCACGGACTGGCCCTGTAACATGCCATTAGGGTGCAGGCAGTTAGTGAGGTCATTATCTGAGAGAAATGCAGGCACATTTAAGGCTACCACATGAACAGCTGGTGTGTCTAGAGGTGTTGCAGGGCAAAAAACACCCCTGACCAACACCCCTGCTACCACAACCTCATTCACTAAAGCAGGGGACCTCAGGAAGATGATGGGGACTGAACTCAGCTGGGCAGCATACAGGACATGCTTACAGCCTATGAGTGCCCTCACAGCAGCAGCACATTCCTGCACACCAATGGAGGGAGGGGCATGAAGCTGGAGACCAAAGCTCTGGTCCAGAGGGGCTGAAGCCCCAGCAGTGAACTACCAGGAGCTGCTTTCAGCCATTCCAGTGAAAAAAGGGTTAACCCCACAAGGAATCATATGGGTGCAGGATGGGCAGCCCTCTGCTGGCAGGGAATGAAGATACTGGAAACAAACAAACTAACTAACCCCAGGGGAGAGTGAAGAGTAAGCAATGGGGCAGGGAAGGGAAGGGGGGAAAAAAAAAAAAGCCTGAGGAAGGGGGAGAAAGGGCTGGAGAAAGGGGGGAAAAAAGGCAGGGAAAAGTAATGAAAGTAGGGGACTACTGTGGGAAAGGGATCAGACTGTCTGGGGGAGGGAAAACAAAATGAGAGAAGGAAAAAGGCTTACAAAACAGGGAGAAGCTCTCAGAGCTCTGAGCAGACATTCCTGTTAGCAGCCATCTTGAAAGAAAGCCATCCCGTTGCTGGGGTCACTTGCAGTGCTCAGACAGCAGGCACTCCATCTCCTCATTGTCAGCCTTGGTGAGCAAGGGAGTGGGTGGGGGGTGGCAGGCCCCTCCACCATCTCCTTCACCTGACACTGGAGAGGCTGGCACTCCATCCCCCCACCACCACCCACGAGTCCCACGGGCTGGGATGGGGGTGAGGGGTTGCCTGACTCCCCCAGCACCCCCTGCACTGCTTGGACATCCTCAGTTGTGGCCTGAGGTGGCAGAGTCATCAAGGGGGCAGGCAGGGTGGGTCAGGTTCCCTGGATACATTCTCCCTGGCACTGGTAGAGGCGGGCCCTAAGGGAGCTGGGGCTCCTTAGGAAGCTCCTTTCTGCCTCTTGTTCTTAGCTTTCATAGGGGTAGGTGGCATCTCCCCTGAAGGGGGCGGGCTGGGCCGGGCTGCTTGGGGCTCACCACCTCCGGGCCCACCACCTCAACTGAAGTGGGGGTGGAGGGATGTGGAGAGGGAGTATTCATTGTTCCACCTGATGGGGGCCCCCGCACCCGAGGTGCTAGCCACCTTGGATGGAACTGGGACTGGGTGTACTGGAAGGACATCCCAGCTGCTCCACCAGATGAGGCCCCTGCACTGAGAGGGGCAGCCCCACTAGGCAGGTGGAGGGTGAAGGGAGGCTGAGAGGAGGCCACGGTCACTGCACCTGGTGCCCCAGAGGGCAAGAGGAGGCTGGGAGGAGTCCCCAGACCCTCCACTGGGTGGGACTTCACCGGGAGGACATCTTGCCCCCCACCCCAGGTGCCACAGGCGTCGATCCCCCAAGATGAAGCAGGGATGGAGGGGGGCTGGGAGGAGCCCCCAGCCCCACTCCTTGATGAGGCTCCCATGCCAGAGTTAGACATGTCATCTCCCTGCATGGGTACAGCAGCCAATGTCCTGGCCAACTGCCCCAGCAGGCACTGGGCAGCCAGATGGGAGCTGCTGCCACAGTGGCAGCACACAGTCTCACCCTGGGGGAGGTAGACCACATACCACCTCTCCTCCACCACAAAGGTCA
>NW_005842036.1:1144711-1145093 GCF_000455745.1 Alligator sinensis | reverse complement strand
TGTGCCAGGTGCAGGGGGACATGGGAGGCCACCACCCACACTGCCAGGGTCTCCAGGGGTGTGGCCAAGTAGTGGACGCCCAAGACTACCAGCCCCGCCACACAGACATCCTTCACCAGGCCGGGGGAGCCCAGGTAGATGACGGGCACTGAGTTCAGCTGGGAGGCATACTGGATGTCCTGGAATTCCACCAGGTCTGCCAGAGCACCAGTGCAGGATTCCACCCCGATGTGGACAGGGGCATGCACCCGCAGGCCATGGCTGAGGGGCAGGTCTGCAGAGACATCCCCATGCCATGTGCCCTGGCTTCTGGCAGCCATCCTGGGCAAGAGAGGGTTAATTCTCCCACCGCGGCTGGTGCAGGGGGGGGGGGGAAGACTCC
>NW_005842036.1:1130838-1144667 GCF_000455745.1 Alligator sinensis | reverse complement strand
CCAGCCCCAATATCGGCCCCAGGGGGGGACAAAACAGCCCTGCAGGAGCTGAATGCAAGCCCTAAGGCAGGAGGAGGCAGAGATCAGGGTAAGGGGTTCTGGAGGAGGGAGGCAGCAGGAATCAAAGGGAGAGCACAAGCAGGAGTGGGGGAGAGGCAGAGGCAAGCAAGGACACCAGAGCCCAGGAGGAAAAACTCAGAAAGTGGGGAAAGGGGGCAGAGAGAGGGTCCCGAAGCACAGGCTGGGGAGAGGCAAGGTTTGAGGTGGGGAGAGAAACAAGGTGGGCAAGGAGCAGGGAGGAACATTCAGGAGGAACCTAAGCTGGAGGAGCTCAGAAGGGCTTCACCTGGCCACCACCATGTAGAAAGAAAGACAGACAGACAGAAAGACAGACTTTGACTTTTAAGAGGCATTTATTCCAGGGAGGGTGACAAATCGTGGCCAGTAGAGATTATGTACAGGTTGGCCTGAAGATCTGGGCCTCATGGACAAGGCCTGGGCTCATGGCCTGCTAGGCCTGCCCGTACACTCTAGACAAAAAACAAAAACACAAAGAACAAAAGGAGCATTTACATATATGAAGTTGTGCCAGTGGGGGCCCCCAGGGGGACCTCAGGGCATCAGGGGTCGGCTCGCATGAACAAAGTCTGAGGTCTTAGCTTGCTGGATGCGCCTCTGCACCTTGAGCAGCTGGTGGTGTCACAGGGCAAGAAGCAGGCGTCCTACCTCGACTCGGCACAGTGCCCCCTCGAGGGCCCAGCATACCTCAAAGGTGGACACTGTCAGCCGGAGGACCGCATGCTTGAATACAAGTGAGAGGTGGGCCCGCACCAGCAGGCGGAAGATCTGCAGGGGGTCGACCATCCTGGTCCCGGTGAGCCGGTTTCGCCAGCTCTTCAGGGTGGCCATCTTGGCCTGGCCCAGCAGGAAGTTGGCCAGGCTGACTGTGGCCCGCTCGGCTGCCCGGTACGGGAAGGAGTGGATGTAGATGTCCTCCAAGAAGTCCCGGCCCAGTGCCCGAAACAGCACTCCGAGTGTGGCAAAGAGCGACTGCAGCTGAGGGCAGTCAAGGAAAGCATGGAAAACATCCTCGTCCAGCACCCCCAGGCAGAAAGGGCAGGTTGCCAAGGCCACCGAGTCCAGGTGGCACAAAAGGTGCCAGTGGTCAGGATGCCGTGCACTAGTCGCCACTGGAGGTCTCTGGTCTTCTTGGCGGTGGGTGCTTTGTACAGCATGCGCCAAGCTGGGGTCCCGGGCCATGCCAGGCGTCACCACCACATGGTGTCAGGGCAGCCGGCCAGCAGCTGGGCATGCTGAGTGTGCACCATCCACATGTAGAGGCCTTTCCGGGGCAGTGTGCCAAAGGGGCAGCCCATATTGCTTCTGGGGGGCACAGGGAGCCTAAGCAGTGTGTTGGGCCACTCAGCCAGCTCACTGGCCACCACTGAGATAACCAGCAGTGGTGGGAAGGCATCACCTGTGGCATCCGCGGTGGGGAGGATCTGGCGAGCCTAGAAGTAGCCTTCTAGGGCAGTCACTGCTTCCGTTGGGAGGGCGGCCCTAACAGCCCGCAGAAGCCAGCCTGCGATGCGGACGGAGCGCAGTGCCAGCTGGGCAGCCAGGGCGTCGGGTGACAGCCAATCCGACTGAGCAGGATCCAGGAGGTGCCCCCGGTGCGTGGTGTGCACCTCGATGAGAGCAGCCATGAGGCTGGCGGAGGCCAGGCTCGGCACGACATGCCACAGGGCTGGGTTGTAGACCAGGGGCTCCTGAAGCAGTTGCGGAAACTGCAGGTGCCTGGCCTGGGGACAGAGATAGAAGGCAGCCCGCCAGGCCCACACCATGCTGCAGTAGAATGGGGGAAGGACCGCCCTGTTCAGGAAGGTGAGGTCCAGCATAAACAGCTCCCAGTCAAAGCCAAGGCCCCCCACTCGGTGCAGGAACCGGCACATCAGCTGCTGCCACGGGAGGTGGCCCTCAGCATACAGGAGCCGCTGGAGGGCTTCCAGCCAGTAGGCGGCCACCCTGCTGGCCAGGTCGATCAGGCCCTGGCCTCCTTCACTGGTGGGCAGGTAAAGGGCAGCTCATGGGAGCCAGCGGCATCTGTCCCAGAGGAAATCCACTAGGAGCCGCTGCAGTCTCTTAAGTAGCTCCGGCGGAGGGTCCAGCACCACGCAATGGTGCCACAGGGTCACCGCCGCCAGGTTGTTGGTGATGTGGACATGGCCGCGGTAGGAGAGGCCAGGCAAGTGCCAGCACCAGTGTTGTAGGCGGGCCTCCGCTCCCTCCACCAGGTCCTCCCAGTTGTGGGCTGCAAAGGCTGGCAGTTCCAGGAACACTCCCAGGGCTTTGAGGCCTTCCCGGTGCCAGGCGAGGCCTCCTGGAAGATCTGGAGTTGGTTTGCTGGCCCATGTCCTGAGCACGAGCATGTCACTTTTGCCCCAGTTGATGCAGGCCAACACAGCGAGCTCATAGGTGTGTTGGCAGTCCACCAGGGCCCACACATCCTCCTGGCTGCCCAGGAAGACTGTCACATCGTTCGCGTATGCTGTCAGCCGGATTGGGGGGCCAGTGGTCAGGCCTGGTGCCAGTGGCAGGGCTAGGCTGGTCAGGCAACATCGCAGGGTGTGTAGTAGCGGTTCAATGGCCAGGGCATACAACATGCCTAACAGAGGGCAGCCCTGGTGTATGCCGTGACACCGGGAATGGGGAGCACAGCACACCGTTCACCTTAAGCAGGCTGGAGGTGTCGTGGTACAGGACCTGGAGCACCGCAACGAAAAGTGGCCCAAAGCCAAAAGCCTCGAGGGTGCCGAGCAGGTACCGGTGGTTGACACAATCGAAGGCCTTCTCCTGATCCAGGGAGACCAAGCCGATGTCCAGACCAAAAAGCTCCACAGCCATGAGCAGGTCACGCAGCAGAAACAGATTGTCCTAGACGGTCCTGCCCGGGACACAGTAGCTCTGCTTGGGCCTGATGACGGAGGCCATGACGGTGCGGAGACGGTTCGCCAGTGCCTTCGCCAGGATCTTATAGTTAGCGCACAGAAGGGAGACGGGCTGCCAGTTCTTAAGGCAGTCGAGGTCCCTCTTGGGCAGCAAGGTGACCATGTCCCGGCAGCAGCTGGTCAGCAGGGTCCTGTCGGCGAGGCTCTCACAGAAGACACGGAGGAGGCTGGGCCCAAGGAGGGGCCAGAAGGCCTTTTAAAATTCCACAGGCAGACTGTCAAGGCCCAGGGCCCAAGGCAAGCCCCCCCACAGCAGCCTCGAACTCTGCCAGGGAGAGTTCGCGCTCCAGGGCCTCAGCAGCTGCATAAGGACCTGCCGTTTTTCAGTGCTTTGCAGGTTGAGTGGCCTATGGACAAATGGGCTCAGTCGCAAACAAGTCCCGATAGAAGGCAACAGCATACCCCCACACTTCACCTGGGTCCATGAGCAGCCGTCCCTCCGGGGTCTTGAGATAGTCCAGTGTCTTTGCCACAGCCCGTCACCTCTCCAGGCCAAAGAAGAAGCCGTTCGGGGCGTCGGCCTCTGCCAGCTCCTGGCAGTGGGCGTGTACCTGCACACCATGGGCCGTGCCCTCGGCCAGCTCCCACCGACATTTCTTGAGGGAATGGAGGCTCTTGAGGAGTGCCACATCATTGCCCGCATGGAGCAGGGCTGCCTCAAGCTCTGCCATGTCCTCCTCCAGCTCCTGGGTGCAGCAACAGATCTTGCTTGCTGCCAGATGGGAATACTGCTGGCAGAATGTCTGGATCTGGATCTTCCCCATGTCCCACCACAGATGCCAGGAGGAGTAGTCTGCTCACACAACCTCCCAGCTCCTCCAGAGGTGGGCAAAGCAGTCCCTGAAATGGGTGTCCTGCAGCAGGCTGATTTTGAGGCACCAGTAAGGGGCCTGCGTGTATGCTCTGCCAGGCAGGCTCAGTTCGCAGCAGACCAAGGCATGGTTTGAGAGACCTGATGGGATGATGCGGCTGCTGCACAGTAATAACAGATGGTGCTGGCTGATGTAGAGGTGGTCGAGGTGGGCCATGGTGATCCCACTGGCACTCATCTTTGCCTAGGTGTATTGGTGCATTTTAGCGTGGAGGACCTGCCAGGCATCTACGAGATCCGCCGGCTCCAGAACGGTCCGCAGCCTGTGGGCCGAAGGCAGGTGCAGCTCCGGCCCCGTCCAGTCTAGCAGCACATCAACGGTGCAGTTGAAATCCCCGCCCATGAGGAGCAGGGGATCGTTCTCACTGACGTCATGCAGGAGGTCACCCAGGATCTCTAGGAAGGCTACCCTCTCTCTCCCGTCAGTGGGTATGTAGACGTTGATGAGGAGCAAGCTCTGGTGTGCCAAGGTGACGTGGACAGTCAGCAGCCAGCTGGGGACGACCTCTTGTGCCACCGCCGAGTCGTACTGCAGCTGCAGCGAGAGGAGAGTCACCACTCCTGCACTGAGGTTGGTGCCGTGGCTCAGAAACAAGCGACCTCTCCAGGAAGCATGCCAGTCAGCTTGAACGTGCACGTCGCTGTGCGTCTCCTGGAGAAAGGCGATTGCCAGTCACTTCTGCCACAAACCCTCCAGGATGGCCATCCGCTTCACCAGGTCTCTGCAGCCATTGGTGTTTAGCGAGGCAATTGTGGTAACCGCCATGAGCAGGAGAATAGAGGAAGGATAGGCAGGGTACAGGCAGGAGAGAAGGTGACAGAGCCGGGCAAAAACTACAGAGACAGGGGGAGGCCTAGTGTTGCCCTACCCTATTCCATGGGCCTGCCTCGGCCCCACACCTCCCTCACCCGGGTCACCAGCTTCTCAAGCCAGAAGGCAAGTTGACGCGTGCCCGGCTCCCGGTGCATGAGCCTTGCCGCATCACTGGCAGTGTGGGCACACCACAAGGGGTCTGAGCACCATTGCCGGATACTCTCTGACACATTCCTCTGGCCCTTGGTCTGTTCTAAGAGGTTGAGGAGGCCTCCATAGCTGGGGGCCACTCGGGGGGTTGCCCAGCAGGAGCTGAATGATGCCGGTGGGGCTGTACTCTGAGAGGGGACCTCCCAGTGAGACCAGTGAAAGTGCCCGCAATGGCCAGGCTCCCTAGCAGGCCCCTCTCAGTATCTGGGTCGAGGACCATCTCTGGGAAATCGATCCCCATCCGCTTTGGGGGGCAAATGTCATCCCGCTCCTGGGGCTGCTTGTGGCGCTCAGAGGGCAGGCACTCCATCTCCTCCTCCTCAGCCTCGGTGGGCAGGGGAGTGGGCGGGGCAGTGGCAGGACCCTCTGCTGTCTCCTGTGCCTGATGCTGGGAAGGCAGGCACTCTCCCCCTGCCTTGCCACTCACTAGCCCCATGAGCTGGGATGGGGGCGAAGGATTGCCAGATGTCGCTGGGACAACCTCAGTCATGGCCTGAGGTGGCAGGGTTTCTGGGGGGGCAGGCAGGGTGGGGCCAGGTTCCCTGGCTACATTTTCCCTGGTGCTGTCCCAGACAGGCCCCAAAGGGGCAGGGTCTCCTTTAGAAGCTCCTTTTTGCCTCTTGTTCTTAGCCTTTTTTGGGAGCAGCTGGCACCTCCCCCATAGGGGGCGGGACAGGCTGCTTGGGGTTTGCCACCTCCGGGTCCACCACCTTGGCTGAGGCAGGGGTGGAGGGAAGTGGGGGGGAGGTCTCAGTTACTCCACATGATGGGGGCCCAGCACCTGAGATGCTAGCCACCCTGGGTGGAACTGGGACAGGGAGGGAACGGGAGGACTCCCCAGCCCCTCCACCGGGTTGCTGGCAGCCATCCTGGGCAAGAGAGGGTTAACTCTCCCACGGTGGGGGGGGGAAGCCTCAGACTGACCCTAGGGACTGGGAGGGGGCTAAAACAGCCCCAAAAATGGCCTGTGGGGGGGCAGAGCAACCTTGCAGGGGCTGAAGGCAAGCCCTAAGGCAGGAGGAGGTGGCAGAGACCATGGTAAGGGGCTCTGGAGGAGGGAGGCAGCAAGAATCAAAGGGAGAGCACAGGCAGGAATGGGGGAGAGGCATAGGCAAGCAAGGACACCAGAGCCCAGGGAGAAACACTCAGAAAGCTGGGAAAGGGGGCAGAGAGAGTGTCCCCAGGCACTGGCTGGGGAGAGGCAAGGTTTGGGGTGGGGAGAGAAACAGGGCGGTCAGGGAGCAGGGAGGAACATTCAGGAGGGACCTAAGCTGGAGGAGCTCAGAAGGGCTTCACCTAGCCACCACCATCTAGAAAGACGGACAGAAAAGCAGAGAAAGAGAAGCCCTGGGATTTCGGGATAAATACGTTGAGAGGTGACATTTCAAACCGACTATGCCAGAACATCAGCACACCTAGGTTTCCAATGTGAGTGTTCTCCTCCTGATGTATGCTGTCCTTCAAGTTGCCTCAACTACCTATGATTTAACTTTTCATCCTGTTTCATCCCTGCTATTTTATTCTCCGTCAAGAAAGAAATGTTACTTATCACCCTATCAGCCACATAAAAAGCGGCAAAAAATAAATACAGGTCCAGATATATATCAATTGATGATATTCTTGTTGTAAACGAAGAGAAGACTATTTCCAACAAGTTTGTTCCAACTCATACTATAACATTTCTCATATGCTAAGAATTACAGCCAAGCGGACAGTGGTCTAAATGCTTACTTATATTCAGCTGCTTATTTAAATCAGATAAATAAAATTGCCATGCTTTAGATGCGATATCAACAGCAATTGCCAAAGCAGCAGCTCAGGGTGAAAAACTACAGAGGCAGAGTAGTCTATCAGTACAGGATGGTGACAGAAGGTCATGCTAGGGACTGAAGGTCATTTTAACGGATTGAATGTCATTTAATGATTGAAAAATCTCAGAGAAGGGCTGAAGACAACTTATCCTGGCCTCACATAAACAGTGGCATTGAGGTAGCTGTCATGGTTTGTTGTGCTTGCCAAAAATACAAACCAAGGCCAATTCAAGCAATAATACCTGCATTGGTGACACAGGAAAAATTGGCTTCCTTGAGTGAAGTAGGCATTGATTTGATTATGTTGACTGGGGGGAAATATATATTTGTTCTAAGCTGTTATTCTTACTTCCCTGAAAGACTTTTTACCAGAAGACAGTACTGCTAAAGAGATGCTCATGTGTGTCAAATCTATCTTTGCTAAATATTGCATATCTGACATAGCAGAGTCTGGCAACAGGCTGCAGTTTACCGGACATGAATTCAGGCACATTCAAATTATGTCTAGACACATAGGGTTTGATCATAGTTCATCTTTACATACCTACGTGGCACCGAGGCAGCCAGAAAGGTGCAAAGTTCAGCATTTATGCACAGAGTGTTGCAGTCATGAGGGCTCAGCATTGCTGCAAATCAGAACCTGAGGCCTCAAGACACCTTGAAAATGAGGAACGCACAGCTAGGAGTAGATTCAAAAGGGATTTAAGCATCTACATTGGGATATAGGCAGAATTGAGGCCCCTGTGACCAAAACTATAATTAAAGAAAACCAAACCTACTAGACAGGTCAGTGCTGGCACTCCATTGGCACTGCAGCTTGGCATTGATGTCCACATCCTACTTCACCTTGACTTGTCTGGGAGGGTAGTTACATCGCCACATAAATGCAAGCTTTGGCCCCTACACAAAGATCAGGTTCTGTTTCCACTGGCAAACTTTTGCTTGCCCTCCACTTCCTTTTTGAGTGTGTTTGGCAGAGGGTGATTGTCCCATGTTTTAGCTCTATGGTCTAGTGGTTTGGGTACTTGCACAGGGAGTGAGAAAGCCAGGTTCTAGGTCCCGTCCTCATCCAGATGGCTTCATCTTTTACTTCCTAGCAAACTGCCTGAATCATCAGCCAAGGGGTTAAGCACTACCAAAAGAACAAGCACACTCCACCCTTTCTCTTAAACCCAGCCATGGGGCAGCTAAAAGGAGAAGATAAATGGGGCTGAGAGAAGAGCAGGTCAGTGGGAGAGTGGCTCACTGCTGTTGAAAGTAGGATTCTCTGGTGGCCCTTTCCTCCTTCCTGCACCTTTCATGTAATATTTGATGGGAGCGAGTAGGATGATTGCTGCCTCAGTGGGGTAGGGACCAGAGACACCTAGATTTTAGATTTGATTTCCCTCTATGGGGAGCTAGGAGGAGTGCAATCCAGAAGAAGTGTGGCAGGGGCAGCTAAGTGCCACTTACGGTGAAACAGCCCTATGTTTCTCCTGACACTGAGTCCTGCTTCTGCCCTTGAGCTGGGAGCTTGAGCAGTGAGCTCACGGCTCATTTCTCAGCCTGGTTGGAACCTAGGTACTAGGACTAGGGACAGAAATTACACATAAACCGGTATAAGTGATCAGAAACCGGTTCAAATCTGTGACAACAAAATTTCAGTGCACATAAACCACTTTCAACATCTATGTAGAATCAGTTTATTGAACCTCTGTCCCAGATCCCATCCAGATTCAAGTTAACTCACAGTCTCCCAGCATCCCAGGATGCTTTGCACCTCCCCAGCAATCTCCCACCCAACTTGCAGGGTGGGCAGGCTAGCCTTGGCCTAGCTGTCTGCTCCAGCCTAGCAGGGAGGTGTGCTTTAGCACCCCCTGTCTTCTGGCTTGGGTAACTGCAGGCATGTGGCTGCATTTCCAGAATCAGAAGTGAATGTCTGTTCACTTGTATATCGGTTCTATCTATGCAGTTTATACTAACTTGCGAAGATTGACTCAATTCAGCCTTGGGCTTACTGACTGTCTGTACTTAGCCTAGGTGAGCTGCAAGCTTTTCCTATGTCAAAGCAATGAGTTTTCTTTTCCTAGCCAGTTGTTGGGCTACAGTTGTCGGGCTGAAATTTTCCAACTGAAGTCCGCCTGGGGCAGACACCAAGCCTGGAAAAGCTACGAGCAACTAAATGCAGATTCCTAAAATGGGAAATGTCATGCATTCCTAATATTATGCAGAGCTTATATATATGGTAGCTGATTAAATTGCCAGATATTCAAAGGTGATGAGTTCCCACAACGAATGAATCCATTATCCACTACAATTATCTGCTGTCCCAAAACTCTCCACTTAAAAAGAAAGCAAGAGAGAAAAATAAAAGAACTTATGGTTGCAAAGTAAAGCCAGCATAACTGCCCATTGCATCATTTGCCAAACCTAAGCACACAAATAGTTAAGAGGATGAATCACACACTGCCACATAATAAACAATTACATTATTCTTGTTCGGAATAAATATACTTTTCACAATGGCTTGACAGCCTTTACTCTGTCCCATGGGTTTTCTTTATCTCAAATTTTGCTAGGGGCATTTAAATATGTTCTTTAAAGGATTAAAAGTGCTTAGAATTAAGGTTTATTGAGAACAGTATTTTATATGAAGTTTTTTTTGGAAAATGTGCATAATATCAACTTAAACTCAGATACCTATACACAATTTTGGTATATTTAAAGTATGCCATTTATGGATTTATAGCTATAATATTCCCCTCTTGAGAAAAGAAATGAATTTGCTTCTGAGATAAGCATTGTAAGATTTAGCCTTAACTATTTATTCCCTTTTTTAGTCCTTAAGTTTTTGGTACATGGTGTGAAAGGGAAGGCATCACTTTTGTGGTTTATTTTGGACATGTGGTTGCCTCCCCATAGTGGAAACTGCAAACAAGGCATCAGCCTATTCAAGGTAATTAAGTAGCCTCCATTACTGTAATATCTAAGTGTGTCATAATATTCATTGCACTTGTCTTCACAAGACCCCAGTGAGGTATTGGATTGTATTACTCACATCTCACAGATGGAAAATTCAGACATAAAGAAGTTAATTGACTTACACTAGTTTTTTGGAGGGAATCTGTGTAGTATAGGTAAAGGAAAAAAAGGTTTTCCAAGCCAAAGGCTAATGCCTGAACCGTGGCACTGCCATCTTGTTATGTACATGTATCAGTGCAGTGCCCAACAAAATAAACAGGCATTTTACAAATACAACTATTTGCTCTTCTGTTGGATACCACAGGACAGGGGGTTAGCTCTACTATGAAGAAGCTATCACCACTGCATCAGAAGTGTATATATAGCTAGGACTATAATTTGAATCCTATAAGCTTTAGTTAATCATCTTGTGGTCACTGACAATTGATCTTTTGAGTTCAGGATCCTGAGAAAAGTAAAGGAGAGCAACAGACCCTGGACCCTGGACTCCAGAAAAGCAGACTTCAACTGAGAAAGTAGGGAGTCCAGGATAGCTGGTTGTATTTTAAAGAAACCTTATTGAAGGTGCAAGAACAAATCATCCAGCTGCACAGGAAGACTAGAAAGTATGGCAGAAGACCAACATGGCTTAGCAGGGAACTCTTCAGCGAGCTAAAATACAAAACAGAAGTGTATAAGAAGTGGAAACTTAGACAAACAACTAGGGTGGAGTACAAAAGAATTGCTTGTGCATGCAGAGATGAAATCAAGAAGACCAAAGCACAACTGGAGTTACAGCTAGCAAGGGGCATGAAGGGTAACAAGAAGCATTTCTATAAGTATATCAGCAACAAGAGGAAGATCAGGGAAAATATGGGTCCCTTACTGAATGGGGGAGGCACCCTAGTGATAGATGATGTGGAAAAGTGCTCAATGCCTTTTTCACCTGAGTCTTCACAGACAAGGTCAACTCCCAGACTACTGCACTTGGCAGCACAGTTTGGAGAGGTGGTGAAAAGCCAACATGGCAAAAGAATAGGCTAGGAACTATTTAGAAAAGCTGGACGTGTACAGGTTCATGGGGCTGGATGTGATGCACCCAAGAGTGCTGAAGGAGTTGGTCAATGTGATTACAGAACCAGTAGCTGTTATCTTTGCAAAGCTATATCAGTTGGGAGAGGTCCTGGAAGATTGGAAAAGGGCAAATATAGTGCCCATATTTAAGTAAGAGGAAAAGGTGGATCAAGGGAACTACAGACTGCTCAGCCTCACCTCAGTTGCTGGAAAAATCCTGGAGCAGACCCTCAAGGAACCCATTTCTAAGCACTTGGAGGAGAAGGAGGTGATTAGGAGCACTCAGCATGGATTCACAAGGGGCAAGTCATGCCTAACCAACCTGATTTCCTTCTATGATGAGATGACTGTCTCTGTGGATGCAGGGAGATTTGTGGATGTGACGTACCTTAACTTTAGCAAGGCTTTTGATATAGTCTTCCACAGAATTCTTGCAAGAAAGCTAAGGAATTATATGTTGGAAGAATGGACTGTAAGGTGGATAGAAAACTGGCTGGATCATCAGGATCAAAGGGTAATAATCAATGTCTTGATGTCTAATTGGTAGCCAGTATCAAGTGAAGTACACCAAGGGTCAGTTTTGGGGCCAGTTTTGTTCAATATCTACATCAACAATCTGGAAGATGGGGTATAGTGCACCCTCAACAAGTTTGCAGGTGACAGCAAGCTTGGGGGAGTAGAAGATATGCTGGAGGATAAGGCTAGGATTCAGAGAGACCTAGACAAATTGGAGAATTGGACCAAAATAAATCTCAGAAGGTTCAACAAGGACAAGTGCAAAGTCCTGCACTTAGGAGGGAACAGTCCCATGCACTGGTGCAGGTTGGGGACTGACTGGCTGGGAAGCAGCTCTGCAGAAAAGGACCTGGGGGTGACAGTGGACAATAGGCCAATTATGAGCCAGCAGTGTGCCATTGTTGCCAAGAAGTCTAACAGCAAATCGGGCTGTGTTAGTAGGAGCATTACCAGAAGTGATGATTCCCTTCTACTCGGTACTGGTGAGGCTACACCTGGAGTCCTGTGTCCAGTTTTGCCTCCTCTCCCCACCCCATGGAAATGATGTAGACAAATTGGAGAGAGTCCAGCAGAAGGCAACAAAAATGATGAGAGGGCTGGAGCACTTGACTTCTGAGGAGAGAAGAAGAGAACTGTGCTGATTTAGTATGGGGAAGAGGAGACTGAGAGGAGTTTTAATAGCAGCCTTCAACTCCCTGAAGTGGGGTTGCAAAGAGAATGGAGCTGGACTGTTCTCAGTGGGAGCAGATGAAAGAACAAGGAGCAATGGGCTCACGTTGCAGCAAGGGAAGTTTAGGTTAGATATTAGGAAGAATTTTATCACCGGGAAGATAGTAAAACACTGGAGCAGGTTACCCAGAGAGGTGGTGGAGTTTCCATCCTTGGAGGTTTATAAGACTTGGGTAGACCAAGCCCTGGCTGGAATGATCTAGTGGGGGATGGTCCTACTTTGAGTAGGAGGTTGGACTTGATGACTTTCTAAGGTCCTTTCCAGCTCTAACTTTCTGTGATTCTAATAAAGTCATATATAATTCATTCTAACCTGCAACTAGTCAACAGAATACACTTTACTCAGTAATAGGTAATGCTTCCATTAATGTCAATGATAACAAGACTCCCACAGATAGTTAATGCATGAGAATGAGGTTTAAACACCCAAAAGAACAAAGGTGACTGAAATGTTTCAGACATCAGGATTCCAAAAATATATTGGATCTCAAAGTATTTTTAATTGACACAATTACCAGAAATTCTCCATATTTTTTCAGCAGCTATAAACCCAGCCAAACTATTTCAACATCTATAAATTTGCATTGTGAAATTTTAAAATGAAAATATAAATGTTTTAAAAGAAAAAAATGTTTTAAACGTTTTTTTAAAAAGCATGTTTAAAAAAAATGTTTTAAAAGAAAAAAAAATGTTTAGCAAAATGGCATTGCCTATTTTTATTTCCTCTAATTTCATTCAAGGATAATAAAATTAGGCACAGGCAGTCCACAATAAGGATCATTAATAACTTTCCTTAAATATAAATTATGCTCTTCAAATGTTGATAGTGCAAGAGTTTCCAAGGAGACTTAACTGCCTGGAAAGTTTAAAAGGATAGTAGCAAGCTGTTTCTGAAAGCTGGAATTTCAAATTAGGGTAACTTTAATGGCCTATTACTTGAAAAAAGAGTCTTTGATGAATTTTCTTCCAACTGTTTAGAGTTTCAGAAATCACCTTCTCTACTTTTCAATATAAATTTTCTATACTTTCAGCCAACACACATCTTTTGAAGCAAAATTATGCTAAAATGGGGCTTTAAATGATAGGTGGCTGCAATTTGACTTTCCTGAAGGGAACCACCGAAAGAACACCTTCACTGGGAAAAAGGCATATTCTGAACTCCAGGGCTAGGTACAGACATTCAAAAAGCCTGAGGCAGAATCAATCTAAGTCAGGGGCAGTCAATTATTTCAGGCAGAGGGCTGCTTACCAAGTTTTGGCAAACTGCTGAGGGCTGCATAGGTAGCCCCACCCCCTTGATAGGTGCCCCGCCCCCTGGTCACCATCTTGTGACTGGAAGTCCCACCCCCTAACCCCTGACCTTTGCCACCAGAAGTCCTTTCCCTTGCCCCCACAAGTACTCCTTTCAGCAAGGGGTTTTGCTATCTAAGGACCAGAATAATACTAAATTATATTCTAGAAAATGAACATTTACAACATTCATTAAATTGATTTAAAAAAATATTTTTGTCCTGATTTACATGTGTTTCTGTGGTGTGCATAGTGGTGATTGCACAATAGCTTAAAATGAAGTCTTACTCTTGTATATTGTGGGGGCTGGGTATAGATTTGTGGGGTGCTGTGGGTCTGTAGGGTGGGGGAGAATGTGTGTGTATGTGGGGTGTGGGTGGGTATGGGGTTTGTGGGGAGTTAGGTGTGGGGGAGGGTGGCTGGAGTTTGTGCATGGTAGTGTAAGGGGGGTGTGGGTGCATGTGGGACTCACCCTATGAACACACACACACACACCCACACCCCTGCACCGGTGCAGTCCCATGCTCCACAGTCCAGCAATGCAGCTGGGAGCCATGTGGTGCTGG
>NW_005842036.1:1103309-1130828 GCF_000455745.1 Alligator sinensis | reverse complement strand
TGCAGGTAATTACCTGGAGGAGGGGCAGAGCTGGGCTGCTCAAGCCTGCTGAGGGCTCCCTTTGGGTCCTACTGCCTCTCTCCTGTCAGCTTTGAAAGGCTGCCAGGAGAAAATGAATATTAATTTACTAAATATTTTAGGGGCCCTGCAGGCTACATACAATGGCCTAGTGGGCCAGATCCAGCCCTCAGGCCATATTTTGCCCACCCCGATCTAAATTATCAGGTTTGGGGTAAGAAGTATAGTTTAGATTGGTAGCAAACAGAATGCACATTTGCCCTTTGGTAGGTGGGGAGGGGCAAATTGTAGAGCAGGTTTCGCCATTTTTAAACCAGTCTATATGTACCGAACTTCTGTTCTGTTATGGGTATAGGCCAGTTTCCGAGCTCATAGCCTGTAGTTTTACGATGAGTTAGCAGACCAAAGTAAACCTTATTTTCTTCCCTAAACATTATGACGACCTGTTAATGATACAAAGTGCTTTGCAGTCAATGGGATTTTACCTCATTTTCATTCTCCCATGTTAACCACCTAGACCAGGTACAGATGTTACATTTTTATCAGTATATCTTGTCTTGACTAGGAGTTGGCCCTGCTTTAGTTACTACCTATGTGAGTTTGGAACACACTTTGTTTCCAGAGTGAGAACAGAAACCACCTTTCCATAATACATAGTACAAGGAGGTGGGAATATTCAGGAAAGCAGAAGGTATAGTCATTCTTCACCAAACCTGGAGACCATTAACTAACTACTTGATGGGCCCTACGTGGGTTCTGGGTAGGAGCTTTTTCTCCCTGCTACAAACGATATATCTAATTTGGAAAATATTCATAAGATTTCCTAAGCTTGGCTCTTTGAGACAAAAATAGAAGTAATCTCTTCAATGATTTATAAGATTACTTTAGAGACACAGTGTGGAACATACATAGTAAGGCAGTGACTGAAAACATTCTTAATTGTAGACATGTTGCATTCTGGGACATAACACCACTATTTGCCCTAATGAATGTTGTATTATCACTTCCATGATAATAGACCTGGCTTTTAGAAGCCTTGGGAGAATGCCACTCTAGGTACTCTTTGAAGAGAGAGAGCTAGAAATGCCAGCGTTAATCTGATCTGCTATTTAAAATGGGTGTCCACCCCTTTTCCTTGTGAAGAGGGCTTTGGAAAGAAACAGTGATAAATGGGGATTGAATTTGTCACTGATTCATCCTAAATGTTATGGTGGGATATGCTCTTGAACTGAGGGCTAAACTACCATGATTTACCTTCTGCTTACTCCAGAATAAAAAGCAAACAAATGAGCTATTATCACAGAAGAGCTGATATGTGGTAAAAACTTACCCACTTCCATCCAGAGGTAAGTTTCCCATATGTCCATTGGATCCTTTGGAAACTCCCAACCAATAGTTATTCTCAGTGTTCCCTCTACCTATTTATATCTTGCCTTTAAAGCCCATGAAAACCATTTTTTCAGCACTATCATAAAAACACAATTGGCTTGTGTTGACTAGGATTTTGCCTTGCCTCAATTACTCAGTTAACTAGCATGAGTTCAGAACATACCTTGTTTCCTGAGTAAGAACAAAGTTCACCTTTCCATAATATGCTGTCCCAGGAGGTGGGATAAAATGTCTTGATAAAATATCAGATATGTTTGGATGTCCAGTTGACACTGTCCTTTAGCTACTTGTAACAGTTCTTGAGAGCACCCCCATCCCCATTCCCTCTGCTTGCAACAGAGCCCGACTCGTCCAATGAGCAGATAATTGACCTCTAGGTAAAGGACTAAGTAGCAGAAGAGACAGCAAGGAGATGAACCTGGATTTGGTCTGTCAGCTCAGGCACTCACCTCTTGTTCCTGCCATGCTATTAACCCATCCTTTCTAAGAGCCCAGTCCAGGTTCTTCTTAAGTCCACAGGGGTCCTTAGGAGTCAGATTTGGCCCAATAGATGTTCCATAGTGGAGATGATAATACCTACCTCAAGAGGGAGACTTGGGGGCAAGGTCAAATGTTGCTACTGCTGTTTCAGCTACTGCCACCCAACAGCAACAATGTGGCACCGACTTGGAAGTCAACAAGGTCGAGTCTCACTGCTCATCCTAGTGGATCCGACAAGGGAAGGGCAGGCAGGAGGAGTTACTGCCAGTGAAAGCAAAGGCAGCCTCAAGAACAGGTGGCCAAGAATTGGCCTATGCCACACCTCTGCCCTCTGCTTCTTCTTGGAGACACTTCTACGCCCCTCCTGATTAAAGCTTTGGCATCTTAGGGGACAGCCATTTCAAGTGCACAAGAGTCCCAGGGAGCAGACCACCAAGATTTCCAGAGTCCTAGTCCAGAATTTGAATCCTTTGCCCCAGACCCTTATACATCTTAGTACAGAAGGGCTTAACTACAGAGGAGATTTCAAGATTCAAAGAATGCTGCGTTTCCCATGCTTTAGCTTTAACCTGATGTATTTGGCTTCCCACTGTCCATGACAACTGGCCTGGACATCTTGAGGTCATGAAGCCATAGCTGCAAACATACAAAAATGAGGTGTTGTTCAATTTATAGATCTATTTTACTTGTGTTCTGGCCACTGGAGGGCAACATAATCAGACCCATGACAGAAGGTCTGAATGCACATGTGAGGGGATAATCCTGCATGTTCACAAGACTGGCCCTAGCCTTCAGTGAGCATGTGAGCAAAGTTCCAGCAATGGACTAAAGTCTTGTTCTTGCTCCCAGTGAATTCATTCACCAAACAGATGCTGACTATATCAGAATTCAATCAAGGATGATTTTTGTCCTTCTACCTTCCCTGGGAACAGAGCTGTGCACCATCTGTGAGAGAAAATAAAATGCTCTCAGTTATAAATGACCCATGAGAATATATGTTCTCATGTGGCTGATCCAAAGGAAGACTTTGTGGATATGGATCAAATCTTAAGGCCCTGATGCTTTATAGTATATTGACCTTCACAACTGGCAGAAGGGCACTTATAAGGTTGACCTTGCCATATCTATGCCTCTGTGTAGGTTGAACTCTAGGTTCACAAAGCCCAGATCCTCAAAGGTATTTAAGAGCCTAATTCCATTTATTTCCCATTGGCTCCTAAGTCATTGAGGTACTCTTGAATATTACTCCATGTGTTGCTAAAAGTCACTGAGCCTGGGCTATCCCTACCAAAGCTGGGAAGACTGGGCAATCTGCAACTCCAGGTCTGTACAGTCCTCAAAACTGTGAAAGACATGGCTGACCAGAGATACCTGATGCTTAGGAATGATCCAGACCCACCAGAATCTTTCCCTCATGCTAAATGGAAATGAAAGTCAGTGGGAAGTAGACATTTCAGAAAACATTATTTTTCAATATTACAAGCACAGTGATATATTCAACGTGCCCTAATTGTCCTAACCAGAAGAGAAATAAAAAGGAAATCCCCGTGGCTTTCCTGTTTGTGCAGCCAAGAGAGGAAGCACGTAACTTAGTTACATATGAGAACTGACCTACAAACAATGCGGATAGTCAGGCTGTAGTACAGAATGAAGCCACATACTGCTCAGAGAGTTATCAAGTGCAGAATGGGTTGCAACAGCTGAGGAAGGCCTATTATAAAGCAATTCTCATGAAGCCTCTATAAGAGACCAAGCGACAGGAAATAAAAAGGGGGGTGGGGGGGGTGCAATGGACAGAGCAGCCAAGCCTGGAAAATTATATAAGATGCTGACCATCATCAGTGATTCCCTCCCCCCACCCCCCACCCCTTCTCAGCAGCAATGAATTTGGTAGTAAAATCAGCAGAAAGGCAGTGTACAGGTCCAATACTGTCAGGAATAAAGCAGACCCAAGGGAAAGGCTAAATGGCCAATAATTGCAGGTTATTATACACTATGCTACAGCACAGTGGAAAGCTGGTCAGCTATTAGCAAGGTTGGAAGGAATAATCAAACGGACAAGGGGAAAGTTTAAACTCTTCAAGGTACCTCTCCTCGGAAGCAAAGCTGTGGGACTGAGGGCTGGGAATAGATGCCAGTGACTTGGGTAGGGGGTGGTCCAGGACACTGGCCATAAGGTCTTCCCTGGTGAGGTAGAGCAGTCACCTGTACTGGAGCTTGTGTTTGCGAGATGCTCAGACACTATGGTAATGGGGCATGGAGAATCAGGTGAAGGACCAGATTCTCAGAAGATGTAAATCAGCACTAGCTCAGGGTCTCTGCAGGTTTAGATCTTCGGGAGCCCCAGGCAAAACTTCCTCTACCAGCCCCTACAGCTGCCTAGACAATAGGACAAAAACACAACCGTCTTGCAGCCCAGGCTCCAGATTTCCATTAACACCACCTCTACATGAGAGAGACATTGATTGACCTGACCTGGGGATCCTTCTCATTGCTCCCTTAGAGCCCATGAGGGACTGTTTTGTCCCTTTTTCTTGAGAACCATTGACTCAGTACAGTAGTTACATCGATTACATAGATTTCATAGAGATTAGAGCTGGAAGAAACCTTGTAAGATCATCGGGTCCAGCCCCCTGCCCAGAGGGCAGGAAGTCAGCTAGGGTCAAAGGATCCCAGCAAGATAGGCGTCCAAATGTCTCTTAAAAGTGTCAAGAGTAGGTGCTTGCACCACCTCTGGGGAGTGTCTATTGAAAGTCTTGGAGGTTCAGACAGTAAAGAAGTTTTTCCTTATGTCCAGCCTAAAACAGTCTTGGATGAGTTTGTGACCATTGGACCTTGTCATTCCTTGGGGTGCTCTGGTGAACAGGCATTCCCCCAGATCCTGATGCACACCCCTTAGAGGCTGCCACCAAGTCACCCCTGAGCCTGAGCTTTTCCAGGCTGAAGAGGCCCATGCCTCTCAGCCTCTCTTCATAAGGCCTATTCATGTTCATGAGCCTCTCTTCATAAGGCTTGCCCTCTGATCATGCATGTGGTTCTCCTCTCAACTCTTTCAAACTTCTCCACATCCTTCCTGAATTGTGGAGCCCAGAACAGGACACAGTACTCCAGCTGTGGCCTCACCAAAGCCAAGTACAGCGGGAGGATGACATCCTGGGTCTTGCTTGAGATCCATCGGTAGATGCAAGCCAGAATTCTTTTCACTTTGCCAGCTGCGGTATTGCATTGGTGGCTTATATTCATCTTGTGGTCCATCATGACCCCCAAGTCTCTTTCGGTCATGGTGCTAATGAGTGTAGCATTGCTGAGCCTATAATGGTGATGTAGGTTTCCCCGCCCCCCCCCCCAAGGTGGAGCACCTTGCATTTCTCCGTATTGAATGACATCAGATTTTCATCCGCCCACCTTGCAAGCCTATCGAGGTTAGCCTGGATCACCAGCCTATCTTCAAGTTTGCATACTCTTCCCCAAAGTTTGGTGTCATTGGTGAACTTGGCCAGTCCACTTCTGACAGCAGAGTCCAGATCGTTTATAAAGACATTAAAGAGTACAGGTCCGAGAACAGAGCCTTGGGGGACACCACTAGTCACCAAGTGCCATGTTGATTCGGCTCTGTCAACTGCCACCCTCTGGGTCCAACCTCGGAGCCTGTTCCCCAGCCATCAGACTGTGGTGTAGTAGAGGCTGTAATTGCCCAATTTTTCCATCAGGACATCATGGGACACCAAGTCAAAGGCTTTTTTAAAGTCCAAATATACGACATCAACATCTTCCCTTTTGTCCAGGTGATAAGTCACCTGGTCATAGATGGAAATGAGGTTGGTCAGGAAAACCTGTGCCGGCTGTCCCTCAGGATGATGCCTTCTGTTAGCCTGTCAAGAATGGTTTCTTTGATATTTTTTTTTTCCAAAATCTTCCCAGGGATTGAGGTCAAACTGACTGGCCTGTAGTTTCCTGGGTCTTCTTTCCTCCCTTTCTTGAAGATGGGCACCACATTGGCCCTCTTCCAATCTTCAGGTACTTCACCGAGCACCACGAGTTCTTGAATATCTGTGCCACTGGCTGCGCTATGATGTCTGCCAGTTCCCTTAGCACTCTTGGGTGCAGTCTATCTGGACTACCTGATTTGTGGGGGTCCAGCCTCTCAAGATGCTCCCTCACAAGATCTACACCAATGGTGAGCATATATTCACCCTCATCCTGGTCATCCCGCATCACGTTAAGCAGAGTGGTCCCATTGGGCTGGTGAAAAACAAATGCAAAGTACTCATTAAGCAGATTGTTTTTTTTTCCTGGGTGTCAGTACTCAGCTGCCCCAGCTGGTTTAGGAGGGGTCCAATGTTTCCCTTGTTTTTCTTCTGACTCCCCACATATCTGAAGAAGGACTTTTTTTTGTCCTTGATTTGTGTAGCCAGTCTGAGTTTTGGTCTCAGCCTTGGCTTCCCTAGTTCACTCCCTACAGGTGCGGACCAGTGCAGTATACTCCTCCTTCATGGCGTTTCCTCTCTTCCATCCTTTGTAAACCTCTCTTTTTAGATGTAGGAGGTCTATGAGTTCCTTGTTGAGCCAAGTGGGTTGTTGAGCCCTTTTACCACCTTTCTTACAGGTTGGAATGGACTTCCCTTGTGCTTCTAGGACTGCTTCCTTAAGGAGCAACCACTCATCATGAACTCCCCTCCCTATCAAATCATGGCCTCTCAGGGCCTCAAGAACAAGCCTCCTGAGCTTATGAAAGTCAGCTTTCCTAAAGTTAAGGACACCTATTGCTTTGCCAGCTTTGCAATGGCCAGTGAAGGTGCTGTACATGCACACACCAGCCTTTCTCAAGGCACTCTAGATGCAGTGCTGTAGCAATCCCTAGCTTTTAATCATTGCTTGCTTTCTCTGAATCCAAGATCAAAGAGAAGCAGAGGGAGCAGTGTGTATCTGCTAGACATGTGGGGACCATTCCTGGGAGTACAGGATCCAGAAAGCTTATCCGAGCAAACTTCAGAAGCGCTGTTGGGTGGCCTGCTGCCACAGCTGAAACTAAATGGGAAGGTTGGTTTCCCCAGCAGCCAAACTGGGGGCCCAGACAGTGGCCATCCGGTTCATGAGCTAGCATGGGGCTGCCCATCAGAGCTCCCAGGCAGGCACGGCCAACTAGGCAATGAGCCCAAGATGGGCTGCCTGTTAGGGCCCCAAGAGGGGCAGCATGCAACCCCTCCCTCTAATGTATCCCACTGCTCTGGGAGGTAAAGCAGTATTAAAGTCTTTATTTTCTCAATGGGGAATGAAGGCAAAGCAAAGCAAAATGAGTCTGTACCTGAGGAGGGGACTGAATCCAGCTTTTCCATGCCCCCAGGCCTTACACTTGGTTTCCTTTGCAGCTGTTCCACATTCAAAAATATGTGTTGTGTGATTCTAGTGCATCTATTCAGTGTAACAACAGGGATTATTTGTAACCGTCCACATCTGTCACCATCCACAGCAAGCCCAGGTTTAGTTGTTTCCTTTGGTGTTGTTTAAATGACTTTTCCACATGATTATTTCAGCTCCCTTTAAGCAGCCTGTGCCAAGTCTGTTCTAAAGATGAGCCAGTGGGGGACAGAAGCAGCAGGTAGAGCCTTTCTCAAGTGAAAGGGGACCTGAGGAAGCCTCTTAAAACCCCCACAGATCTGCATTTTTGAAAGGGATCATTTTTAAAGTGATTGGTTTGGGTTTTTTTTTTTTTTCCACCTGGCAAGGCAACAGGATCTCTTAGGGCTGTGAAAGGAAAAATAAATCGAGTCTGGGAAATCCATTCCTCCCTTGAAGATTTTGTCTGCCAAATTTGGAAAAGAAATGCAGCCACTCAGGTACAAAACGGGAGGATTCAGGCTTAAGAGCAACTCAGCCTTAAATATGGAGTTGCTATCAGGGAGCCCACTGGTGAAGCATAGTGGGTACACATGGGTGCACGTGCACCCCCTTGGAAGCACCAGCTGTGAAACTGGAAGTGCCACTGGAAATATGTTTCTGATTTTGCCGCTGGCTAGTGATTGGCTGCTGGGGGACCCCCGCATCGGTGATCTCATGCCCACCCCAGACTCAGGAGGCACCAATCACCCATGAGAGAGTCCATAGCTGTGTGCATGAGAAACCCCAATGTGGTCTGAAATGGGACTGATGACATAAAGTGCATTTTCCCATTGCTCCTAATAACAAATCAGGGAGGCCATACGGGGTGCTGTGCTGCTGAAGGTGCTTCTTCCAGATGACACTTTACAGCCCAGATCCTGGCCAGAGAGGGTTAGTGAAAAAAAAACAACAAAAAACCCATGATTGTTTTTACCTTCATGCCCTGGCCAACTTCCAACTAAACTAATCACATTTCTGCTCTCTGAATTCTCTCTGCAGCATCAGCTGGAGAGAGCTTCCTCCTTCGCTCTCCGTTCTGAGCGTGTCATATTGTTGCTGGGTGGTGTTCGATGGGAGTCATTCTCTATGATGAGAGACCTCTTAGATGCACAGTTTTACATCCTGGCTGGAGGAAACCATGTCTAACAGCACAGTGCCCTCTAGCACCCTGCTGGAGTATTGATTTCAGCACAGAGGACACAGAACTGTCTCCTGTATCCTCATTGCCAGCTCTAGCTGTGCAAGTGTTCAGCCTGAAAATGTCCTATCCAGCGTTATTTATGAAGCCTTTTAGGAATGGCTCAATTAAAAAAAAAAAAAATAGATTGGGACATTGGGGAAGTGCAAATTTAAAGTGAAATGAAATTAAATCAAATGAAATTAAATAATCTGATGTTCTAGCCTGGGTTCGGATTGCTGCAGAGGAGATACAAAAGCAATAGCTGAGAGGACGAGGACAAGCACCGTGCTGTCAGTAGGACTCAGTAAAAGGGCACTGTCTCATTCGGTCAAACATCAGCACGGTCCAGCAAAGTAAGACATATTTTCTACCAATGGTACTTGGGTAATTTGGTGCGTGAGAGTTGCTTTGTGAGTGGCAGTGCACGGCAGACTAGTGGGGAGAGCAGAGTCATGGGCCCTAGGTCTCTTCTCTGGTACTCATACGGGAGTGTGTGAATCCCGTAACTTTCCCACACCTCAGTTTACCTGCCAATAAAATGGAAAGATCCATACTTGAGTTTCATCAGAATGCATGCAGTGATCCATTGTGAAGCTGTTTGAACTCTTTGAAAAACTGTCCACATAAATGCCCAAAGAAGACAAGAAAGGACCTTGTTGGCTGACGGACAGATCAGAAGAGAAGTGGCACTTGAATGGGGGCTTGAAGTGTCAGCTGGTAAGAAAACTAGATAAGCGCATTAGGGCAAGTTTGATATAGCTTATAACAGGAGTAATAGAGAGGGCTGAAAACTAGACTGAGATAACTGGATTTGTTGGCTGAAAGCTTTTGGGATACTCACCAAGAAAACACAAAGACAAAACAGTGAGACGAGGGGCTCAGGAGGAGAGAGAGGAATTTAATAGCCTACGAAAAGACAAATTACCTAGAAGTATGGAGAGAGAACAGGAGACCGAATGAAACAAGATAAGCTAAAATGACAGGAGCTAGGGGTGGGGAGTGAGCACACATCTGTTTTTACTTTAACAACAGACCAAAGAGTAAAGTCCAGAGCTAGGGTGAATTCAACTATCTTTTGGGTAAAATTGATTCCACTGTTATTCCTGTGACTAAAATTGCCAATTAGGTGGCACAGGCAGGCTGTAAGGCTGCTGCATGCGGCCAAGCTTTCGGCTTGTCATACCCGCAGGAGCAAAATCCTTCCTGGATCAGCCAGCTCCCATGGCTGTGACAGAAGAATGGCAGGTCTCCTTCCAGCGGCAACTGGAGCATGCCAGGGGGAGGTGGGAAGGGGAGGCAGTGGGAAGACGGCAGTGTCATGCACACATGTGTATATGTGTGTGAGGTGGAGGGCTATGATGAAGAAAGGTTCATTTCCTTGTAGGGTTGTTTTGGGGATTTTTCCCCCCCTGGAAGGGGGACATTTCAGGAAAGACCAGTAACATGGGATCCAGTCCTGTATCAGAGCAATCACTTTCCAATTAGTGCAGGATCAGGCAGAGTAAGGAAAACACTATGGAAGGCACTTAGGGGTGCAGTGGGATTAGGGAGGAAATGATTTTCTCCTGCATTTTGCTGAGTGGGAGAAAGCAAGGGAGCTGGAACGGTGCACAGTGTAAGTGCCGTTATCCCTATCGTACGGACCGTGGAGCGGAGGCACACAAAGGCAACTCATCCACAGTTGCACAGGGGACAGGAGTCACACAGGCAAAGCTGCCTGATTCCCAGTGTAGTGCCCAAAGCACTGGACCACATCCCTGCTTAAAGGGAGCACAGCTGTCACCGGGACTGGCCAGCTGACATCTGTCATGTGTGCCAGCTTCACAGGAAAAAAGGTTGGCAAATATAATAGAGAGTGAAAAGTAAATAAGGTAAGACCTGAGGAAGGCTGCTTTGGGCCCCAAAATCTGCTTTATATTCCTCCCAGCTATACAGCTGGTGCATAAAGCAGTGGGAGCCAATCCTTTTGGCCAGTATGCCACAAATTAGCCCCACTCCCTCCCCCACCCCTGCCCAATCCACCACTTTGCTCTCTATGCTTTATCCTGTGCTCCCAGCCTGCCTTGCTGCTCTGCTTTCTGCTCCCATTCCTGTGCTGCCTGTCTGATCTTCTGCTCTGCTTTCTGCTCCCCACCCTTCCTGCTGCTGTGCTGCCTACCTCCTTCCCAACCTTGCCATGTCTTCACAAAGAGGCTGCCCATGCCACCTATGGTAGGTTGCCCCCGATTGCAATAAGTAATATCACCAACAAAAATCCTGACCTCTCATATATGTCATGGTCCATCAGGGCTACATCATCCTAACACCATCACAGGTGACATTTCAAATGCTTTGTTCAGTTGTAATACACTGAGGGCTTCATTTCTGGATGATCTGTGTTGGATTTATATTCAGCTCATATATTCACGCATACACACACACACATATATATATATGTACACACACATATATATATATATATGTGTGTGTGTGTGTGTATGCATATGCATATGTGTGTGCATGTGTGTGTATAAATATGTGTGTATATGCATATGTGTGTATAAATATGTGTGTGTAAATATGCACATGATCAGAGGTCAGGGAAGCAGACCCTACGATGACAGGCTGAGAGCCCTGGGGCTCTTTAGCCTGGAAAAGCGCAGGCTCAGGGGTGATCTGATGGCCACCTACAAGTTTATCAGGAGTGACCACCAGCATCTGGGGGAACATTTGTTCACCAGAGCGCCCCAAGGGATGACGAAGTCGAATGGTCACAAACTACTTCAAGATCATTTCAGGCTGGACATAAGGAAGAACTTCTTTACTGTCCGAGCCCCCAAGGTCTGGAACAGCCTGCCACCGGAGGTGGTTCAAGCGCCTTCATTGAACACCTTCAAGATGAAACTGGATGCTTATCTTGCTGGGATCCTATGACCCCAGCTGACTTCCTGCCCTTTGGGCGGGGGGCTGGACCCGATGATCTTCCGAGGTCCCTTCCAGCCCTGATGTCTATGAAATCTATGAAATATGAATATGTGTGTGTGTGTGTATATGTGTATGTATGCATGTATACACATAGATTATATATACACATATACACAGTATATGTAGATGTACATATGTATGTGCATGTATGTATATATAATGCATATATGTGCATATATAATCCATATGTATATGTATTCATATATACCAGTTGAATATTGGCACTGTCTCTTTAATTATCTAGGGGAAGGGTGCTTATTACATTCATAGTACAGGGATCCCATTCAACAGAATGGCAATAGAATTTTTTTAAGAAAAGAAAGGGATGAATGGATTTTTTTTTCTCTCTCTCCTTCGCCTTTTATTATGATCCATTTCTGAAGAATCCTTTTTATATATATATAATCATGTATGTACTTACTGGGTAACCCAGAAGGGAGGCAGGAGCTGTATATACAGAAAAGAGGAGTATATACAGAAAAGAGGAGCAAAATGAAGGCCGAGCTGACCTGACTCAGTGTGCAGCGGCTGAGCTGAGAATAGAATTTGGTTTCATAAATTGAACTTCTTTTCATACCTAACGTGTCCCAAAGTGCTTTACATACAGTACAATGAGCGTGATGCTGGTAGTGCGCTGGCTGTGCAGGCAAACACAGCAGTCACTATACACTCCAAAATAGCTTGCATGTAGCTTTATGTATTAGAATCTGTTTTAGCGAGAGAACGCTGGCCTTGAGAGAAGCATTAGTCCTGACTCTTTTCTGAAGGGGCAGGGGATCTTGAACTTCCCTCTGGATTGCTGTTGGAGAGGAACACAAAGGAAATGAGTCACAACAGCAGAGTCCTGTCTTTTGTTCTTGCTAGCAAGACCCTTGTTGATGCCTACATATTTCCCTCCTGTTGCCCACATCCCTCTCTGTGCACCTGGCAGTCCTCCTTTCCCTTTGTCTCTTCCCCATGCCTTTGGTTTGGGGCCAGTCTGACACCTATTAATACCAAGAGCCTTTTTGTGCATGAGAAATGTTGACTAGTAAGGGATAGGACCGCCAACAAATTATTTCAGTTGGGTGCATCCATAAGTGGCTGACTTATCGTGTCCCCCTGGCATGAAGGTTTATCAGCCCTGTGTGTAGACACTGTGCTGTGTTCAGGCACAAGAACTGGGAGATTGTAGGTATCTATTATGGGGAGCTGCAGTGTATTGTCGAACGCTCACAAGGCTCCCCCTGAGGTTTGGGGTTGAAAACCCACAAGTTGTAGGGTTCTCATCATCCTCTCATGCATTATATATGACCTAACTGTAAGAGTCTTTCTGTTGTCTTCCATAGCTGCTGGATCACCCCATAACAACTTATTTTCTCCCCCCTGCTTGTAACGGCATCTTCCAAACCACCCCCCTCACTTGGTGGAATCCTTCCTCCCTTCATCTCACCAGTACGCTTGACCTTTTCTTGTGCTTCTTCATCTTTCCCAGATAGGAAAACCATCTCAGAGCTCCTCAATGATGTGCACATTGTTATGCAGCAACGTCAAGGGGAGACTTCAGTTCTTTTGATTCACAGTCCCAGGCTTTTGCTGGGGGAGGCTTTAATATTCCCAGGTTCAGGGCTCTTTTGCTGTCAAAGCAAAGCACTCTGCAGCCTTGATCTGGTCATGAAAACCTTCTGTTCACATGTGGAAAGCTATTCATTTCAGGTCCGGACCACAGGCCGAGGGAAGACATTTCTTTTGTGTGGCACCTTGCATGTTCATGGGGAACCTGATGAAGGATATGCATTGATGCCATCGGGGTTTGGAACAAGCCCAAATACAAGATGTTCTGTGCTGAGCTAAGACCTCATTCTGCTGTTTTGGGGCCTGGTATCCCACTGTTTTTAGGCAGCTATTAGGCTAATGTTAGAGCCTATTCACACAGATTCACAAATTCACACAAGTTTAGGGCTGGAAGGGACCTCATGAGATCATCGGGTCCAGCCCCCCTGCTCTGGGCAGGATAGTAGGCCTACATTAAGGCCCTTGGCCTTAACCTGGTTATGCAGGTTTACAGAAGAGCAAAATCCGATCCTTCAAATCTAGATAGAGAAACAGAAAGAGTCCAAAGCAACGTGTGGCAAAAATATGTCCCAGAATATTAAGGTCATTCGACTATCAGAGAATAAACTGAGACTGTTCAATTGATGAATTGGTTCATTCAGAGGCTCACTGCCCTCCCCAACCTATCTTACCTTATTGACTTCTGATTTTCAAAACTACAAAGTGCTATATTGCAAGAATAGCAAAATCAATGAGACATGATAACTGTGGATAATTTGGTGTATAATCTATTGCTGACCAAGTCAAGCACTTGGGAAGGGGGGATAATCCAGCTACTTAAACTCTTTCAAAATTAAAAAAAAAATTGCCCCCCCCCCCCCCTCTCCCCGCAAAAAGAATGAAATGTCACAGGGAGACTTTAATAAAGGGTTCCTTGAAACACCTATAAATATTTTAAATGAACCTTTTGAATCAAAAAGAAGATGCGTGAGAAGGGTTAAGTGTATTATGGGAACCTGTGTGTTTTGGGGTTTGGTCTGTGTTTTTCTCTTCTGGTCCTAACAAACCTAAAACAGGGAAATTTGAACATCTCTGTGGTTTATTATGCAGGAGGTGCTTGGGAGTTGGAGGAAGATTCTCAAATGATACGGGCAATGGTGGCTTCTGCTCCATAATATTTGCATTAGCAGGGTTAGCTGTTAAGAGCTATTCTCTTTGGGTGCTAAAGCTACAGTTTTCTGGGCTGGGCTTTGCCATCAGATCCAATACCTTTGTACCACTCTGGAGGTAAAAAGGGGCTAGGGGCCTATGATCACACATGACCATGGAAAATTGTCCCCTGGGCAGCAGGGAACTCCCTGCTGGTGCTTGTGGTCCAGCTCTGAGCCTTGTGTCAGAGTCTCCCACATCCTTTCTTTTTGGGGCTGCGGCTTAACTCTGTTACACCTTAGCTCCTCTTCCCCAACATTCATGATGGACTTTGTTAGAGGTACCAGAAAGCTAAGGTTGGTGATTCCTAGAAGGGTAGGGAGAAAGGCATATCTGTTTCATGATATATCGAAACTAGGTTTCAGCTTGAAACAAAAGCAAGCGTCTCAATTCTCCACAAGAGAGGATGGAGCCCCGGCTTCTGGCACTATAGCCCATGGATGCAGTCATTAGAAGCCCTGTGGGCCCCAGCTTTGGAGGAGTGGCCAAAGCAGGGCTAGGCCCAAAACACATGGACTAGGGCATTGCCTGACTCCCAACCAAACTATGTCAGTGGCCACTGTGAAGCACTGTCAAGACTCATTAAACTCCAGCAACACTCCCCCCGCCCCCAAAAAATAAAATAAAATAAAAAAAGGCTTGATGCTGCTTTTTCCGAGCTGGGCCTAAAGCTCAGGCTGGACCAGAGATGTGACAAGCATTTTTGGGGGCTGGGGGACAGTATTAGTGGTGGCCACCATCCTTGTTCTCCCTCCAAATCAACATCCAGGACAGATTCTCTGCTTTTCCATGCGGAAGATTTCATATTTCACAGACATCAGGGCTGGAAGGGACCTCAGAAGATCATCGAGTCCAGCCCCCTGCCCCAGGGGCAGGTAGTCAGCTGGGGTCAAAGGATCCCAGCAAGTTACACTACTGCCAGACAATGAGTCCCACTGTGCCCATCGCAGACAAGGAGCATGATCAAGCCCTTTCATGCCCAAATCCAAACACTGTGGGCTCACAATCTATAACCTGTTAGGCACAGTTTTGCCTCATCAGCTACAGATGAGCAACACAATACTATCTATTAGAGATGGGTTCTCGGTGCAAAACTGGGTCAGTAATTTCAGGCATCCTAAAGGGTGAGGGTGTTTGTATCCAGGGATCTGGTGTGGTTCATAAAGATGAGGAGAGAAGGTCATTTCAGCATCTCTTCTTTGAATATATCTCTGCATTAAATACAGGAGCCCAGATTAGGTGGCCTCTGAATCTGGCTCTGTGTTTGGATTGTAAATATTGTAGAGACTGGGGGTGCTCAGGTGTTCAGGTTAGGGTCAGCTAAGTAATATTAAAATAATAATAATACTAATGAATAAACACTAAGTTTTTCTTATGGATGGCTTTTCCTTGTTTGATATTGCTTGTTGCCCAACTTGGTGTCAGGTTCAATAATGACAAGCATAGGGAACTCGCTGTCTATTTATATTTCCCCATGCCTACAGTATGAACGTGCTTGTCATGTATATAAACATGCCTGTAAGATTCATTTTAAGGGAATAAAACTGAAGCAAACTCAAAAATACAAAGTTCCCTAAAAATCTGGCAGGTAATGTCTGGGGTGAAAACTTCCAAAAAAACAACATTCAGTTGTTGACCAAGTCTCTGTCATCTCCCAACATGTAAACACACACACACACACACTCACACACACTCACAGCAGCTGGACAATCCCTTGACCCCTGTTTTCCAAGCTTACTAATGTCTCAGGGCGTGTCTACATGTAAATTTAAGTGTGCCTAAATTTAATGCGCATTAGCTTACTGTGCATTAAGCAGGTTTAGGCAAGAGTCTACAGGTGCAGGCATTAAAGCACATGAACACTGTGTGTGTGGACTAACCTGGGACTTAAGTTAGTCCCAAGTCAGTCCACACACACAGTGTTCATGTGCTTTAATGTGCTTTAACAAGGTTTTTGAACCCGAAAGCTTGCTTAATAACTATTCTCCAACCATTTTGTTTGTCTAATAAAAGATATCAAATTCACCCAAGGAATCTTGTCTGCCTGTGTCCTTAGACCAACACAGCTACAACCTAAACCCTTTAACAAGTATCAAATTTAGGTGCAATTAGCCCCAAATTGCCATTTTTAAAGTGCATTAAGGGTGTGCACATGTAGATATGTGCTCTAATGTGCCTTAAATTTAGGCTAATGCACCTTAAAGTATCTTGTGTAGATGCGCCCTCAATGTCCATACACAGGGGTTTATCACATTGCTGCTGCAGTCTTAACCATTTTGTAAAGCTTTGCATCAGTTAGGCACTGGACTGCTAGCCTCTAAAAAGCCAGGCCAAAGATACTGTAGATGTCACACCTTGGAGAGGAACAGGTAGTATCCAGGTATAATGTCCAGTAAAGCAGATATAACATCTGTTCCAAAGTCCAATCAATAAAAGAGAAAGGTGGATTTTTGGGATCAGGCCCATAGAGTTTAGATGGATTTGAGTACTATAATATGGTTGAAATCCTGGATAAAAATTAATGTACAGATCAGACACCCTGGCTATGATAGATAGATAGATAGATAGAGTGAAAAAGGAACAGATAAAGGAAGAAATGGGTTAATTTTTCTTCCAGGGTAGTACTCAGTTCGAAAGAGAAGCACAGCTGGTAGGAAACATTTTAGAAGCCTTCCCATACTGTCTGTCTATGGTATTTATATACACATGCACATACACTTCCAACACTTAGTCATCTGCCGTGCAACTGCACTAGAATGAGGATACATGAAGTCAACAGTGTTAATATTGGACCTTGACTTACATTACAACCCAGAAGCAGGAGAGTAAAATAGAAGCGTGAATGGGTTTTTCAAATCGAGTATTGCACTCTTGCAAACAAATCCAATATTGAGGCTGTGCCTATAACATATATCGTTTAATATGAGAGTCAGCACAGCCCAGCAGATGAAACATGGCCTGGGATCTCAGGAAGTCCTTTTTTTAATACTCGCTCTGTCATTGTTTCACTTGAGGCCTGAAGCTAACATTTGCAAAAGCATCCCCTGATTTTGGATGATAACTTGAGATGCATACTGCCTCATTTTCAAAGGGGTTGAGAATTTATAGTCCATCCATACTAAAAGGGGCTGTGTGTGCTCAGTAGTTCTGAAAATCAGGTTCAAAATGGGCACGGGACTTCAAAGAAGTGATATTTGTCACTTTACACCTCTGTTTCCTCATCAGCCTAACATACAGGCAAGCACACACAGACACTCACACGTACACACATTGAATTAGTACAATTAAGGTTGCAAAGTCAAGCATGCATATGTTAGGAAATGCTAGAATCAAAGCTTCTGGGGGATCTTCCATTTTGGCTGCAGTGTACAAATGCACAATGATGCACATTTTTACTTATCCCATTGCTTGCTAATCATTCCCAGAGCCCCAGCTTCACGGTGCACAGCAGAGGTGGTGCTCAGTAAATGCATTAATTCACTGCAGAGGAATAGGCAGGTGCTGGACCTGTAGGCTCCATTTCCAATGTTGTGCTTTTTTTTTGACCACAGACACATCTGTCCTCACATCCCAGTTCTGCTTCAGTTTTCCTTATAAAGCGATTAACAGTCCCTCCTCTTTATGGCTTTGAGTCCTAGTCTTTGCTCCAAGTATAAGTTTATTTGTCCTGGCCTAGAATCAACTCCCACAATCCCATTTTTGTCCACTCCATTTTTCCAGATCCGCACATACAGGTTCTCTCCCCTTTGAAGTTGAATGAGGCAGCGTCTTCCTTCCCAGGCCTAGCATGAGGGCCAAAGACAGCCCAGAAGTCTCCCTGTCCTCATCCAAACCAGATCCATTAGAGTCAAGAACATTAATTATAGTGGGAATGCTAATCACCCTTCTAGTGCAGCACGCTCAATAAGGCTGGCATCCTCAGGCCTATGAGAGCTACAATATTTAAAGTCTTCTCACTTGGCCAAGGTTGCATGGTTCTTTACAGAACCAGCACAACAGGGCTCACCCTGTCAAGTTTTACGGTCCTGGTCCAAAGTTTGGGGGCACCAGATTTTTTTTTTTTTAATGTGGGGCAAAAACAACCCATTTTCCTCTAGCCTCCTACTTAGGAAACACTAAGCAATCTCCGCTGAAATTTGCCAGAAAAAAGAAAAAAAATCGTTCCAAAGCAGATAGGCAACGTAGAAAAAATTCAGCCCAAGCAAATAAAGTTTGGCAAAATTATAAGCAAGTGCAAACAGGATCCCATAATAGGAAATGTCAGGCAACCCTAATAATTGGCGATTATACCAGCTTCTATTATACTAGTATTTCCCTTCCTCACAGGGGCGCTGTAAGAATTAATTTGTTAATGATTGCACAATGATTTGATGATGAAAAGTACTGTATTAATGTGAAGCATTTATTGTTCCTACAATACAAGCTTGCCTGCTTTCATTACTGATTATGTACAGAGAAACGCCTATGATGGAAAAGGGATGAGGAGATAATATATTTGATATCGCTTTCAAAGGGCTAATACAACATGTTTACAGTGCTCACAGCATGGATAATAGGAATAGTGGGCAGCTCGCTGTCCAAATAGTAAAATTCACAGTGAATTTTAGGGCTGTGTGTGTGTGTGTGTGTGTGTGAGAGAGAGAGAATATGCGTGCAAGAAGCTGAGTATGCACACACAGATAAACACATGCACACAATTGGACGTTTCGACCAGCTCATACAAAGGTAACTCAAAGTTTGTATTTGCCCTTCCCTTTATCATCTGAAAGTCACCAGTGCTACTTTGACAGCAAAAGCCTGTATAAACAAAGCTCCCTTTTATTGCAATGATGGTTTCTGCTGCCTACATTTTGAGTGCCAAACCGAGCCCTCTGTAATGTCCCTTTGGATGCAAACATTTTTATTTCTCTCCTAATGCAAAATAGCACTCATTCACATATTAATTCAGGGCTCCAACTTGCAAGTATTCATGAATAATCCTTCCTCCTATGACTAATTCTTCTTACCGCTCCAAACCGACTAACAAGAATGAAGATTAGAGGTTTACAGGATTGGGACCAGACCGAAAGGAACTTGGTGTCATCCAGATTTAAGAGGACACAAGCTCCTCTCAGTTTATTGCATGTCTTTGAGGCCAAGATGCAGCTCTCACTGATTTTATTTTAGCAAAAAATAGGGCTGGGCTAATAGGGTCTGAGCCTGCAGATATTCCCTAACAAGTACAATGATGACTGCAGCTAGTAATCCCATTGCATGGTAATCTTCACAGGCTCAGCCCCTCCTATGGGATTTGAAGGAGCTGGATTTGATCTGAGATTTGAACATATATCTTCTTTGTTAAAGATCTACCGGTCTATATGGAAGATATTGGCACACAAATCAAGTAAACCATTTGCGTGCGTCTGTGCTGAGTTCTCCATGCGAATCTATAGCTGGGCAAATGATTATTTAAATGTATGTGTGTGTGTTTCTTTATCACATGATTTATTGGGAAAAAATATTGTGAAAGGCATCTAAAAATATCAGACAAGTCCTAGCTCTATTGAATATGCTTTGTTTTTCAAAGGTCAGCAAATGAATCACTCTCATTAACCCTTCATGTTTATTCCTGTATTTCTTTTCTATCTGGTTTTCATACAGGGTACAGGTAGTCGGGGCTGGTGTATTTTTCCACCCCCCAAGTGTCACTCATGAACGACATGTTGCCAGCAAGGGTTGATCTAGCTCCCTCAAAAAGCCAATGGAAAATTGTCCATTGCCTCCAGGTGAACCAGAAGCAGATCTCTTTCCCCACATCATTTTGATTCTGCAAAATGTAATAATGCAGGCAAGCACTTTTACTTATATGAGCAGTCCTATTAGTACCAGTGGAGCTGCCACAAGATTAAAGCTCCCCCCCTGGCTGAGAGTTTTTAGAATCGGGCACTTTGTAAAGCCTGGTCCTGCAAGACCTTGATCGTTCGAGTAGTAATTACACGTGCAAGCAGTTCCATTGATTTTGATTACTCATGTGAAAAGCTCCAGTGACTTCAGTGGCTTTCTCTACACCCGTGTTACATTAAGGGCCTTTTGTTGAGCAGGGCCATAATCCCTGAGGACTCGCATGAAAATCAGGGGGGCTTCTCACAGAGTTAGGCATTACTCAAAGAGATCAAGGGGACAGATCTGAAGTGCATATATTTATCTGCAGAAACATTTTAAAAATAATCTCTGGATTATTTTTTTTTAAACTCCCTTTATGTATAGTGCCCAGCAACAAATTCTTTCCACTTTTTTGGAGCCACTGTCGCTTGTTAGTAAAGTCCTTATTCAACTAAAATTCCCAAGGACTCCAATGGTTATGTACTGCAAAACTATAATACCCCTAGGACTGTAGAAAGAACATTTTTCACCTGAGCACTGTTTTCTTAGGGCTGGGCTATCTATAGATTTGTAAACCTTTCATTAGATCTGATTAAAATCCAAATATGAAGCAGTGCCACCTCTTATACCTGCATAAAGTTGCTTTGAAGGATAAACACATTTTCCTCCCCTTAATAAGCTATACTTATAAAAGCATCTTTATACTGGCACATCTGCGTCCACATTATTTTAGGGTTTTATACTGCCACCCACCACCACTGTATATGAGCACTAAGGGATTGTTCCTGCTCCTCCACCACAATAGTTATAGCTGTGAAAAATCTGTGTGTGGACCAGCTCTACTTAGAAATCCATCAAAAGAACAGCCTTGCTGAGCAATAAAATTACTCTTTTCACTGGCCCGTTCTTTTAATTGGCATTCATTTGGGATAGCTGTTATAGTATGCACACTGGTTTGCTACATGTTAAATGTGTTAACAGTTCTGTCCCTTGAACAGATCAGTGTTGGATTCTGTATCACCTTTGGCTTCAGTGGATGTTTATTCTTTTAACAGGGTTGAGCAAGTTTTAATTCAAAAGGCCTTCTTTGCGCTTTAGCATATATTTGATTTAAGACTCTGAAAGTACAGTCTTTCCCTGGATCTCTTATCAGAGGGCTCTTCTGTGCTGCTGTCTGTAGCTCAGGATATGGGCAAAAGTCAGGATTTTAAGGCAATTCATTCAAAGGAAATAGGGATTGAGGAAGGGGAATGATTGAGAATAACCTCATCCACCTCCCAAAGTGTTGGATGCCACCCTCCCATGCACACTGCATTGTATTGTGAAATACTCCAGGATCTGGATGCATACAATCCTCCCCCTCCCTGAAACAAAACATAGCATTGCCGAGTTTAAGGGAGACAATAAAATGAGCTGCCATCAATCAGACATTTGGAGACCTCAGAAAGCGCGCGCCTTCACATTAACAATGTAAGATATTTAAAGTGCCATAAAAGAGAGGGAGCTAACACAGACAGGGTTTTTTAAAGCATGCCTGAGTTATTGGGAGAGCCATAATCATAGAGAAAAGGCATAAAAGGAGGTCTCCATCCACTCCCAGACCTTCCAGGAAGGGCTGGACACTGTGAGATGCCTGCAGGAACAATGCATGGGAATGCTCATCTGCTCCAGAGCTGAAGGCAGGAGCAAGCAGAGTCTCAGGGATTTCTTAGCAAGTACGGACCCGATCCAAAACTCCCTGAAGTCAACCACAGCTGAGTTCTCCTCCTCCACTGCTTGGTCTGAAAATCAACTCTTCAGCTGTCCTTTAATTTATTTCATTTTCAGCTAATTTATTTCTTAAAATTCAGGCTCCGTCCTGCCACCCTGTCCCCATGCCCAAGTCTACAGGATGCTCCAGGAAAGCAGGATTGGGCCCTTTCATTGCACTCCCGATGCATGACGTGCAGCTTCGGCTAATTTAATGCAACAAAAACCCCAAGCTTCGGGTACTGGTTTTATTTCATTTTTTTTAAAAGGGCAGGGAGCAGGTTTCCCTCCCCAGTTACCTAAAAATGAAGCAATGCAAATAGTGTTGTTTAAAAATAAATCCAAGTGAAAGAGTGGGGTGGAAATTCTGTCAGAAAGACATTTGGAAATACTGAAAAATTAAACTAATCACCTCCGTACTCCAGCACTGGCCCATCCGTTTACAATAACACGTGTTACTCCATCCTGGCCACACACCCCACACTTAGACTGTCTCCAGACTGGAGCTGGTACACAATGCAGTTGCCTAACTACAGTGATTGCATATCTACCCCCCTTCCTCCACCCCCCACTTGTTGTCCCATGAAATGATTTTTTGGGGGGTGGGGGGATATCATTTAACACAGTGATATCTCCCTCCCTTACTCAGGTGCTAGTCCACGCAAGGTTCACATTAGTTGACAGATCAATAGATTTATGATCCAATTCTGAAAGAGGATTATAATTATCTAGTGGGGGGTAGGAAATGTTTAAATGAACTGGGTGGTTTGTTTTTTTTTTCCTCTCTTTTTTCCGTTTTTGTTTTGGGTGGGGAGATGTTTTTTACTGGAGTTTTTTATTTGTTTTCTTGCTCTTTGGTGGGGCTTGGGCTTAGTTTTTGGGTGTTTAGTTTTGTTTTGGGTTTTGGGGGTAAATGGTTATTCATATTTCTTTTCAGGCTAGGGAATTTGCTGTCTGCAAAACAGCTCTGATCTTTTCCTCCTAAGATCTCCCTGCCTGTGTGATTCAGCCCCAGCACCGGTGCCCCAAAAATTTCACTGGAGCCTAAGAAAAATTGCTTTGAGCACAGATAAGCCTCAGGAATTTTTTACTGGTCTGTTTGTTTGCTTGTTTGCTTAATCCTGTGCTTTTTTTTTTTTTTTTTTTGGTGAAAACAACAGGAAAGGCGATCTTATTTTATTTATAGAGCAGAGTGCAAATGGTCCATAATGCAATAATGCATTGTTCGGACAAGCATCTCCCAACCCTGATGACTACAAAACACGATTTATGTTTCCATCAGAGAGAGACAGAATATTTTGATGATTTGAAAGTCGAGCAAGGAAATCTCATCTAATCAATCCCTCCCCAGTATACACACATACACTTCTAGCCAGCATGAGATAACACCCGGCACTGATTGTATGTATCATAATTATCAGCATAGAAATTAACAATAGTCATTGAGAACACCCCCCCCCCAAGATAACACAATCCCCCCTTTATCTGCCTTGATGGCACTTAATGTCTATCTATCTACCTATCTATCTATCTAATATATAATTTTAGAAAATAAAGAGCATGCAATTTGTCAGATGCAACAAGAACAGAGAGTAAAGAGACAGAGAGAGAGAGACTGTACAATCACAACCACCACCACAACAGCAATAGCAACCTCTCAGCCTGAGGATTCGTCCATATCTGAACTGCTTTTATTATCAATTGCACAATAATCATCATCATCATCATCATCATCATTGAAAAATAAAATAAAGCCAGAACACCTTGTGGTTTTTTTTTTTTTTCCCCCTCACAAGGCAGTTCTCCTGGTGCTCAGTGAAATTGCAACACGACAGCGATTGATCGTGAGGCTTGCAAAGGAAAAGGGAGAGAAAAAAAAAATAATCATCATCATTGCTCCTAAAAAATGCAATCCTTCCCTTTGCTCACTTGGCACAATAGAAATTGACTGTCTCTCAAAGAGCCATGCGCTTAGTGCTATTTATAGCCAGGGGCTGTGTTGGAAGATACCATTAAGCCTCTCCCAGGCAGGCAGACAGGGGGGTGGTTGGCTGGGAGGAGGGGGCTGAGGCTGAGCAGAGGCAAAAGCAATGCCCCCAGCCCCCACCCTCCCTTCCCCATGCACGCACATCCACACACACGCGCACACACACATCCACACACACTCCCCACCCCCTAGTCTGGCTGGGAATTTGAACCGATCCAGCCTGTTTAAACGGAAAGGACACAGATCCTCAATGTAAAAAAAAAAGCAGATCAGACCCAGAGAGAGAGAGAGAGAGAGAGAGAGGGAGGAGTGTGTGTGTGCGCGTGTGTGTGAAAGAGGGAGCGAGGGAGAGAGAGAAAAGAAGAGGGGGGAAAAAGGAAAGAAGATTTTCTCTATGTATATAAAGATGGCCACGTTAGCAAATGGACAACCAGACAATACCAGCCTGAGTAGCAATCACAGCAACCCCAGTACCAACGGGCATATGAACGGATTAAACCATAGTCCCGGAAACCCATCCACCATCCCCATGAAGGACCACGATGCCATTAAGCTCTTTATTGGGCAGATCCCCCGCAACCTGGACGAGAAAGACCTCAAACCTCTCTTCGAGGAGTTCGGGAAGATCTATGAACTGACGGTGCTGAAGGACAGGTTCACTGGGATGCACAAAGGTGGGCTAGCCTCCAACTTTTCCGGGCCGGATCGGGAGAGGAAGGGGACTTCTTTTTTTATTTTTTTAATATTTTTTTTTATTATTATTATTTCTGACAAGGGACTTCTTTTTATTTCTTGCAAAGGTGGGGTGGTGGGGATGGGTGGGAGACAGAGGGGCTGGGGGCAAACCGCCCAGCCTCCTGGAGGGATGCCCTGGGAGGAGGATGCAGCCGCCGGGGTCCGGGTTGGCCATGGGGAGCTGTCCACGGAGCGCGGGTGCTGAAACCACTCCCGGGCTCTCTGCTCTCCCTTCCGAGGCTGCACGCTCCCAACCCCTGCCCCAACTATTGTTTCCCAGACACCGGTGGGGGGTTTTCAGTCCCCCTTCCAGCTGATGCTGGTGATTCAAGCCTGGGAGGAAAAAATAGAAATCATAATTAAAAAAAAAAAGCAAACAAAAAACGCAGGGCTGTGCTGGAGGGGGTCAGTGAATGGCTAAGGGGGGCAAATGCATCCAGGGGGTGGTTGGTGGTGTGTTCCTTCTCCGAGTATGCAGAGCTTCAGATACTACTTTAGCCTGCCTGGTCCATTGGGCTGGAGGAAACCAGGAACTTTTGGGTCTTTTTTTTTTGGTATGATTATTTTCAGCTCTCCCTCCGTGTGTAGCCACCCTGCAAGGATGCCAGCTGTAGGGATCGGATGTGGAGTTGAGAGGAATAGGATGCAAAGGGATTTGCGTGGGGTGGGGGGAGGCAGAGGGGGTATCATGCTTGCAAGTCGATGGATCGCCACGCAGGAAAGTAGCACTCAAGTGAGGAAGTTGGAGGTGATTTCCAGCCAAGGCACTTTGCTAACTCTCTGGACACAGCTGTGTCGCGAGGGCATTGCCATGCCCTTTCCAAGAGGGCCACTCCTGGCATCCCAGCCGTCGCAGCTGGGCAAGCAGCATCGCTTTGGCGGCCAGGGCGAGGGAAACTTCTCTCGACTAACCCGACGGCTTCAAATAGCAGCCCCAACTCAGGCTCCTCGGAGCGAGAGCAGTAGTGGCTTCACGTCTTTGCAGATCGCCTGGCGAGCTGTAAATCTGAAAGTTAATGGCATGGTCAGAAGTCAAGCCCCTGCACACACACACACACACACACACACACACACACACACACACACACACACACACACACACACACACACACACACACACACACACACACACACACACACACACACACACACACACACACACAACCCCCCCCCACCCCCCACCCCCCAAAAGGGGACAAACCAGGATGGCTCCAACCACAAATAGCCCAAATCGGAGACACTAGGGATGAGTGAGAAGTTCCGGGCGACATCCCCCCTCTCCAGTCCCCCACCTTCTCCTCCCAGGCCGGTGATGGGTATAACCCACCAGCACCTTTCGCCCCCTTTAGCTTCCTAGAAAGCCCCATGAAGGGGCGTGTGTGATATTCAACCCTTGCAGAAACCCTCGAAGCAAATACGCCCAAGGAAGGTGACAACCCTGGAGGCTTTGCCTAAGAGCTGGGGCGTAGCTGCAATGGGCAGGGCGGGGAGGTGTGAACGACTGGAGGTTTTTCTTGAGATAATTAGTCAGAATCGTAATAAACTTTGCCAAACAGAGTCACCTGAATGCCAAGCAGAGAGGAGGCGACGGTCGGAGCTGGGAGCCAGGCAGAGACTTCTCTCCTCTTAGTCCCGTAATTATTCTAGCCTCGGGCAAACTTTAATTTCTATGTGTTTTGTGGAGATTCCCTTTTCTTCTCCATTCCAGCCGCCGTTTTGGGGAGTGTGGCTGTGGAAAAGGAGCGCGTGGATGTGTGTATCTGTATTCGCAGACACACACTCGGAGGGAGAGAAGAGAGGGAGACCTCATTTATCTTGCCTGAATATGTTTAGCAAATACCCCTGCAAATTAGCAAGCCACTCAACTCCCATCCCTTCCCAAGCTGCCACCCCAGCAGAAGCAGGTGGAGGGGGATCTGCCCAGCCCATCACCCCGGTTTGTCTAGAAAGCAGATTCATTTGGGGCGTGCTACAACTTCGGGACTTGGGAAGAGGGGGAGAAAAGGATGGTGCTGATGGATGCTCTGATGGAGCGAAGCTAGGGTTTGAGTGGGGCTTGCAAAGACACGCCAGCGTTGGAGAGAGCCGTTTTATTTAGCCCTTCCAAGAAGAGTTGGATGTGGCTGATTTATTAGCTAATCCTGATAAAAATGTGCCTCTGGCTAGCTGGGGGAAAAAAAAATAAAAACTTTCTTCCCACCAGTGATTAATTACTATTAAGTCAAAAACCAGGGCTTTGAAGGATAGGGGCTGTGTCTGGCTTCTGGTGATCTCTCTCTCTGTAATTGCCCCTACCCCCCTTTTCCTTTCTTTTTAGATGTTCTTTTCTCAATCCGCAACACCGGGCACAAAATATATATTTCTTCCCATCACTTTTCCCCCCCTTCTTGTTTGGATTTGTGGAAGCAGAGTACAGGTCTCAGGTGTGGGGGGGTGCCCCCCCTACCCATGCTTTCCAAGCCCTGTGGTTAAGCCTTGATCTCTTAGCTGGTTTCATTTTCAGACCTAAGGAAACCTTGGGGGTGTACCTGGGAGGGTGGCTGGGGGCTGTGGTTGAGTCCCCTTGTGTTGTATACAGTCAGTATCCTACCGCAAAAAGGAGTGAGCCCGGAGTGAGACAGTGCAGATCAGAGTTAGATCAGGTGTAAAGCCACCGCAAGGCATGGCTGGGATGTGTGTGTCTTGGGGAATGGTATAAGGAGCCTGTGAGAGGAGAAAGTGGGGCTTCTGTAAAACAGGGGGGGGGAAAGGGTTGCAAATATAGGATCTGAAGGTCAAGTCTGCTGAAAGGATCCATCCAAAGGGCCCACAAACTCCCAGATTCTGCAACAGTGTCACAGCCCAGGATGCTTCAGGGACATGCATTGGTTAGACAGGCACATGGGGAGGGGGAAAGGAGGGGTGTACTGGGAGCTGCCTGATCTCAGGGGAAAAAAATGGGCTCCAGTGCTCTGACCTCAGCTCTTCCATCCTTCCCATGGTCCCCAGCTGGGGAAGGAGCACATCCACCCTGCGGTACTATGTCTCATGGTGG
>NW_005842036.1:1051899-1101899 GCF_000455745.1 Alligator sinensis | reverse complement strand
CATATATGCATACGCCTCTCTAGGTATATTTGATATATTAAACAAATAGCCCAGATTGCTTTGTAAATGAAAGTGCTAGATTTTATCTCCGTTTTTGATGGTCTGGACATGGATTCTGGTTTCTAATAGCTACTGCACCTCGTCCTGATGCCGGTGTTATGGTTGTGTCAGCATTTCCCATTCAAACTCCAGTTTGCAGAGTTCTCTTGGTAACAAAGTTTGACACTTAGCTACAGCTCTTACCCTTATTTCAAACTGCAATCCTAATAAGGGTCTTCATTCATTTTAAAGTGAAAGAATGGCATAGAGAAAGAAGACAATAGAAGTTTGCAGTGCTTTTTTTTTTTTTTTAATTCCAGCTCTTCCATCTTTAAGTTTGTATTTCATAGATACGGATACATTGAAATTCTTCATGCCTTTCAGCATATAACATTCCTTTGTACCTCTAGGTATTGTGTGATAGGAACAAGGGTTTTTTTTGTGGGTTTTTTCCCCCTACAAACTGATTTTGTATGTTTTTTAAGTGAAGCCGATAGAGCAATATATATGTCCGCGGCAGAAGAGAAACTGCAAACTAAGGAGAGAATACAAGTCCACAAACACCCGAAAGGTAGCAACAGAAAAGGAGGAATATTCTGAGTGGTCATTGAGGGAAGAACTGGGAATGACTTATCCGACGGCTGGAAATAAGTGCTAGGAACATTGTCACACTGGATAACAGCCATGGCCCATTGAATCCAGTTACCTGGCTCTGGCAGGAGCCAGTTCCAGATACCACAAAAGAAAGTGCAAGGAACATTTTTAGCAGATGATTCAAACTGGATATGAAAAAAGTCCAGCAGGCAGTGGAATAGTGTTTGGAGGGACCATGTCAGAGAATCACAGTGAGTAAGGCTGCAGGATTTGGCTTGCATCTAATAGAAATTTGGTTGCAATCCACCAAGAAGAGTTGAGCAACTTCTATGCTTGTTATAGAGGACCTGAGGGGGAAGGGGTTGTGAAGGGGCTGGACAGTTAAGGAAGGCCTCTTTTGGCTTTCGGAGCTAGGAATACACAACAACATTTATCAGCGAGATGCCAGAGGGTTGGGTTTTTTTATCATGTGTTTCCTGTGTGTATGCATTGACCCGGCAGGCCATAAGCACTCAAAAGAAGTGCTCCGGCCTCTTGTGCCAATGAAGTGTGAACTGAGGATGGTTTATGCAATAGGCAGCAATGTCTCCAAAGGAGAAACGACTGGAGGAGATGGTCCAGTGTATTGCATCAGTTACCTGCCAGTACCAGAAAGACTTCTCTAGGTGTCAGGCAATTTACAGAGCAGTAGGCCACAAAGTCCACCCCCTCAATAGTCTCCTGGCTGCGCCCTGCAGTGTGATGTCCCTTGGAGGGATTGTACCTGGCAGGTGAAGTTTAAGGTAGGTTCAGTTAAACCTAGTCTTTAGTGAATGGGGTAGAGGGGTGGTAATCCCAGCATGCTTCTATGTAAAAGACCAAATGTCCTCTGTCTGTTTTCCGTCCAACAGTCAGTGGGACTTTGGCCCTCTGATTCAGTGGTGTCCAGATCAGGCTGCATGCTTGGAAGCTAACTAGCCCAGTGGCTCTGCTCTAAGGCAGGGGTGGGCAAAATGCAGCCCGTGGGCCACATGTGGCCCACCAGGTCATTCTATCCTGCCCGCGGGGCCCTTAAAAAATGGAGAAAAGTAATATTTATCTTCCCCTGGCTGCCTGTAATGCAGCCCTCGATGGCTTACCAAAACTCAGTAAGCAACCCTCCGCCCAAAATAATTGTCCATCCCTGCTCTAAGGTATAGATTCACCATTGGTAAACCATTGGAGTGTAGATTAACCTGACAAACCACAGCCCGTCCATCTCTCCTGGCACTTCTCATACATTTTCAGGCCTGAGAACTCGTCTCTTCTAGATTTCTGGCAGCAGGACAAAGGTATGAACCAGAGGAACGGGTAGTTAAACTGCTCTTATGTGAGGCCCCTTTCTGTATTTCCTTACACATACTTCCAGACGTGACAGAGATCATAGCACAGGGCAAAACCTGATGATATTGCCAGGGGAATGGGGAGAAAAGTCCTGGCAAGTGGAAGGTCTGGCCATTACTCTGTCCTTGCTCCCCTGGCAGAGCCAGGCTTTGCACCCCAGGGACCTCTGTCCTCCCAGCTCCTCCAGTCGTGGGAGGACTGTGATCTCGGGCACTGTTGAATGATGTCCTGCCCCTCTGTAGAAAAGCACTGCCTGCAAGCTAAAGCCAGGGTATCTCCATGGCCTGTGCATTTCCTTGCTTTTGTCACTTTGAGCCGCAGCTGGAGTGCACATGCAGGTGACTGCAGCTTTTAATGTGCATTCATTATAAACAACTGACATCTCTAAGGAAGAAAAGGCTTATTATGGTAGTTCCTTAAAATAAAGATGGATGAGGATTTTAAGCCTCTCGAATAAAGTGCTGGACCATACGTGGTGGCTAAAAATACATCATAAACAGCTATCTAGTCCATGTAAATGAATGGAGGGACATATAAATATAGACACCATGTTAAATTTGTCAAGCAGAAGCAGCCAAAACTAACGATCAAGGCAAGAAAGGGGGGGATTGATAATGAACTGGACTCCAACAAGACTTTATACACACTGTCCAAAGCTGGTTCACAGAAGTCACTGTCAATTAAACTGACCACAATGTAACTTTATTGCAATGCACTCTTCCTTTAATTAATTGTCACCTTTGTTAAGACTGGCTACAGATCAAAGGTTTAAAGATACTTAGCAGGTTCTTAGTAACAAACCCTTCAGATGCATTAGAAATAACGGACAGCTCAGCCAATGAGGCATGCAGATTTCGATCTACCTCGCCCTTATCTGTTTATTTCTCCCTCCTTTGTTGAACATGGGCAATCATTGCTTAACATTAACTATTTCAGAGGAAGGCTTAGCTGTTGAGCCCAAAAGTTGGGCTGTAAAAATGCGGAGGAGCATTTTGCCATCAGGACCTTGCAGACAGCAGAGAGCAAGTTGCCTTAGAGACAGAAGGACAGACAGAAAATTTGCCTCTTGCTTTTACTACAAACTCTCTCCCCCTCCAAGCCCCTGGTTTTTAACTCTATGGTTTTGCTATTTTAATCTTGAAAATATTCTGAATGAAAGGTGCAATACAGAATAAAGCTGAGGAGATATACAAATACATGTATAAGTGTATGTGCATATATAATTAGATATGTGTACGTATGCATGCATTAGTCATACGTATCCATAAACACATTCAGTGTACATTTAGACATATGTATCTGGATGTGCATGTATGTGCAATACCCACACAATCAGTTGTATCTCTAAAAAATCCCCTTTTAAATGTACTACTACAGAAATCTTCTTAGGTGAATGAGGCAGGTGACTTGAAGGCTATTCTTGGAATCATTATATTAGGGTTTAATGTGATACGTAGCTGTTTGTTCATTATACTAATTTAATGATACAGTCACACCTAATTAATCCATGTCTGGTTTATTTGTACATTGTGTCTGGGTCTCAAAAATATTTTAAAGGTAACCAGGCTGACTTCACAGTGTACTGGGCAGGTAGCTCTTGACATGCCGCTTTTTTCAAACAAAATAAAAATGGAGCTTTGCAGAGAGAGTTGGATTGGTGAGATGTGACTGCATACCTGGGCTGTTTCTAATTTGAATGTCAGTGTATATAATGCACATACACACACAGCCCATGTATGCACGCATGTATATAAAGGGCAGGCTCACATTTGCACATTGCTCTTCTCCCTTTCAATCTCTAAGGATAGATTCACATCACATAATAGGCATCACTCACTGCAAAACGCACACAAATATCTTTGTTGGATTCGGCAGTTCTTCCAGGTAGATGTATAAAGCAGCATCAACCTAATAATATCCCTATAAAACAGTGCTTCCTTACTGGGATCTAGAGGGATGAAGGCTGTCAGAAGATCAAAAGATATATCACAGTGTGCTTGTAGAAATCCCCTGATTATGTTTCCTCTATATAATGCTCTAATTCACTATTTGATCAATTCTAAAAGGGCCAGAGCTTTAGGAAAAGAGAGGGGGGGGCGGGAAAGTACTAGGTTAGTAGATGCTTGAGGGTGAGTGAAAATCACACCTAAAATTGTATGCAGCAATACAGTAATGAGCTTATCAATACTTCTTTAAGGAACCTGACAGTCCTATAGGAGAGATTCAGTTCTGTGAGCAAAGGTCACAATATAGATATTCATTATTAATATCATCGATAGCTTGGTTGACCAGTCTAACCAGAGACTGTATAATGTAACTGCTGTTAACAGTCAGGGAGGAAGACTAAGCAGAATTTACAAAATTGCCCACATGTAATATTAATCATATTGATTGATTCTAATAATATAATAAGGTAAAGATGTTTAGAAGCGCTTCTTCAAAATGTTGCTTGGGAAACAGGATCCCTTTCGTGAGAAGCAGCGTGAATTGGCTTGCCACTCTTTGAAAGCGAACCCAGTGAAAACTGAAGGTAGTGTTCATCCCTTGCCTGTTATTCCACAATGGGAATTTCCCCCCTGTCCAAACAGAGCTGGTATCCTTGCCCTGCTAGCAGACATCGGTGTCTATCTTCCTTTCAAACCAGAGCTTTGCATGGCTGTATCACAGCACATAAGGCACTGGAGAAATCAGAGACGGCAAAGGACCTTTAGGCCATCTACTCCATCCCTAGCTGTGCAGGATTGTTCCCTAAAAGCATATTTCTAAGTGCTTTGTTATCCTCTATAATGATGCAGGAATCATGTTGGCTTGTTGTATTTCCTCTCTGCTAAACATTATTTGAATGAATATGAAAAGAACCAAGGGAAGAGCGCAGTATAAATATAGCTGACATATATAAAAGGCTTTCCAAATCAGCCAAGGGCCCGATCCAAAGACCTCATTAAGTCAACAGAAAGATTCCCCTTGATTTCAAAGGGCTTTGGAGGAGGCTCTGAAGATAGGCACAATTTTGCAGGATACCGCCCGTGAGAGAAGAACTATGGATAACATGCAATGTGACTGCCTTCAAATTGTTACTCATATAAATCTAGACACGCAGACCTGCTTGCTTCACAATCTCCTAACTACTCCCTCTTCAGCAATATGCTGCCTTATCTAGGTTTGCGAGTTGACTCTTTCGGTTATACCATTCAGCTTGAAGTGTCTTGTTCTAGTTACTGTATGGTAGTTTCAGGCTGGTTTGCATTTCATTATCCCTTGCTTCAGCTTAGAGGGCAAATGTTTCTCTTTCGTGTGGGTTTAATTGCTTTTAAAAGCTATTTATTTGATCAGTTCCCATCTTCAATAATACATGGAACAGGGATGTGATTTTTCACCTTCTTCACTAGCATATGCTGTTACTCATTCATGCAAACCCTCTCCCTCCATCAGAAGAGAGTTTTTTTTGGATTTGTTCTTCTTCTTTTTTTCTCGAAAGGAAGACAAAGGAATGTAGAGCTCATTCAAGATCTTGGCAATAAAAAAGGAGGAGGAAAGAGAAAGATACAAGAAACATTTACCTTGATGCGAAAATGGGGTAAAAAAAAAAAAAAAGCCCTTTGAAAAAGTCCCCCAAGCACATTATTGTTCCATTTTTATTTGCCAGAGCCTGGATGTAACTGATTTAGATGTCAAACAAATAAGTACCTTACAAATGATTTCACTCTAAGTTCGGTCATTAACGGAAGGAGGAAAATCAAACCGACCCGTAGATGTGTTGGAGGGGAAGCTGCACATAAAGATGCCGCCGGAGATAATGGTGATACAGTGGTGACAGTTTTTACATTCTACTAGTGAGGATACTAAAAGTTAACAACAAATTAAACGAAACAAAAGAGAGCATTGTCGTTCAGTCGGTACCATTCACTAATGGCTAATGCATCGGAGAGCTGCGCTCCTTAAATTGCTGTCATGCTTCCTATTCCACGGAGCGCAGGGACAGCGTGGTTCAGTGGTTAAGGACTGACCGTGTGGGGAAAGCAGATGCCTGGGTCCTAATTGTGGCTCTGATAATGACTCACTTCTGCACCTCGAGCAAGTCACTTAAACTCGGTGCCTGAAAGCCACATTCAAACCCCATTTCGAATCAGTGGGAAGAGTCCCGCCAGTTCAACGAGCCATGGGCCCAGTCCTTGCAAAATGAGGCTAATCCGGTGTCTCGGGGGGAGTGGGGGGATGCTTTGAGGCTTAATTAATATTGGTAAAAGATTTTGGAGAGCCATAGACGAGATGCGCTGTTTCGTGGCAAAGCTTTCTTGACAGGAGGGATGTGGAAACCTGAGAAAAAGCTTTTCAGAAGTGGGTGGGGAGGTGGCAACTTCTTTTCAAGCATTTAGTTTTTAAACATGGATGTGGGGCTGGTTGGGAAGTCAGCAGAAGTTTTGCCATTCATTTCAGTGGGAGAAGGATCGAGTCCTTTCTTTGTAATGTTGCTTCCTACAGAAATATCATCATTCACTGATTCAGGAGCTTGCGCAGTATTATTATTATTATTATTTTAATGAAATGTGCACCCTGGGTATTATTATTGCTCTTCAGAAATCTGCACGACTCAACGTTTTGGTGCAGGGTTGTGTCATGTCTTTGTTCCCGAGGGGCCCAATCCAAAGCCCGTTCTTTCCAATGGATTTGGATCAGCCTGTTAGCAGCTGGCCCATAGTCGGCCTGGGACAGCAGTGACAGGCTGCTGTTCTTAGTTGGGCACCTCCGGATGGATTAAGTGAATTAAGTTGGTGGCTTTTGGTCATTTGCTAGCACCTGACCCCAAACCTGGTGAAGTTAATGAGAGACCCAGGCTTCGTTGCAGTGGGATTGGGATCAGGGGTCTTGCAAATAGAAGCCCCCTCTCCCCCCCCCCCAAAAAAAAACAAAACCAAAAACAAAACCAAAAACAAAAAGACTATTGCTACTGTGGCATCCTTGGAAAAGGATGTGGGAAGACTGGAGGACATGGGGTGTGAGAACACCCTCGGCATAGACGACTGGTAGGGGGTGCATGGGGGTGCACGTGCCCTCCCTGATGGCTGACACCGATGCTGTCAGCAGGGTTGGTGCCCCCCTGACAGGGCCACCACCATCGATGGCTTCTGAGGGTGCCCCCCAGATTCAGGAGACACCAGTTACTCGTGACCCTCGGCCTTTCCGCAGCAGGTTGGTCAAGGCAGGAGGTAGTTGATACAGCTACTGCCCAAAAGATCTCTCGTTGAGTGGATAAATATTAATGGATAGAAGAAGCATTTTGGTTAAAAACATGATGTTCAGTTTATCTCCCCCACTCAGCAGCCAGCAACTAGTAAATAAAGCAGCCTTTAGTATTTTTATTTTTTTTCGTTCTTAGTGACTACTTCCATATCACACTTTTTGTTTCCTCTTCTCACTCGTGTTTTCAGCACCCTGAAGTGGAAGAGTTAGGGTTGGGGGGGCACTTTTTGAACCTGACCGTGTAACACCCCCAGACTCCCACCCGCGACTCCTGGTTCAAAAATATTCACGTGAGCTTTTATTACAGACATTCTGACAAAGGCAGCAAGGGCGCATGTGTGCATGCATGCGTGCGTGCGTGTGTGTACACAAATGTGTAAACATGATGTCATCAAGATTACCTGAAATCCGGGCTCAGTCTCAATGGGCCTGGGAACAGCTTGGAAAGTATTTGTTTGCTTAATTATTTACATATTACTCCGTTTTCCAGGCAGCATTTGCAGAACAGAGGGGGCAGGGGGAATAGAGAGAGAGTTGTTTTTTGTAGGAAGCAGTGCTTCAGACTGGACTCCCTAGTAATGGTTGGCACGTGCTTTAAAGCAATTGCTCTTTCCTGATTAGTTCGTTAGCAAGGGTTGCAAAGGTACTGGGAGAATTTCGATTTTGCCATTTGATTCATAAAAGGATTCACCGCCTCTAGACGCATACACACGCACGCACACACACCTCTCCAGTCCAGTGACAGGATCCCTTGCTGCAGATTTATAATTCAAATAAATAGCGAGGCTGCCCACTGGCCCAGTGACCCTGCTCTGTGCTGCCTGTTGAGATCCCTAGGCAAGCTACTCGCTCCTGAGGCTCCGCTCTCCGGCCCAAACCGATGTTACTGCTTTGCCAGTTCAAGGCCTGGTCTTCCAGCCTCTGGGTTTCTCTCCTTGGATGCAACTCTCAGGCATAGCCTTTCTTCCCCATGTTGAGATTCCAGCTCCAAGCTCATGCTTTGTGGGTTCACACCTCATGTTCCCCCTTAACTCCCTCTGTACAACCTCCAGGCACAGAGAGAAAATGTTGCCCTGGGCAAACTTGCATTTTGGCACCCCAAACCCTCTCCAAGTCACTGGAGCTGCTGCAGATGGGCAGGGGCATAGGGTGCAATCTGGCAGGGAAGCAGCATGGTGCACCAGGCAGGCCACCTGCACCGCTTGCCCCGGCAGATCCCCTTCTCATGGCCACTTTCCCTCTCCAGCCCTTCCCTTCCCTGGCCGACGCTTTCCTTCTACCACTTCATTTCCCAGGCTCTCCCTGTCCTCCTCAGACTCCCACAAAGATGTTCAGCTCCATATTAAGGTCCTTCCCCTACACTCTTGCTAGCTGGTAGTCACATCCGTGCTCTCTGTGTTCATTTCTTGGCTCTACAACCAAAGTCCACTCATTCACCGTAGCACCTATCCCACACGTCTCTGCTTCCACCAAAATGCTGGGGAGGTATGCAGGGTTTACCGGGAGGCAGTCAGTCTTCCTAAGCCAAGTAAAAGCTATGGCAGGCATGAGAAAGCCTCAAAGTCAGTGTGTCCTGGCTAAGGAAACCTGCTATAGTGACAAACTCTGGGGCAGGGGAGAAGGGGGTGAAAACAGGGAAGTTATCCATTGGACATCAACACTCAAAAGTTTGAAGATCAACAAAATCATATAACCAAAGCCTAGAGACTTTTACCAGCCTAATCAAATGGTTGCTTTAATTCAATCATCAGCAGGTTTTTCTCACCTGAGCAATAATCCCTCCTATATTTTCCACTGAATTTTTAAAATTTTATTTGCAACTTATTTCTTCCTGTTTCTTACAAGATTTTTTTTCTGTGCTTTCAAAGCTTTATCAGTGCATCCGTCTCACTTGTCCCTAGCCACTCTCCAAGCAAACCAAGCCATAGATTCATAGATGTTAGGGTCGGAAGGGACCTCAATAGATCATCGAGTCTGACCCCCAAGTCGTGTCCCCCCCAGCATCCCTCTGAATGAAAGCATCATGGTCATGGCTTGGGATGAGGGAAAGCAATTACCTCCTCCCAGTCCTGTCACTAGCATCCTGCATAGTCCTGCATTTAAACCTCTCTGCACCTTCGTTTCGATAGATGCAACAGAGGAATTCAAGAGACCCAGCTTGGCCAACAGCTTTGTCTGGAAAGTATCTAAATGCAAAGTAATCACTGTGCTGTCATGATTTAGGTCTGTGTTAAAGAGCTGGGCATTTCCTGGTATAGGAGGCAAGTGCAAAGACCACCTCGGATAAAATGTCCTTGCATCCCATCCACTCGGAAAGTATCAGTGACCCTTTCCTAAGCACTAGAAGACACCTTGAGATCTGCTCATTGTTTCCTGCGGCCCCTTGCTCTCTTCCATTGTGAAGTCCAGCGTTTCTTTCCCCTGCTCCTCCCTGTGTGATTTATTTATAAAAGCAATGATTGCATTTGCGTGTACTTGCGTGGGCAATGCCACAAGGCTCGCCAAGCTGCCGAGTGAGGTGACCAGAAGGGTGCCGTGTATTTAGCAAATAATAATGAAAACCACGGGCATGAAGTGCAGAGAGGAGGAGAGAGAGCGATACTTCGAAGCAGGGAGGGGAGAGCTGGAAGGATGGCACTTCTCCTACTGATAAATCAATGCACCCTTCCCTTTCAGATTGGGGTGGTGGATTCATTTAGGATTTGCTGTCTGGTTTCATAAAAAGACAGCTGAAAGGAAAAAGCAGCATTTCACAGTTTCTTAGACGTGGCAGAATTCAACCCCGTATGCAAAAGGTAGCGCTAGTCGGAGCCGGGCTATTCCTTATGCTTGGCTTTACTACCAGGGAAAGTGTCGGATCATCTATTCAGATCAGGATAGCCAGCTATGCCAAAGGTTTAATCAAATATTAAACATGGTCAGTAAACTTAAACCAACCTTGGATGTGCAGCGGCACTTCTCCCTTTCAAGCAAGCGCTCCCGAGGAGAAAAATTTCTCCCATCGCCATCTGACTGGGCTTTGCTGTGGCCAAAAGGCAGTTATTTTAGACAAGCACCGACTCCCGATCTCATAGACTTGGGAATGGATTTGTGCATAGGCCATCTATAGAAATGGGAGATACTTGTGTACATGCATATTTAGATCTGTGCAAGCACACCTAAAGATCTATCCATTCATTTATACATACACAGGTAGTGGAAACGTGGATGTGTATATATCTGCATTTATTTATACATATATAGAGGGGTATAGAGGCACCTGGGGATATATGATTATATAGATGTACACTAATCTACCTATATCCTTGATATATTTATGTAGCTATATTCATGCAAATATATGGACCATAGATATATCTTCCAGCATGCATTTATTCGAGGGGGCTACTCCATGCTGGAGTGCTTTGGTGGGACTTATGTTTTATGACATTCCCTCTCCCTTCTATTATTCATTCTCTGATTTTTATCTAATCTCTCTCTGATTGTCCTGGTGCTGCTTAATAGACAAAGTGAATTTTTATTACATCATCAATATAATCTCCAGCTAATCAGCATCTGTGAGCGCTGCAGTGTACCCTTTGGCTTTTTGTCTGTGTTCATAAATAATAAGAAGAAGAATTTGAGTCTTTTGTGGGTTTTTTTTTTTGTTTTTTTGAATATGAGACTAAGACTTGCAGATGAACGGTTCCACTCCAGCCTGTTTGTTTTAGAAAACGTGAACCGTCCCCCCCACCCTCTTTGTGCAGCCTGTCCTGAATACTGTCCAGATGGACTCCTTTGTGTCTAAGCTTTAATTCCTAGGTAAACCCATGCATGTACTTTCAGGGCCACGGAGATGTAAGTTAAATGCACGGTTGTGTTACATTGTACTTACACACATGACCTTTCTGAGAATCTTCTACAGTTTGTTCAGCGCTGATGCTAGACAAAACTGTTTACAGATACCTGTAGGTGCATCCAATGTATACCTGTCTAAAATATACCCCCACTTAGCCTTTTTCTTTGAGCCGATCTTCTCAGGAGGATCAGGAGTCAAGACTCCCGAGTTTTATTCCTATTCCCCCCTCCATCAGCTTGCTGTATAATATTCACCGTCACCTAGGGCTGAGAAGTTTGCACAATTAAACCCTTATCATCATTGTGCCTTGGTTTATGTGTCTGTAAAATGGTGATAACACCACCTGCCCACATCCATAAAGTTCTTTGAGAGCCCCATGCTTTTATTCATTAAGCTGCATCAATGATGTATAGATATTTATATCCTGGCTTTCTCTGTAAAACCCATTTATTTTGCAAAGCCTGACAATGCACCTGCAAGGTAAATAAGCTATTTAAAACGAGCATCCCAGTTATGGAAAAGGATGGCACTTTTATTCAGGATGCAAACCTTCATGTCTGGGTCTGATCTCAAAGGGCCGGGACTCGTTCGTTCGTGAATGCACAGCACCAGATGTGAGGCCAAAGCTGGAGCGCAGGACAATAATATGCAGCAATAAATAAGTGCATACACCTGTGCACACACATAGAGCGTGTATAGATGGATATACTAGCTAACACTGTAGCTATGAGGATGAGTCTATTTTTACTTGAGATGCAACATGCCAGTAGCATACAGACCTCCATTCAACAAGGCACATAGTTGATTTAATTGCACGAGTGGCCGCTCTGAAATCCGTGGGTGCATGGTGTTAACCATAAGCTTAAATGCTTTGTTGAATCCAGGGGCCCTGAAGAATATTTAAGGTTCATAAATAATATCTAAGATTGTAGGAGTTTTCTGAGACCAGGTGTGAAGCATCGTTCTGTGACTCATAAATGACACTCTTTAGATTGGAGCTGAAACAGGATATTGAAATCACAGAAGAAGGACAAAGTGTTGTCAGTACATTGTGATGTGAATGGTTCTGTGATTCCTACCTTCTTAATAAACTTCCTTTCTGACTCTTCTTACAGAGAGATTCAGATTAAGGCAGACCAGGGAATGGCATTTGATCCTGAAAAACATGTCAAAAAAAAAAAAAAAAAGGTTAGAGTCTCATCCAAAGTTTCCATTTTTGCTATAGACCTTTCCCTGCAACTTCCCCTCTCCCCCACAAAAAAAAAAAAAAAAAAGGATCCATCAGAATCGGACACGTCCGTTTTGACAAACTAGCCATTTATCATCGAGAAAAAAAAAAAATCTCATGAAAATTTCAGTCAGTTTTATTCCAGTTGATATAATCCCCCCCTTCTCTCCATCCTGCCTGGCAACACCCAGAAATAAGGGATAAGCTTCTTAATCACTGTGCATATAGGACGCTCAGAGCCAGCCTGGATTAGACCCTTCTGTACAAGCGAGGGAAGTTTTCCGTTCTGCGTGAGCCACAGTGACACCCCATATAACATCTCCCGGCTGATTTGCACGACTTGCTTATTGTTTGCTTTTTTAATTGATTGCACGTCTCTCTCCGTGGCTTTATTTATTTCTTCTACTTCTTTCTTTCCTTATCCCCCCTACCCCAATCGCGCCCCTCTCCCCAAATCCAACAGCTAATTCCCCTGGGGTGGCATGAATACAGCGTCATCCCTGACAAAAATCTACCTTGAAGGAGGAAGAGCATTCCCCGTTTGTAACTGGAAGGCATGAAAAAGAACGCATCACTTATCTGAATTTGCTGTTCATCCAAGCACTGTTTATGGAGATTTACAGTACCTCGCCTCTGCAAAGAGCTCCATTGCACAGTGAGTGCTGGGGGATTTTAGGTGGCGGTATTAGCCGTGGCATTAAAAATGCATTGGAAGGCACAGGGTGGGAGATTAGTTGGATAGAAAGACCCATGAATGAAGGGTTAATTACATTCAAAGAGGCCATAGTAGGGAGCAGAAGAGGCAATAGGTTTCTTTTCTTCAAAATTTACTAAATAGCTGGAAACACGGTTTAATGAATTTTAATGGGATCATTCTGAATCCCATGCATATTGCATCTGCTGACTGTAGGAAGTCAAGGTATTGTTGAAAGGAAGGGTATTGCCCTACTTTAGGTTTCACAGTTAAGTATTTTTTTTTTAAAAAAAAATCCTGCAACAAGCACTTTATTCAGAAAATATATATTTCTCTCCTTATTTAATTTTTTTTCCCCCCTTGCAAATGGAAAAGCTTCCACTGTCTGGGAGCCCTCAATACCATAGATTATTCCACTGTTATATAACACATGTGCTTTACATTTATTGAACCAGCTTGTACCGTCAAGATAAAGCGGGCTTTAGTGTTTTTTTTCCCTACTAAGGATCTATCCATGAAGACGCAGTGCTGAATTCTGCTTTCTTTTACACCCACCTACATCTGGAGGAAATGACTTCCATGGATTTCTTCCAGGATTATGTTTGGTGTAAACAGGATCAGGATTTGGCTCCTTCTGGAAGGGGGCAGGAGGAGGGAAGAAGAAGAGAGCACCTGCTTTCTTTTTTATTTCGTGTGTGCATTGACTTGGGATGGTGTTAGGAACTCTTCAGCTCATTTCCAGGAGGGCTCCGGCAAGGGCAGCAAAAAGACGATGTATCTCATGCCAGCACAACACAAACACTATGATCGCACTGGAGAGGAGGCTTGTCTCCAGTGTGTCAGGGGTGTGGAGTGGATCACCTTCCTAATGCCTTTGTGCAGCAGCATCGCCTTTCCACCCTGTGACAGAGAGAAACTGAGACAGGGAGGTGAAAAAGGCTTCAATGGGGGCACATCAGTGCCAAAGCAGAGATGAGAATTCATGGGATTTTGCCCTCCAGTCCTGTCCTATCTATCCATCTCCCTTAGATATGTTGACAGTGCCCATCACCTTGGCATCTGGGCATGTGCCTAAGACATATAAGGCAGGGCATCGTTGCAGGCAGCCAGCAGGATAAAGCAGTCATATTTTCTTTTCATATTGGGCCCAATCCTCACTGTGGCCCGAGGAGAGATGCTGAAGTCCATCGTCTCCCATCAGTGTCAAGGGAATTCAGCATAGGCTCCGTCGACACAAAACACTTGCACTGTTTCCCCTGTACCAAGGCAATTCAGATGGTACAACCTGCTCAGTATGGCTGCGGCCATGCTATTATAAAGGGGACAGGGTATAAGCCACACTAGTATAATGTTAGACAGGTTAGACAAAGCCTTGGCTGGGATGATGTAGTTGGGGCTGGTCCTGTTTGGAGCAGGGGGTCGGACTAGATGTGACCCCCTGAGCTCCCTTCCAACCCTCATTGTCTTTGATTTTATGATTGTATAAAGCACCTTTATACTGCCAGGTCCCCACAGGGAAATGGAGCAATGTAGTGATTTAAATAAAAATATAACCATGAGTTTCACGGACAGTTTTCCTCTACAAAAGTGGCATCTTGATCCCCAGTAAAGCGATGCAAATCTGCTGCAGAGGAGAGACAACATGAGCCGAAGACCTGACACGGCCAGCACAGGTGTTTGGGTGTTGCTTCGGGCTGTTTGGGAAGCAGGGCCCTGTTCACATGTGCAACTTCTTCCTTGTTGCCTGTGGCAGACAAGTTCACAGGGGACATTTTTGGGGTCAAGACCCTTCTCTGCTTGCAGTCAGATAAGGTGGTTCTTGTTTGAAAGCCCCAGATCTATCTCCTGAGCCGGTTGGGATCCAGCGCTCAACACCAGCCCCAGTGATCTGAAATCAAAACAAAATCCCCCGTCATCCAAACAAGCCTTCAGCAGGTAACTTTGCTTTGTGCGCGGCGCCTTAATGCAGCTGGAAGAGACTCTCCTCCTTTTATATCTTTCGCAGATATATGCTAGTCTTAATGCTTTATCAGCTTGCCAGCAGGCTGCTTCCATCACGGACACAGCTGTGCAGAAGCTGTCAGCGATTTAAAGTAAAGTGTTAAACAATACTTCAGATGATATCGCGTTGTTGTTTCTTTTTCTCCTCCTCCCTTCCCCTGATGCCACAGCAAGTATTTCATGTTGGCTGCATGCTAAAATTACACCAGCCGGATGATCTTCTCCTGGCGTTCGCTTATGGGGGGACTGTTTTCTCTTGGGGTGGAGACAATCAGATACTGGGCTGCTTCTAAAGATTGGGAATCACATGGGAAGCTGCCTGTCCTGACAGATCACTCTGCTCATTTCAGATGTGCATACCAACGTACCAGTGCTTAGCCAAGCCTCAAACTACCTCTAAAACTAGCTGAGGCTCTGACACCAATAGTTTCTTCTTCTTCTTCTTCCCTTCTGCCTCCATTTCTAAGGCTACAGACCGTCATGTGGCTGAGAGCTGAGAGTCAAGACATTTGAGTTTTCTTCCAAGTCCTGCCACTGACTTGCCACACAGGCCTTGGGCATGTCACTGCCCAAGGTTTGGAGGCCTCTGGTGGGGGTGTTTTGTGTGCTCATTTTGAGATGCATGCAAAATTTCAGCTGGCCATTTGCATTTAGGGGCCACTTTGGAAAAGTGGGCTGTTTCCATTTCCCTGGGCCTCGGATTCTGTAAAATGGGAACAATGCTTCTTCTTTGTTAAAAGGTGCTCAACGTACTGCAGCATCCAAGTATGAATTCCAGGAATAATACAATGTTTCCTGGTACCATATACATTGCATTAATGGGTAGTCCTAATATGCAGAAGGGTTCCTCCAGCCTTGGACTGGGAAGGGGGGGCTGGCCAAATAAATTGTGACACCATTGAATTCCCTTTCCGTTTTAATCTTTGCAAGCTGGGGATAATTACCGAGCCCCTGATGCCTGGGAATAAACTTTGCTTCTCAGATGTCTACTCTGGCATTGACCCTCGCCTAATAAATCAGCCTGGATTTGATATAGGAAGAACCAAGGTCAGCATAGCTTGACTCCCTTCTCCCTCTCTCTGTCTCTTCCACACACCAGATACAATGCTGCCACGTTGTGGCTCATTTCTATCTGTTCTGCCGCACACACACCTTACGCTCCGATCCTGGAAGCAAGTGTTCACGCTCTCTCTCCGGGGAAGGCTCATTGCTTTCTGACTCACCAGCCTCACGTTTCCATATGCCACCCACCCTGACTTCTCACCCGTGCCGAAGCCAGAAAGACCCCTGTAAATCACAAGCCGCCGGCACGGTGCAATACTTTGTCTCATCCCCGCTGCTGCAGAAGTGCTTGGGATTTGTCTGGTGGGAAGGCAAAGATTTATCTCACTTTCTTAGGATAATCTTTCACCCCCCGGGGTCCTCATTCCTCCAAATCTTTACTCCGGTGAGTAATCGCCTTGGTTTCAACTGCAAGTACATGATGCTTGAGTCACCAGGGCCCTTTTCTTCCTAAATATCCTCTCCCCGCTCTCTTCATTAGCAGTTGAGTTCCTAATTTTTCTCCTTTCATCTTTCTCCCTCTTTTATACTTGATTCCTTTCCTTTAGAAAAAAAAACAAAAAACAAAAAAACCCACAGCAGAGCAGGAAATTAAACCTTTACACAAAGACACTCTGGTGAGATGCTGGCTTTCCACTCATTTATTATGTCCTGTTTCTTTTGGAGGGTGGAGCAGGGCACAGGAATTGCATGGGGGCAGTGGGGGGAAGGAAATCATTTGATTTGTTTTGGAGGAATCTCTCTCTTTTTTTTCTTTCCCCCCCTCCCTCTTCACACACAAGTTGCACAAGAGCCGGAAAGCAGCCAGCAGTGGCTGGCCTGAAAGAAATGCTGGGTGGATCTGCTCCTGCTTTCCCGTGTATCATAAACGTGGTGGGTCCCTGCTGGAATTACGGTCCCCGTTGTGTCCCGTTTCCCGAGCATTAGGTGCACTGCAGTTTCAGCATTGTGCTGTGAAGCTGCTCTTCATCCAGGGACTAAATTAATGACCTGTTCGGAAAGCTGTTTGCAAGTCGGGCGGCACTATTCCCTCTGCTCCTCCGAGCCTCTTTGCTTTGCCCAGGACAGAGCAATTCGCCTTAGATAGGAAGCACTGGATGTCTCTGGTGCTCCCTTTTTTCCTACCCCATCCTTGGTACTCTGCATTCACTGGGCTGTTGCACCAGTCTAGCCCGTCTGGATGTGAGTGATGATGCAGGGTGAACTAAGTAGGCTTTCACATGCAGATCCAGGTTAGATGGTGTCTGAGGCCAAGGGACAGCTTCACCCTTAGCAAGCAGGAGCATCTGCAATGTTTTTAAGAGCCTGGCTGACGGCTCAGACTTCGAGGTTAACCTTTGCTGCTCATGGAAGTTGCAGGGAAAGCAGGCCACTGATAACAGCCAGACAAACACCTCATTTCGAGTGTCTGGGATGTCTCAGTTGTGACATGGAGGAATAAGAGAGGAATGTGGTGTCCTCATCAGCTCTTGGACCCTTGATTGGGATAACTAATGAAGGGATCAACTGCAGGGATGGGGTGCCAGGGACTGCTGAGCTGAGACCTGTCCACTCGTTTCATGCTAAGTCACGAAGCAACCATCAAGTAGTAATGACATTGGGTCAGTAATGAACTGGCCCTAATGAACCAGCAACTTGTTCCGAAAGTTTCTCTGTCCTATTTCTAATCATAGGCTGAACAGTGTTTTCTTCTGGTGGGCAATTGTTTGGGGAACCCGATTATGGCAATTGTTTGGGGAACTGGATGATTAACCACTGGGTGGTTAATATAAGACAAATGTACAGGTAGGAGAAGGCAGGGGTGTTCACTGTGATCTCTGGGCAGGGACAGCAGAGGCCTTACACCGTTCCTGTGGTTGTCACTACTCGGTGACGCTTCCTGCATTTTAGATCATTGCCCACCACAAGTTCTTCATATGCATTTCAACAGGTTTTGAATGATCCGTGCTGCTATGGAAAGAACCTGAGTACAAGAAATGAGGGAAGGCAGTGCGATTCAGTGGTCCATTCAGAGGAATTGAGACCTGGATGTGGATGCCAATCCAGAAACATCCATAAGGAGCTGCTGGAAGTGAAGCGCGTGCAGCATCCTAACTAAGTCATGGGGCTGGTGCATTTATTTAAAGTTAAGCGTGTGCTTATATGCTTTCTGGCATCAGGCCCAGGGCTCTAGGTGCTATTTCTGCCTTTGCTCTTTATGCCCTGGGTGGTTTCAGGGCATTTTGTTCACATCTCTGTGCCAAGCCCAGGACTGCATGCCCTGCCACTCTACCCCTCTTTGGTGATGCCACGGCCTAGAGAGGAGGCAGCATGTCTGATCCAGCGTGGCCCTGAGCACGTGCTTCAGTGCTGCTCTCAGGCTCGCAGTCTTAAGCTTGCACTCAGGGCCTCTCTGCCTAATTTCAGGGGCTTTGAGGCAGGCTTCATGCCAGTGGACCTGGTCTCAGGATGGAGATGGTGTAGGCAATGCCTCAGTTTTCCCAGTTGAAAGAGGGGGCCGCTGCTAATTCCCTACCTGGCACCCTTGCAACGTTTGCAAAGTGATTTGAGTTTCATAGAGGACGGATGCAGCAGAAGTGTAGCCCATTCTGTTCCGCTGAAGCAAATGACATAGGATTTGTGCAATTCATTCATTTCACTCCCATTGCTTCCTAGGTTGCTTCATTTTGGATTTTTTGCTTAGTTTATTAAATATGGGGCATCATTTGGTACTATCACATTTATTATTTGCAGCCTGGTAATGCCTAGGAGGTTCAGTTGAGACCAGAGATCCATTGTGCAGGGAGCAGTACAGGCCCATTGCAAGAAACAGTTACTGTCCCAAGGAGCTTACAATTTACGTAGACAAGACAGGCAAAATAGAAGAGAAAGGAGGTGTTTTGTATCTATTTAAGTGCTTATCCCAGAGAGACTAATGGTCCATAAAGATACATCGGTATCTCAGTCTCATTGTCTTACCCCCCACTTGAAATCAGTAGGAATTAAGGACCTTAACCTCTTTATAGAGCAGGGACTAAGTGACATGCCTAAGGTCACAGAGGCAGTCTGTGGCAGAGCTAGGAACTGAATATAAATCACCTGAGCCTCCCACCTGTTCCCTAGCCCAAAGTGACCTTCCCATCCATTTTTTGCATAGTACATCCCTAACATTCAGATCCCAGCGAGGAGACAACACGTCTGTAAAGGCAGAAGAAACTGCAGCGGCAAAGAAGGGTATTCCTTCTAACCACCCCACATGCACAAGCATGGAAACCATTTGTTCAGGCTTGGGGCCTTAGTTACACCTGGCATCAGAGGACGCACATCAGATTTACATCTGAGAGCAGAATCTGGCCTCTGATCCACCAGTTAGACATTTTTCACCCTGCTCTGGGGAGTGGGGGGTGGATTAGAAAAAAAACGAACTTTCTGCAAAGATCAATATGGAACATCTTATTCAATTAATCTCCAAGGTACTAAGCCTGTGAAGTCTGCTTTGGTGCATTTATACATCTTTCCCGGAGGCGTAGTCTGAGGGCCCTACTCTGCTTCTGTGGCTTGAGCTCAGGTCATTCCCACTCCTGCACCCGCCTTGCATCAGGTACAGAGAGGAGGCAGCATCCGCATGAGGAGGGATGGGGCCTCTCTTCTCTTGGGCTCTCGACTCACTGTGGTCTGCTACTTAGAGCCTCGGCTATAGGAAAATATGAAGAGCCAACACCATCAGCTAGTATAAATCACAGTGAAGTCTACACCAACCCAGGATATGACCCAACAAGCCTTTGGCTTGGTCTAGAGTGAAAAGTTTTGCCAACTTAGCTGTCTCATTAGGAGCATGGGAAAAAAAAAAATCTCTCTCACCCCTGGCTGACAGAGCTAAGCCAGCAAAAACACTAAGGAAGAAACAATTATACTGGCAAGAAAGAGCTGCTTTTGCTGGTGTGGCTTGTTCCATTTTGGTTGCTGGTTTAAACTCTGCCAGAGGAATAAACTTTGCAGTTACAGTTCTTCAGACATATCTGGATTAGTAAAGCCTTGGAAATGGAGATGAATCCTTTTAGCAGGGGTTTCACTGTGTGCAGATTTGAGGAGTTGCATCAATCAATCAAATCAATCAATCAATTGCTTATCAATCTTTAATGAAGCGGGGAAACTTTTTGGTTCCTACTGGAGTGGGTGAGGTGAAGGCATTGCCCTTCCTCCTGATCCCTCTCAAATGTAGCTGGCCTGAGATTCAGATTCCAACTCAAATGTTAGTGAGCTCGAGTTGGCATTGTTGCATGGTACCTGTAAGTTTATATGCATCTGCTTAATGGGTCATGAGACACCTAGTCAATTTAAAATGAGTTTATAGTAGTTTTAGGCTGCATGTCTGTCCTTGAGTCTCTCTACCAACCTGTGCAGGTTGACACTCATATATTCTGAAGTTGTTCTCTTCCAGGGACTGCCTCAGGCTTTTGCTAATCTAGGGTCTTGAATGCATCAGATAACGGGTCTAAACTACAGCCTTTAATACGTGATAATTTAGTTAAATGCTTCCACTTCCACACTAAACTGAGCACGCATCTTAGGTGTTGTCTTCCAGGCCTTAGGTGAGACAAGGTCTAAGAGATGTTGGGGAGAGGGTCCCTTCCTTCAGAGATGATAAATGCTCCTGAGTCCCAGTGGTTATTTCCACTAAGGATTGCAGCAGTTGCACCAGTTTGACTGAATGAGGTGACAGGAACTTGTATAAAAGGTGCAATGTGGGGAAGGGAAATTGGGTCAGGAGGTGAGGGGGTCTGGTGTGGTCTCTGGAGAACACCGCAGAGGTGATCTGCATCGTGGTAAGCAACCTGGATGGTTACCAAGCTTGTCCCAACCACCTGCTCCCAAATGCATGCTCTAAACTCAGAAAGGCCCCACCGTATATCAGATATCAGGGTCCAACATGTTGAGGGAGTGCCCCGGGGGCAGCCTACCTGGCATATTTCCAGGTTTGGAGAATGCCAGAGAGAATAAGTGGGTACGGCTTGGGGTTATCACACCATGCTGCAATGCAGATGTACCCAAAGAGACCAGATCACGGACCGCACTCTGAGGGTGTAGAGCTAAGGGTAGGCCATCCCTGCATTGGGAGCACGGCACACGAAGGCATTTTGCTTGGCACGTGCGCCCTGGGGCAGATCGTGGGGAAGGGTCTGGGGCTGCGCACAACAAGGATCAGGCCTCTTGTGGCTCCCCCGCTGTCCGCCCTGGCATGCCAACATCTTCCAAGTCAAGTTTGTGGGTGTTTTGAGCACTCTGCTCAGCTCTATACACCAGGGGTTGGCAACACTTTGGGGCAAAGAGAGAACAGAAATGCTCCATACCCCAAACGGCTGAGATGAAAAAAGGCACGACTGCAAAGGAAATCCTAAGAAAGATGGAGACGATATTAGTCACTGTGACTGTCTATATCCTCAATGCTCTCCGTGGGGTAGTAGTGGGGTGGGGGTATTTAGCAGAACAACAGTGATGGCTCCTGGGATGCCTCTTGGCTCTTCTTTTTGTTAGCTTTTTAGCCTTTTCTCCCCCAACCCGGGGAAGGGCAGAAGGATGGTAGCTGCTTTGGTCTTGCTCTGTAACAAAGCTCCACAGACAGCAGAGGAGACTTATGACCTTCAGCCCTGATGCGACACCCACCCTTGGCTCCAAGCACAGGAGTTGCCCCACTGAATTGAATAGGGTGGCATTCACCAGATGCACAAGGGGCTGCAGCATCAGTCTCTGACGATGCAGGTGAAGCTGGCTGGATATGAACCTCTGCCGAGCGTACAAAAAACCCCTACATAGAACAGTTTTCTCTCTACTTTTCTGGTTTAAAAAGGCCCGGAGTTTCAGCTGACAATCTCGGTGCGCCTCCACCAGATGGCTTTACATCGCTTTTCCCCAATCTGCGACTTGTGCCGAACGGAAACGAGAAGCGTAATTGCGAAGCTGATGGGGGAGCCTCGTCCCTAAATCTTCTTCCTGAGAGGGCAGATTATGAGCTTCTTACTGCTCCCGATTCAAACTTAGTCTCCGGAGTAGCCCAGCAGAATTCAGTTCCCCCGGGTATCCGCTCATGACTGCAACGAAACGAGCTGTGCCATGATTGCAATGCAGCTGAAATGGTCACAGAAAAGCACGTTGACTCTAGCAGTGCTGGTGAGTGAGTGCAGTAGATGTACCGTATCAGGTTTTTTTTTCTTTTTATCACAAATGGTAAGCTCCAGAAAGGATGTATAAACATGGAAGAGTATCTGCATGCAGCAGCTTTTTATGGGTGCGGGAGCGATTGAACTTTTCGGAGTGCAAAGTGGAGTGTGAAAATGCCTGGGTATCCGCCCTTGAGTATTAATATTTATAGACAGCCTTGACTGGGAATATCTTAACTGTTGTGCATTTACATTTCTTGGGTATAACTTTTTCCAAACTGTTTTTCCCCCTAGGTGAGAATAACTTGTTGATTTACAGCTCGCAGTAATACCGTGCGATTGCCTCCCAATTACACCTATTGGAGCAACGTGCGCATACTAGATGTACTTTCACGCTGCGGTACATGTACAATAGGCACTCCGGCATTAAGCGGAAAAAACAAAGGCGTAGTCACAGTCATATTAAAGATTCAGGGCTTGATTCTGCACTGTTTACGTCAACAGGAGTTTGTCACTGATTTTAATGGGAGAAAGACTGGGGCGTATGTGCCAATGTAATGGAGCTACTAAGGAATAAATATTGACATTATTAGGTCAATAGTGTTAGTGTCTTTCAAGAGCTAAAACTGAACATTGTAATGCCTATAGTGTTTACTGTAACTGCAGTGTGCCCACAGTCCTGTTGAGGTTTAATAGCTTATTGGTGTAATTTATATTACACTGGCCCCTGCCAGACATAGATGGCATTAAGGCTTTGCGGTGCCTGGTGCTGTACATATAAAAGAAAGGCATCCCTGCCCCCTGATAAGCTAAATAGACAGAAAGAAGGAAAATGGAGCAAGAAACAGCCATAAAAAAGAAGCAATTTGTCCAAGAGCAGGCAAGTGACTGGACTGGAAACCAAATCTAGACGTCTAAACTCTCAGTCGTAAGCCTTCTCCAGTGAGAAATTGGGAGTGAAGTCGTATTGAGTTTCGGGTTGGTTTTTTTCCTTTCCCTCTCCACATATTAGTCACTGTGACTGTCCATATCCTCAATGTCCAGTAAAAAAAAAAAATATATATATATATATTTTGGGTCAGCCTAAAATGCTGAAATGTTTTATTTCCTCCCTGCAGAAAATGACCCCCCAACCTCTCCCTTAGCAAGCCTGAAAATGTGTCAACTTTTGTTTTGAGGTCTCTGATGCTTCTTAACACTACCTTATTTTACTTTATTGGAAAGAAAACCTTATTTCAGAATGAAAAAAAAATTGCAAAATCTTGTTTTGAAAATATTGAACACAAAATCTTTTGCTTTTTTGCATCCCACCCCCCACCCCTGCTTCTTTTATTTGTTTTTTTCCCCCACCGCTGAAGCTACTGTAGTATTTACTTCAAACCTACAAATAAGTTGAGCCCCTCTGAAGCTGCATTTTTTGGGCAAGTAATATATCTACCAAATAAATTAATTAAAAAAAAAATCCAATTCTAATTAGCAGTGAGCTAAGACCTATGCTCAGCTTACTGGGGACCTGGAAATCCAGGGGGGGAAGGAGGAGGAGGAGAATTGATCTTAGGAAAAACTCTTAGGAAAAATTGAGAAATAGAGGGAGAGAGGTGTTCCCACAACGGCATGCTTTAGGTCAAAGCGACTGCCTGGAATACTGGATCTTGCTTCAAGACATACCGGAGCCACCAGAAATGGAGCCACCCCCACATGAACAGAGAGAGCGCTGTGCTCTGCCTCCATGTAATATGTGAGATTTAAAAGTGGTTAAGCTCCCTAGAGGCACTCAGGCATATTGCTATATATAGACTGTTCCCAGATTACAGCATGCTTTTTCCTTGGCTGTAGCATGATCAGACTACAGGGATTTTTTTTTTTTTTAAACCAGCTCACTCCAAGCTATTTTCTTTTGTTTTCTGTGTCACCGAGTGATAGCTGTCACAGAGACATGAATTTAATGTCCAGAGAATAAAACAATCAAAGGAATAAGGAAAATAGGTATATTCTTAGGAATCTGCAGTTTTAAAAGTATATCGACTGTATATGTATCTATTACATAGATAGATGCAATATATACATACACTCTTTATATCTATGATAGATATATACATACGTACAATTTATATATATATATCTATGATAGATATTTTATATACATGTGATCTTTATATATATCTGATAGATATTTTTATATACATATGGTCTTTATATAGATCTATGATCGATACATACATACATATCATTTGAATATATATCTATGATATATAGATAGATATTTTTATATACATATGATCTTTATATATATCCATGATAGATAAATACATACATACATACAATTTGAATATACATCTATGATATATAGATAGATATTTTATATACATATGGTCTTTATATATATCTATGATAGATATATGCATACATATCATTTGAATATATATCTATGATATATAGATAGATATTTTATATACATATGATTTATATATATATATCCATGGTAGATAAATACATACATACAATTTTATATATCTATATCTATCTATCTATGATAGATAGATAGATAGATAGATAGATAGATAGATATGATCTTTTTATACATGTATGGTAGATAGATATGATCTTTATATATATGTACGATAGATAGATAGATAGATAGATAGATAGATAGATAGATATGTTGCATGCTTTGGGTGATTCCACAGATTTCTGGCAATTGAAATATATATAAATTTCATTCACCAGAAATCTGTGGAATCACCCAAAGGATGCAATGAGTTAACACAGGAGACTGGATCCACTTTAGCGGAGCTCTGTAAGGGCACCAGACAGCAAAGCCCATGCTAAGCTGGTAGTATGAGCAGGGCCTCAATGGGTGCATCTACACGTGCAGTAGTCTATTCTACTGTGCATTAAAGCATCATGGCAAAAACAGTGCTAATGCACTAATGTTCTGTAGTATTAGTCTACTGCACATTAAGTGTCACTAAAAAGGTGTTTGCTTTTGCTACTGCACATTCGGGCAGCGTGATGCACCTTTATGTAATACCTCATATTAACTGTCCTAAACTGAATGCATAGTCTCAAAAGCACATTAAATGAATGTGTAAATGCACCCAGTGGGTAGCTTATGCAGTACACTGCTCAGGATGTATTCTGTGGCTCAGGATATGTTTTGTGCACCCCTCTCTGTCAGACCCACAAGGGGTGACTCTGGTGTCACCCTTACCTTCAGAGCCAGGCTGCTAGTTCAGAAGATTTCCAAACTGGTAAACAAGAGACCGTGCCTTGTTTCTTCTAGGGCCTGCCAGGATGCTGAGCTTTGCATTCTGAGAGTGGATTAGCATCACCCAGTGACGTATATGGAAGCTGGATTGTCCATGCTTTCCCCATGCCATTACATCTGTGAATTATTTCTCATGGCCCTGCTTCCAATAGTTTTCCCTCTATCTGTTACACTTTTTTTGTGTGTGCGCCTTCCTTCCTTGTCATTATTTTTGTCCAACAGAGATTTGCTCAGTAATCTCCCCCTAGGGATTAGCACACTAATAGACAGTCAACAAAACAAGAAAGAAAGAAAGGCTTGGTACTTAAAGGATGAATACTTTAGAGACAGCATCAATCTTTTGATGTCCTGATTCCAGTCTGGTTTATTTGCTATATATATGGCTATGAGAACAATACAGCCTCATGCAGCTGCTCTAGTCTCGTCTGAGCAAAGATTTTGAGTACTTTGCAAATATCAAACCTCCCAATGCACATCTGCAATACGGAAGACTATTGACCCCATTTTACGGACAAGTAAACTGCGGCACAGAGATGCTGATACGTGCAAGGTTATTCGGTGACAGAGCCAGTCTTACACAATAGCCCATTCCTCCTTCAAGGTTGCAGTTTTGCACATGCTTTTGGACATTTCAACTTAACCACGTGGACAACTTGCAGACTTAGAGTTAAGGCCTTGCATTCGGATGAGCAAGACTGAGGCATGCGTGTCTTACATGTAGCTCTTTTCACCCTTTAACAGGATGAAATATCATCAGCTGATCATTGCTACTTCATGTGGTTTTATCTAGGGAGCAGTGTGCAAGTTTGCTGTCCATGATCACATACAAGGGAGTCAGGAAAACAAGATGGCTGATAACACTTGCATCCCATTTTGGAGGGACCGTTAAAAATGACAGCTTAAAAAAAAAAACTCTTGATCTAACACATCTGATCCTTATTCCAATTTTTATTCCATTTTCTTTCAGGCCAATGAATAGACGTTTGAGAGTTATTTAGGACCTAATTAAGGGCTTAAAAACAAAACCAAATTTGTTCCCCCCTAAAAATTGTTACAACGCACTTTGGTGATTTAATATTTTTTAACAGATTGCTAGGCATTCTTTATATTCTCCCCTTGTGACTTTGTATTAAAGGCTTTTTTATTTTTTTTTTTAGACTGATTTTTCTCACTCCTACGAAGTAGTCAATGAAACCACTCGCATGCATACAATTAAGCACAAGGAAAAACAGCTTAATGCTTTCATTTGAAAAATCTTGCACACCGTTAGCGTTCCTAAATAACAAATTCTTTTGAACAGCATTTCAAAAACTCATGCATGCCTCTGACTGTGCTTTTTAAATACACACAAAGCACAGGAACATATGGAAGCTAATAATTTTAAAGTGATAAGATGATCACATGTTCTGCCCTCACCCAGGTCCTGATTCTGCACAACTGAAATCAAAAGGAACCTTATTATTATTTTGTCAAGCATGCGATCAAGTCCTTACTCCTGCAGAACCACATGCAATACACATGTGATCCATCGGTCTTTCCTTCTCAAGGGATTTAGCAAAATTCACAGCTTCCTTGGAATCTGATATGGCTGCACCACGGCCTTGAACTTGCAACATCTGAGCTGTCAATTATGGGCTCCACCCCACCCCACCCCACGGCTTTAACCCGGCAGGGCTTGTCCCTTAACATAACCCTGATTATAAGCACTCTTCATACAGAAAGTTGCCCATTGAACGACAAGGCCCAGAATCCTTAGCACAAAACACGAGTGTCTTTGGAGAGAGAAAATAAAGCAAGGTGATTATTAGCAGCACCACACACCCTGCTACCGGCAACCACTTTGGACTCTGACTGCAGGTGTCATGGTAGCATCTCATTATTTTAGAAGTACACAGCAGAGGGAGCTGTGATTATTACTGAAAAGGCCATAGAGTTGCTATGTTTGAGTTTAAGAGTAGGGTTCAAGGAAGTTGAGTGTCACACCGTATTAGCAACCCCAAGCATCCCTAGTGGTGTGTCAGACAGCCCAAATCACAGGATCACAGGTAAGCAGGGTTGGAAGGGACCTCAGAAGGTCATCTAGGCAGGAAGGAAAGTGGGGGCATGTACCCAAAGTGAGGCACAACCCCACAACCCTTAAGTAGAGCTGACAGAAGTAATACATATGCCGTATATAATGCTCACGATCTTTGTAAACCACTTCTGAATCTACCAAAGAGCTAGGAATTAAATGTGCTATTGTATGTCCTTCCCCATAGCTAAACATCTATCCCATTCCCACACACCTACTCTCTCAACACCCTCCCACTCCTACACACACGTGATGGGCATCTCATGCTGCCCCTGTTCTCCTGAGCCAGCTGTCCTAGCTCTGCAATCCTTTCACTGTAATATTTGGTGAACCCTAAAACTATTCATGAATTCGAGTCAACACAGCCAAATATATTAGTTTGAAGAAAAAATCTGAAGGTTAACATCACAAAAGCAGCATTGTTTTATCTAACAGCCCAGCAGTTAGGAGGCCCAGATTCAGATCTAGAGCAAGGATTTGAACCAGTGGACTGCCGTACCCACAGAGGTCTAGGGAAGTGGTCTCCCATTGGACTTCTTTCATCACTTATCTACTACTCATATACTCCTTCAGCTAGAGAGAAAGCACATGACTATCACTGGATAGCCAGGGGACAAGAGCAGCAACAGAGTGGGAGAATAGCACCAAGATTCAAACATCTGCTAATTTCCAGAGTTGAGAACACTATGAATTGGCTATACCTTTCCAGGTATAAAATGGGTAGGAAACATGACTCTCTCAACTCCCCCTTTGCACCAGAGAGAAATGACCCCGCAGGGTGGATGGCAGCAGAGAATTAGGCTCCTGCTAGTCCATGTGTAGATGAAACGGGGGCCCTAAATTGAAGCAGTGGGTTTTAAAAAACACTGCTTCAATGTAGGGATGATTAAACCCCTCCGTGTCATGCATACACCCCGCTGAGTTACCTGCCTCTCCGGCACAGAGGGAAAGGCAAGCTTCTGAGAGTGGTCCCTGAGTTGCAGGGGCCAGGACTGGTGCTTCCCAGCATGGCAGCAGTGCCCACCTGCCCGCAGGCACCCGGCTTGGGCAGTCCTGGGGGGCACCGTGGCCACAGGAGGGAAGCATCAGGCCCCCATACAGCTCAGGCAGCGGGCAGGCTCTGGGGGGGAGGGAAAGAAAAAAAGAGATCAGGCTCACTACTTTTCTTGTGTGGAGCCTGCTTTCCTGGGCTGCTGCCAGGCTGCCTGCAGGGCTTCCTGCAGGGCCACGGAGCTGCACGGAGCCCGGCACTTCACTCCATGGCTGTAGGGGCAGCAAACTAAAACTCCTCCGAGTTTTATTTTGCTGTCCCCCAAGTCATTTAAGGTGTATTACACCACCGAATTTCCTACAGCGGCGGGAATAAATGGGCAATATGCCGACTATACGTGCAAACACCGACACCATTAAAGTGGTGCAGAAGTGTTTAGCCTGCTTTAAAGTGTCGTACACATACGCCTTTCGTTTCTTCTACTCTGGCATCAATTCCAACCAGCTCCATTGAAATCAGTGGTGTCATATGCCAGGGGAGAAATCCTCTTTATCTGAACTGGGCGCACTGTCCAACTGAAGCCCTTCATGCTACTGATAGTCAGGTGTCTGTGGCAGCAACAACGGTGAGCCATCATCTCTTATTTACTCTAGCAATTCACAGACAAGGCGCCCAGCCTTGCTGTCATTCTGTACAAGCAATTCCCTCTGAAGACAACACAAGGCATTACACCGAGAAGGACAGCAGGGTGGGTTAGTACACATGCACAGTGCACAACCTGATCCCAAATCCATTGAAATCAAGGGGAATCTTTTCACTGACTTGACCAGGCTTTGGATCAGGTTCCCGTTGACCGGCCACTTCATTCTCCTTATATTGTCTCTGATCCGTAGGAGCCGCTTAAACTAGCACCCACCCTCTGTGTGGCAGTGTTGCAATATTATCCTTTTCATTGCCCATGAGGTGGGCCTAGGAAGAATGAAGGTAACAGTGGGATACAGTCTGGAAGATTTATATCCATCCCCAACTTGCACCGGGGATGCTGGGGAAAAAGTGGGTGTTGTTTGCATCCTTTAAATGATCTTGTTTATTCTGTGTGTTGGAATACAGTTATCTGAATATTAATTATGGTTTTAGTGAAGTTCATCGGTTGAAGGCAGGGATTGAGAACGCTTCCTTCAGTAGCAGCCACCTGCTTAGATTTCTGTGTTTATCTGCTTCACTGAGTTTAAATCAGTTTCTGTAAGTGAAAGTCTGTTGCGTCGAGCAGATGTTATTGCTCAGAAATAGTGTACAGTCTGCTATTAGCATATGTAGCATAATGTTAATAAATAGAGGCATGTACCACCCTTGAAGGTGAATCTGTATTCTATAGAAACTCTCCCCCCCTCCCTCCAAGCAGCCCCCTTCCTTATGAAAAGCCTTGTGTTATGTGGTAGGTGCGAGCAACGGACCTTTGCTCACACCAGCTCACACCCCTGGCAAGACCGGAGCAAATGGTCCATTCTGTTTATGCTACATTTGGATGATTAATGATATTGTATATTGTAACTAAATTGTACCGCTATTATCATCAGGTCACTGCTGACAACTAGATATATCATCTCTGGGGTTTATATACAGATAACAATTTTAACTATGTGAATAAGTAAAGGCTCGATGTCGTCCTAATGTTCATTCAAATGCGACCGTATCTTGGAAGCTGGTAATGCGCTGTATATGGGGATTTCATTACAGCAGCAGCGCTCGGGTAACACAGCTAGAGTGGTTATGTCAGTGGTTTCCCATCATCATCCATGCTCTTTTCCTCTCTCCCCTCCCCACCAAAGGATTTGGAATAATCCAGCTGTAAAACATGACAACCATTTAGATTAAAATGGACACAGACAGCAGCTTTCAACCCAAACCTTAATCAAAATGACTTTGGACATTTGCAATGAAAAAAAAAAGTTTGGTTCACTTATTTTTATCCTGAGCTCGCTGCATCTTTCCGTGCGCTGGGCTACGTCATGAAGAAGAGGCACAGATTCATCAGTGCATGCTATGTCCAGCTCAGCCAGATTGGGAAGTGCTGGAAAGTCTCCTTAGAAAGCCAGGTACTGTGAGATTCCTTATTTTCATCTTGCCTGCAGAAGCTAGATACTCACAGCCCTTTCTCCTGAAAGTAAGCGTAACAGGCGTAATCTCCCAGACTTCAGTTGCAATACAGGAGTGAGAGAAAGTCTTTGCATGTAAGGAGGGATTTTGCAGTTGGCCTCAAGCTGGGAAAGCTTTGGATTAGCAAGCATTCGAACCCCTTTTGCTGCTTATCCATCAGTAACTGACACATGCCATGCTAGTAATCAGCCCGGACATTCATTAATTACCACGGTTAATATCTAGGAACATTGTCATGCCAGACCCTGCCCTCCTACCTACCTGTGTAAGTCAGAAACAACTACATTGGAGCCATAGGAATCACAGCCAGGTAGACTCTGAGTGTGTCACTCTTCAAGGGGATTTATACACATTGCAGCTCTCCAGTGGGCAAGCACTGTGCACTGGTGGGATGATGTGAAGAACAGGATTGGGTCCATTAATTACTACAGCTCCATTGTAAAGTACCCTGCCTGGAACTAAAAATCAGTGGCTGCAGCTACATGAGATGCTTATTGCACAGTAGCTCGTTAGTACGTGGAGCACGAACCATGATGCGACGCTACTGTGCAGTTGAAACGAGGTACTGCACCGTCAGCGTCACCCAGGGATGCTACTGCGCAGACTACATGGCCATTTAGTACTTGGGTATGCAAGCACTAAATGACTGTGCAGTACCAACTGTGTAGCCAGCGTCTTGTGTGGATGTGGCCAGTATTAACCCAAAATCTTCCCACCCATGTATGGTAGGCGAGATACTACAGTATTTTCCTATCACTTAAAAAAGGAAGTAATTAGTTTCAAATACAATGGGGCAAGAGCCATTGTTTTTAATGGCTACCAGCATAGGCAAATCCTTCCATTTTCTATATGAGGCAAAAAAAAAGCCATTTCCCGAGGGCCAAAAATCCACTTCAGTGTTAGGCATGTGGTCAGATCTCCACAGTTCCCCACACTGAGCTCTGATCACACCTGCTCCTAATCACTGGCTCAGATCCCATTAAAACCACCGCTGCATCCACCTTCAGGAAACAACAGCATTCAAGTTGCGGCAGGAGACTTCATTGTGGTGCGGGCGCAATTAATGCTATTTGCCTTTACTGCATAGTCAACATACTGCACAGGAGACTAATTTACTGCGCAGTAAATGCATGCACGTGTAGATGGTGACACTGCGCTGCGCAGTAAATTAGTCAGCGGGACAGTAAAGCATCTCATGTAGACGCGGTCAGAGAGTGAGAGCTGATCCAAAGCAAAAATGGAAGAACTGATGGTGGTGCTAATGCTGTCTGAAACTGGCCTGGCCCAACTCAATTCAGACTAGCTTCTTAAGAAGTTTAAAAAGGCTCACCAGGTCTTCCCTGAAACTTGGGGCCTCACCAAAATGAGCCTTCTACTATCAGCTCATTGCTACCCATCATTTCAGCTCACCTGGTCATCTGCACCCTGCATCTAGGATATCCCTCGCCGAGACAGCTCGCAAGCATTCAATCGGACATAAAGGGCAAACAAGACCTATAGGACTTAAAACAACTGACAAAGATGTCTCTTTTTAAAAATAGCCTGTTTAACATGTTAAAAGACATAAAAACAAGCACTGATCTATTTTGATTCATTTTGATTCTGCTGATCTTTCTCTGCCATCCATAACTATCCTCCCCCATCTTTCCCTGGACTTTCCCTTGTCTGCACTTACTGATCGCAAACTTGGGGAAAAGCTGATAAACACTTTTTGACTTGCCTCTGCTCTTTTCTGGGTTCTGGATTGTTGTTTTTTTTTGTAGTATAGAAGCATAAAGCATTATATTACCGGTGCGTGTGTTTGTGTGTGGCAAGGGGGTGATAGGACAGCAACCAGAGGCTGGAGAAAAAGGGAGAAAGAGAAAATTAGAGACAGAGCACTTGGTGGATATGTGTCAGGGAAAAGAAAAAAATAAGGCAATGGAAGCTGCAGTGTCCTTAGGCTGCATGTGATGGCTTTGTTGGAGACTCTCTGAGCCTGGTGCCACCTCATATGATGTGTAGCTTTAATGAAAGAAAGGAGAGAGGAGGGGGGGAAAGGCAGCTGAGACTCGTCGTCTCTTCCTCGGTCTTCTTTTGCAGAGACCTATTGGCTATAACTCTTTCAGGGCAAATAACAAGCGCTCCCCATCCAAATGTAAGCACATTGGCACTTAATCCTATTTTATAAAGGTTATAGTTTTACATAAATCACGCACGCTAAAGGCACTCTAGTCATCCTCCTCGTGGTGAGTTTCTCTTTAAGCCTAACTAGGCAAGGAAGATTTCTCCCACTGGCCCTCTGGACATGACGCCACCGAGATTGAACTCTGCTCCCCCCCGCCACTAATATCCCTGGAGGATTTCATCCATAATGATGTCAGGGGCTAAGTATATTCCCTCACCAGGGCGAGGGAATTAAAGAGATACTTTCCCTGTCTCCGGCGGGTCTGATGGAGGGAGGTGGGCAAACCAGCCCACCCGCTTGAATACCTCCAGGAGCCCTTATATGTGGCACGTGGGTCCCCATCGTTAATATTTTGTCGAGACAGGTGCAAACCAAAGCACTTTATGTTTCCTCAGTGGGATGAATGCTGCATCCTAATGGCACGTCCAAGGACCCCCCCACATAAAGTGAAGTGTCAGGCACCGGAGGTATCTCACGTAAAGGGCTGCGCTGTGCCGGACATGATGGTCTTGGGAAATCACACAGCAGAGAGGCACTGCACGAAGGCTGCTTTTGTTCTTAATTAGTCTGTCGTGCGTTCCCAGCAGACGGAGCAGAGGCTCCAGCGCAAACACCGGAGTTTCCTCTAATAACCTGGAAGGAAGGAATTTAAATACAGTGGCGAGGGACGGAGAGAGGGCGATGGAAGCGGGGCTGGTGCTAGGCAGAGAAGGGATGAAATCCGGAGGAGCATCCAAGGGCAATGGTTTGTGTTGTATTGGTTATGCTTCATTTTTTCTAAGGTACGGCACGTCGCTTATCCATGCTAAGAGGTTACTCCCAATCTGGGAATTCGGTCCTTTTAAAGCACCCGGCCTCACCCTGACCATGCATGGGAGTCGGCACCATTAGACTGCCCTGGGCAGGTGACTGAAGTAACTCCCGGTCCAAATTGCAAGCAGGTTGGTCTAGCTGCCCAAGATTTCATAGACATCAGGGCTGGAAGGGACCTCGGGAGATCATCGAGTCCAGCCCCCTGCCCCAGGGGCAGGAAGTCAGCTGGGGTCATAGGATCCCAGCAAGATAAGCACCCAAATGTCTCTTCAAGGAGTCCAAAATAGGTGCTTGCACCATCGCCGGGGGAGTCTGTTCCAGTCCTTGGGGGCTCGGATAATGCAGAAAGGAAAGATGACGGCTTTCCTATTCCCATGGGCTCTTGGATTGTCAGGAGCTATAAGGAAGCCCCTCCAAAGGCCCAATGTGCTTCCTAGGCATGCTGGCTATGGAGATAACCAGGAGAAATGAGGGATTTTCTTCCCTACGAGTTAGAAAGCTGAGAGAGAATCCCATATGGCAATGAGGTTAACCCTTTCCAAACCGGACTTACTACTCTGCCCTTCCCCACAGGAGGAGACAGCATTTCCAAGAGCAGCCAGGACATGCAGCTCTCTGAATTTCAGTCTGGGGGGCATAGTTGTGCAATTAGTGCCCTTGACTTTGACCCCAGGAGGTGAGAGTGCTATTCTCACACTTGCCATTAGGAGCATCAAGGTTGTCTAAGTTGTTCTTCCCACCGCTTTTCTGTTCGGGGTAGGGACTGTCCCTAGCTGCCTGTTTTAGCAGTCCCTCGTACAACAGGGACCCGATTCTGACTTGCTCTTTTAGGCTAGGGACAGACACTACACATAAACCGGTTTAAGGGATCAGAAACGGGTTTAAACCTGTAACAGAACAGATGTTCAGTGCGCGTATACCAGTTTAAAGGTGGCTGAAACCTGTTTGAGATAAACCTGGTTGAATGTAGCATCAGACTTACCTGATTTGGGGCAAACCGGTTTATGCAATGTTTGTCTCAGACCCCTGGCACTGCTGTCACATCGGTAACAGGATTCGTCTTAAACCTTTCTTGAGGTTTAGAAGTGGCAAGGGGTGGAAAACTAGCCGCTCTTCCCCCGGTCCTTGTGAACGCTGATATTTCAGAGAGAAAAAGGGTTTCAGCTGCATGTACCTGCATGTGGGCACATGCGTGTGCACTGATTCTGTGTCTCGCTGCTGTCTAGCGTTTGGAGCGAGAGTGTCAAAAAGCTACAAAGAAAGCAGGTCTCCGGGTATTTCCAACCTGACAGCGAGCAGGAAATGGCAGGAGATTTCCAGTCAAATTCTGCAGAACTAAAAGGTTTGAAATACATGTCTAGGGCCTCATTCAGACCCAGCATAAGCAGACAAAGATCCTTTTTCTCGTTGCAAGCTTTTTATGCCCAGTCTGCAGTTGACCTCAGGCTTTTAGACCATTATCTGAACAGTACCTTCCAGCGGCACCAAAACACTCTCCAATCTGAGGGACCAGGAATGGTAAAAGGTCAAAAAGGAGTGAAACTCCTGCCCCCCACCAGGGCAATTTAGCTACCAAAGTCCTTGAAAACAGGTCTTTTAAGTGCTACATAAGCTGGGCCAGGAGCGACTTCTCTCCACAGATCAGACACAAACCTCACTCCTCAGAAGCCAGCAAAGACTCTCACCTCGGTGCATTCATAGGAGGTTAAATGCTTTTCAGTGCTGTCCCCAGCTGTGCATGATTAGATGTTGTTACCCCATCCAGGGGTAGAAATCCTAATGCCTGGCAATAATAGTGACATTACATTTGATGGGTAATGACAGATTTCTGTATTCCACCATGAGGCCAGCTGCTGTCCTGCCCCTAAGACGCTGCAGCATCCAGAAACCTCAGTTAAAGCTGGGTTCTGGACAAGCACGTGGCAGGACAGTCTGCAAAGAGCTTGCAGACCTAACAGATGGGGGACAAACGTGAGGTGGGAGAAAAAAAGAGAGATGAAGTCATTATTTACCCATGAAGATGTAGAAGTCAGCAGTAGAGGAAGGAGGCTCCTGACTCCCAGGCCCAGTACCCTGGCCTATAAAGTGATCAATGATAAAAGATCTTAGGTACTTATGCCGATCTATGACTGCAGCATATGAACACCTTGCGCTCTTTAATGCACGTCGGTGCAACACCCTGGGAGAGGGGGGAATGCTATTATCTCCATTTGCAGACTGGGGTCTTAGTTACAGGGAGGCTAAGGGCTATGGTGGCCACAGGAACAAAGCCCTGGACAGTCTCTGTGGCTAATTAAGTGCAGGTCTCCAAAGCTGCCCCCAGATCCTACCTAAACTTTCAAAACTAGGAGGGTGGTGAAGCACTGTAATGGGTTACCTAGAGAGATGTAGATTCTCCATCCCTGGAGGTTTTTAAGGCCCAGCTCAACAAAGCCCTGGCTGGGATGATGTAGTTGGGGCTGGGTCTGCTCTGAGCAGGGGGTTGAACTAGATGTGACCTCCTGAGGTCCCTTCCAACCCTCATTTTCTATGATCCAACCTGGAGGAGTAACCTTGGGGATGGTCCTTCTTTGAGCAAGGGGTTGGACTAGATGTCACCTCCTGAGGTCCCTTCCCACCCTCATTTTCTATGATTCTAAGTTTCAACCTAGAGGACTATTTCCCCTTCCAGAGAATACAAATCAAATACTTATGCATTCATAAGGGGCATGGGTTAGCCATGCTCTCACATGCCCTCTGGCCTAGAATCAGGATCTGAAAGACAGCAAAGCCACAGCCCATCTCCCCTGTGAATGCAGAATCCCTGCAATACTGAAGCACTGGTTTGGTTTCTCATTTGGTGCACAGGGTTTATTTTGGGATCTGTAGTAGTTGTCTCATTGAATCAGTGCCATGTGCTCAGTGGTGTATGCAGTCCCCCAGATTGTTCCAAAGAGCCATCCCTCCACGCTCGGCACATTCAGGTCAGCTCGTCAGCTGCCTCCTCCCCTCCAGCTACGCCCGGGACTCCAAACCAAGAGCAGCCACTCGACGCACAGGATGTAAAAATCCATTTTAATGTTCAAGTCTTTTCTTCTCGGGCTCCTTGTTAAAACCCGTTTGGAAATAAAGCCGTGCTAGGGCATGAAGACACGTAGCGTGTGCTTTCTCTAACAGGAGGAGAGAGCGCTGCCTCTTTGAAAATTCCAGCCCAGCATCAAAGCTAGAGCAAGTACAAAGAGGAGGGAGAGGATATATTTATTACAAACTGGTTTAGCCCTAAAAAATAATGAACGATCAGCAAACAAGATACCTGCCACTAAAGAGGTTACAGCTTTACATAAATCACTCGTGCTAAATTCCCCGTTGACATCCTTCCCAGGTTGAGTTTCTTCTTCAGTCTAACTGGGAAAGAAGGAGTTCTCACTCACCTTCTGGCCCCAGGGTTACCCAACCTAAGCTTTCCCCTCCTACCATCATCTCCAGAGGACTCTGCAGTGTAAGTTTGAGTCTAATTTGCAAGTACACCCTTGCTTGCCTGTGCAAAAATACATGCACGCTTATCACGATGGTGATCACTTGGCTGGTGTGTTGCAAATGCAAATGGAGAGCTGGGAACCAGGCAAATTGAGGCCTGAGTGCACACTTATAGTAGTGGCACCAAGGAATTTATGATTGCAGGTAGCTGGTGAACTGTTGTGCGTGCGCTGTTGTGAAAACGGAGGGCAGGGAGTGCAAGTCAGGACCTAAACATTTGCCATTGGTTCAAGCTTCCCTACATTGAGGCTGCTTCATACAGCTCGGCTGCTCCAGCAACCAGAATAATCAGCTGTCACTCCATCCTAAAGCTTTCCTGGAGTTTTGTAGTCCCCAGAGCAGCTCCTTAGCAACTCATCCCAGCTAAAACAAGGCACCAGTAGACCTCCTCTCTGCCTCGGGGGCGGTGGGGGTCGTATGTAGCTGGGGGCTGTCTTGGTACTGGGATAACCCAGGATCTTAAGCAAGGAGTGCATGCAAGCATCATCAGGGACAACTATGAACTCAGGGACAGTCAAGCATTGGGACCAGCCTCCTTCCAATCATTCATTATAATTGCTGTGAAAAATAAAATGGGAGTGCCTTCTGGAGCACAGGGGCTGCTCCCAAAATATTGGGAGATCTAAAAAGCCTTGAGCAACTTCTAGGAGTTGCTTTTGTGCTTCTCAGAACTGACAGGGGAGGTGAATGATACAGGGGTGATACTATTCAAGAGCTAATTGCATGTCACTAGAGAACTAACATATACATGATTTTCCTGGCAGCTAAGGATCTGGTCTTGTCCTGGGCTCTGTGGAAACAGTGCCTTGTGCTTCCACAGTGCCATGTCAACCCTGGACTGGCTCCACACAGCGCAGGAGTTTATAATTGGGTTAAGTCCTAATCCTATCCCTTTCTTCCACCCAGGCATTGCATTTATGAGGCTATAAGATCAGGAAGCATCAATTCACATGACTCTACTGAACCAATGGAGCTACACCTATGTAGAGCCACTGAAAATCTGGTGCATGTTGTGCTAGCCAGACTACTGAGTATTTACCTGAGCACGTGCTATACAAGACACGGGGCAGGGGAGCACATTGCTATGAGATGAATAGCTTAGTTTTATTTTCCTGACTTTTAACATTCAAATGAATAACTCTAACCTGCTTCCTAGCGTTTAGGCCCCTCGTTTCTCTCTGCCAAGGAAAGCGAGAACTACCTCCGCTTAAGAAAATGAGTCCACTTAAAGGCTATGTAGGCTCCGAAGTTCACATTTCATTGAGACAAATGATGCGTGGGAAGTATTAGCACAGACGTTTGCTCTGGATGCTTGACTAGCAGCAGCATTCTGCAAGGCTGGGTTAATTAGGCAGCAGCATGATGGTTTACACTGTAACCATCACACCAACCTAATGGAGAAGAGCAACTTAGCAGCGCTTAGCGCTAGAGCCAACGAAAGACTTGGTGTCTACAAATTAGGGAAGCAATGACTCCATGCAAGTGCCTGGGCCCCTGGAACAGACCCTATACTCCAAAATAAGGCACCTGCTAGATGCTGTCGTCGTTGTGCAGGGAGAGTTGGGTATAATCGCCGCCCCAAAAGTGTCCATGTAGAGTTGTACTGGGCAGCGCCCACAGGTTCCTTGGACTCATTCAAACGACACTGGTCCCAGGCCAGTGATCTCTGCTCAGGGTCTCCACTTGGAGCCCTCATTATTAATTTATAATCATCCCTCCCACCCCTGTTTTCCTTTTTGTTGTCCCCAATGATCAGTTATTACATATCTAGTCACCTCTTTGATTAAGGGAGGCTCTTAGCGGGCCTAGCCCACTATTCCCCTTTAAATAACAAATAGGCCTGCCTATTCTTCTGCCCCCATCTGCTGGCAGTGCTTGCTGGGACATACAGCACCAGGCCCATTGAGAAGACTGAGGTCCAAAGCATCTAGCAGTTGCATCCAAAAGAGGCTCAGATGGCAGCCAGACACCTCCCTTCTTGGACCAGAGAAGTTGTGGCCATGCACACGGCGCAGGGGTGCTGGCTGTTAGCCATGCAGTTTTGACTTCCTAGTTAAAAAAGAAAGGGGGCTCCCCAGTTTAGGCACTTACAGGGTTAAGCAATCACTAATCTGGATCTTTTTTAGCTCACAAGCTTAGACACAGGTGCCTGAAGTCTGCCCAAGTCCTGTTTCAGGTTCTTGTCTTTAACTGCTCTTGGTCCACAGTTGTTTCATGCAGCAGCAAAGTGCAGAAACCCCCAAATCAGGGGGTTCAAAGGCTGTCAGTACTAGGCTCTCTGTTTTATTGCTCTCATCAGGTGAGGCATTTGCATTTCACTCAGGCCTTTGTCATACTCGTAAGGTATATCCCAGCTGCCCAGGTGGGATTTGGTCAGAAGAATATAAGACTCACACCTTGATGAAACACCACACAGAGCATAAAGCTTGATTTGATTGTATCAAAGGTCTGACCAGTACCCCAAATTTCCCCACTTTGCTTAGGGATTGTCTCTCTATCCTTTCTGCCCCACTTCTAAAATGCTTGCTAAAGCCCTTCACTCATTAAAACATAACCGCTTGCACCTGTGGTAATTCTTGTGTTCACTGCAATCATCACCAGCCCCCTTTGAGCCTGGTCTCTTTACAAGGTTGCTTGTATTGTAAACTTTTTCCCACCCTCTAGCAAAGCAGGGTGGGAAAGGAAAGGGCTGTAAATGGGGGATAGAGGCATGGCTTCCCCCCTAAAGGGTCCGTTTTTCGGTTGGAGGCTTTTGCTTGCATCTCCCTGTTGCAGAGGGTGAATAGTCGTCATGCCTGCTTGCTTGCTGAGTCCTCAGGAGGATTGCTATGTTCTCGCAGGAAGCAAAGCAAGATTTTGGTTTCCCTCTTCCAAGCTTAAATGTTTAGTTTCTTTTGCAGTGCTCAGATGGCTCTGAAATAGGGGCCTTTCTCTTTTTATTTTTTAAATGTCCTATTTCTGGGAAAAAAAAAAGAACTTCTGAGCTGAGTTTAAGCCCGGCAACTATTACAGGAAGGTGTTTGCTCTTCTGTAGCACAGTACAAGTACTGCTATAAGCAGGCATTGTATTTGTCCTGGGATAACCTGTTTTCTGTTTTCTTCTAGGCCTCAATGCAGTTCTTCAGACCTATGTGCCTGTTGTCCTAGGAGAAAAGCTAAAAAAAAAAACTAAGACGTGCTAACCATTTATTCCAGGATATTACAAAGTACATCTGAACCATTATCCCAGGGTCACGGCATTGAATCAATGGTAGAAAAGTGGCCGTGTATTCAGCCCCGTCTCTAAACCCCAATTAGATGGGTGATGTGTGTACATGCCAATCCTGGGGTTTTTCTGTTCCAGGACAAACGCAAGCACAGTTTGTCCAGGGACAAATGCAACATCTCTTCCTAGCCTGACTCTCATTAATACACAATTAAACTTTGCTAAGCTCTGAGTATCAAGACCCGTACTATAACTTTAGATAGTAAGCCTTTTCAGGACAGGATCTTGTTTGTACTGCTCTGGCAAAATGGGCCCTAGCGGTCTTTGCATTTGTGTATTAAAATGGTGCTATTTGCATGTGTAGATCTCAGCATGTGTTTTCAGCTTTTCAGGAGTGGGATACATAAATACTTTTTAGGGTTTTGTTTTTGGTTTCTTTTGGTAATTTTCCCCCTTTGTTATTCAGTATTGGTGCCCTCTGTCTCGAGGAGGCTTATACAAGTCCTCATGCTCTGTTCGTTCCAAGGAAGTCGGATGGGTAGGTAGATTAAATATGCAAACATAACAGTAAATATTTATTTAGGTACCTGAGCTATTCTGATTAATGGCTGCATTTTTCTTTTAAGCGATTTGAGTACTTTTTAATGGCAATTAATTAGTATTTATGGCATGATTATTTAATTTATTTTGCTCTCTTTTGCTGCTAATATCTTTGCAGAAGCTAGAAGCTTCAGTCTTTCTTTTCCTCTCCCCCCCCAGGTTTTTTCCCCCTAATACTGCAGATCCTAAAGTTTGTTTCCCTCCTCTGTGCTCCTTGGGATGCACAAACCAGCTTGTCTCTGCTCTATTTCCTTGCATTTATTTACCAGCACTACAATGGCTGTCCTGGGAAATAAGGCTCTGATCCAGCAAGCACTTCACTAAGTTTTTAACTTTAAGCACATGAAGAAGCCAGCTGAAGTCAATGGGCTAGTCTTATGCTTAAAGCTAAGTGTAGGCATAAGTGTTGGCTGATTTTTGGGACCTTTTGCATGCCAAGGGGGCTCGCGCTCCCTTTGCTGGCTTTGCAAAGACTGAGGGTCCTTCTACACCAGGGGTATTCGATTTATCCCTGTCTGCAGGCTGGATCCATGGCAGTGGGGTCTATGGGACAGCAAAGCCAGACAGCTGCAGGGTGAGTGGGGCTGTATCAGCACATCCGTGATGTCCTGCCACCAGCAGCTACGTTCATCGGGGCCCCGAATTGTGCAGCAGGCCACCCTGTAGCCCTGTCCCTTGACATCCAGTAGCCAGCAGGCTGGACGAAATGGTAGCATGGGCCAAATCCAACATGTGGCTTGAATGCTTGGCACCCCTGTTCTGGACAAGTGGAGCTCAGCCCTTTTAGAGCAATGGGCTGTGGGTCTTTGCTCCCCTCTGGTAGTGGTGGGAGGTGGCTGCCAAAGCCAGAAAGGAGGAAAACTTCACTCCAGGAAGCAGCACCTGCCATAGGGGAGGGACGATGTGGGGAGCAGGAGGGGCCGTGGCATAGCACAGGGCACAGAAGGGAGCATGCCAGGCTGGGCTTCTTGCTGCTGATCCTGTGCCCCAGGCTGGACCCAGTCACTTCAAGGGCCTGATTTGGCACGTAGGCTGCAAGCTGAGTATTGCTGCTCCAGGCTGTTTTTAAAGTTCAGGGAGAGTTGCATGAGGGCAGCATTTGGCCCCGTAGACCGTACCTGAGCCGTGGCAATGCCATTCTTTGTCTTGTGACGGAGTGGCTTGAAAATGAAGAGATTGCATTCACTTAAAGGCCCAGACCACACCGTCAGCCAAATTTTAGGTGTGGTTTAACTGGGAAACACCCTGCTAATGGGATGTGGTGGTCTTTGGAAGGGGATGAAAAGCTCTTTCTTGGTTTACAGTCTGTACTTACAGCGGGTGAATGCAATTTCCCACTCCACCCCCTGTTTGATAGGGATTCAGGACTGGAAGGGATGTCCCACGGCCTTCCTCAAGGCATATTTCCCTCCTTTATAACCCTCTTCAAGGCCCGATTTTTAAATCCAGTCTGACGAGAACCACTTCAGAGCTCCTCCGGTGTACCCGAAGTCTTTGCACAGCCTCAGCATCTGGGTGTCTCTCAGTCCTTAGCATGTTTTACCTTCACAACAATCTTGTAGGGCAGCACTGGATGCATGGGGGATGAAGCACAGACCAAGTGTGTTAACCAAGGCCACATAGGCAGTGTGTAGCAGAGCAGAGGATTGAGCACTAGTCTCCCAATAGCTCAGCTAGATTATTCTCCTTTGAGACATGGGCACTAGTTGTAAAGCCCAAGCTATCAGGGGGCTGTGTGCCCCGGATAAAGAGCCAGCTGCCCCCCCATCCCTCTGGCTTCAGTAGGAATGACTTGCATGCCTGTCTTCAAAGCATCAGGGCTGCACCCAGCTCTTAGTTATTGTAAAGTGTTGAGCATCTCCTTGAGTCAATAGGTAAATCCTTAGCCCCTGCCAATAGAAGTCCAGACTGGGAATTGCCCATAGAGGGTAGGGCTCAGGGTAAGGAAGGTGGGGGGAGTCCTTATTACAGGACTAGGCACAATAATCAATGCCAAAGGACACGTCTTGCACAAATGCTCTCCCTTTCTTTCACCCCCTGCCAGCCCCGAGTCGGAGAAAAGCAAACAGATGGGAAAACACGATTAGTTGCAGAGTCACCAGAAATCCAAACAATATTCCATCACGGGTTCTAGGCCAGAGCACTAATTTATCGAGCGCGCCGCGTTATTGGAAGCGGCCCGGTGCGCTGGCTCGGCAATAGATCATGATAAAAAATGTAAGTGATCCGTTATCACCAGGTTAATGCGCTTCGCGATGCAGCCCTGCCGGCTGGACAGGAACAGCATGACATGAGGACCCGCTGCAAACGGGAGCAGGAAGCTGGAGCAGGCCTGGAGTTTGTTTCATGGAGGGAATTGTTTGGGGTTTGGGCATGCTTCTAATTATAAGGAGATGACAAAGGCAAGGGATGTGGGGCTGGGAAGGAAAGATGTTAAGGAGCCATTAGTTCAAAGTAACGAAGGCTTCTTTTTTTTCCCTATTCCCCCCCCAACTCCTTCTCCTTCCAGTTCATCCGCCTGATTAGGAGTGTTGATAACCATGAAATTCAGCAGATATTTGCTATTGTTTCATTTTGCGAGAGCTGACAGGGCTGTTCAGATCTGGATGCACTTTGCTGATAATGTGGATGAATCAAAAGCTATCTCCCTGGCTGGCACGTGTAGGCTCCGGGGGAGAGAAAATGATAGAGAGAGGGAAGGGGGCACGGGACATCGCACGCAGTGGGAGAGAGATGAGCAGCCTGTCACATGGACCGAGAGAGGAACGCCACAGTGAGGCATTGGATGCTGCGGGAGACGGGCAAAGTATGATGCAGATGGGAGGAGAGAGGCGTGGAGAGCGTGAGTGCAGCATGCAGTGTACGCGTGTGTGCTTGCAAGCATGTGAGAGCTGCTTGTGCGGTGTCTTGCACGTGGGGCAGGAGGGTGAACATGCGAGATGCCCTCTGCGAGAGGGGGAGTGAGCGCAAGGCTGTGTGGAAGGAAGGCAACGCAAGTGCCAGGGTTGGGAGAAGAGGTGGGCAGTGGTGTGTGAGAAGAGCAAGCCCCGTAGTAGCAGCAGCTGGCCCATGAAAAGCAAGGGGGAGACCTCATTGCAAAAGACCTGAAGTCAGAGACACCCCATCCCACTCCCTTGGCTCGTCTTCTGAGTCTCTTCCCTCCTGTCCCCATGCACAGCGAGGATAGAGGCTCTCATCTGTGCCCGGTGACCTGCAGCTGCTCTGTACCGCGCTGGGTTCGGTGTCATGTCCCCATCTTGCCACTGGCACGCTCGCTTGGGTATTTTTAGCAGGGCCTTTGCAATATAAATCCTGTCAGCTTGAGCCCTGCCGGGTATGCTCGGTATAATTTACCTTTGATTTAACAAGGAATAGGAGCTGAGTCAGGGATTAAGGTGTGTCAAGTCAACACAAATAAAAAATAAAGCAAGGGAGGATTAGTCAGAGATGAATGTAACACCAGAGCTGGGTGCTAATTGTGAGAGACGAGGAAGAAGGGAACTTTTTCTCAGAGGAGAGGAAGAAAGGGTGGCAAGTCTCAGTAAGGCTCAGTACCCCAAGGCAGCGTTGCCCCGTGGCAGCTGGCAGGGTGGCCATGACCCCACACCTCAGTGAGCCTTTGAGTTGCATCTTCCTTTCAATACAGGGTGGGATTGGCCTGCTTGGAGGGCTTTATACCTTCTCTTCACTGGAGCTGATTGGGGGCCTATCATGGAGAGAGGATGTTTAGGAAGGGAGCCTAAATGTGAAGCAGTGGTGCTCAACCAGGGTCTCTGGTACCCTGGGGTGCTTTGAGATCCTTTTAAGGGCGCTGTGGGGGCCACGAGTGTGAAGACATGGTTCACACGAGATTTCAGATAGGACTCCATAGCATGAAGACCATTCTGACCTGTTGGGGTCTTTCTGAGCTCTTTGCAACCAAAGAATTGCTCTGTTATTTTTCTATCATCAAAAAAAAAAATCAAGTGAAAACTAAGAATTAACATTTTCTCGAGTCTAGAAATGTTGAGAACCACCGATGTAAAACTCCCCGCTCAGTGTGTGGTACATTTTTTCCTCTGGACCCATCGAGGAGGAGTTTATTATCTCCCCCCCACACACCCCTTCATCGTTTCATAGCTGTTGGGGGCTGGAAGGGAGCTAACAGGTCATCGGGACCAGCCCCCCTGCACTTAGGCAGGAAAGACCGCTGGGGTCAAATGACCCCAGCAAGATGGGTAACAAGACACTTCGTTAGAGTCTTTAGATTAAATAACCTTCTGGAGATCCCTAGTTCAGTCCCAAGCGTGGTGGCCACAGCACTGGCATCTAACACTGCCACTCTTATAGACAACATGGAGGAAGTTGCTATTGCATTGCATGCCAAGCCTATATCCAAAACCTAAAGACTAACCCAATGAAAATCTCAGTCGCACAAATGCTTTGTATCTGATCCTTCATTGTAAATGTCATATAAAGAAAGGATCTCTCTGATATTTCAAGGAGCAGCAAAGTCTGTGATGACATGCCGCTATCAAGATTTGCATATTTATTATAGATAAGCTGTCAAAATGTATGTTGTCAATTTTACCTTATACTCAGAATTTAATGATGCACATAAAGGACAGAAAATCTTTAATATTAATATTAATATGATTTTAGATTATAAGACTTCATTGTGGATATCAATCACCCAACCCTTAAGGACATGTCACTCAAGTTGATATAGTTTATAGAAAATTAATGTAATCCATTCTGTATGATCTATTACAGGGGTTGGGGGTTGGGAGGATTGCGTGGGGAGGGGGGTGGAGGGAAGTCCATTATTCCCTTGCTACACTTCAAATAGGTGAACTTCTGTCAGGGCTTTAACCCTTGCTGGGCTGGCTTCTCCATGAGCTTCCTTTGCCAAAGCGCCCTGCTTAGACTCTGACTTGGCGGGGGACTTTCCCTCGCCGAGGGCCGGGCTTTGCCATGTTGCTATTTGTGTAAGTAGATTGTGTTTTATCAGCACCAAGTGCTTCGCAGAACTGCTTCATTATTGTTTGCCGTTGAATTGCTTTCTGGAGAGGGTATCGCAGCTTGCAAGTGTTTTGAAGGGGAAAAATTCCACGCAGAAGAAGAATTGCTTGAGTCGCAGTTGGTATGTCTCAAGGATTGGGATGAAGATGAACACGGGGAAACTTTGGACTGGAATCCTTGAAAGTTTCCTAGACCTCCTGTACGTACATTAGATGACACAACAATTTCTCCAGGGGATGCAGTGGACCCCCAAAGATTGGCTTAATTTTCGCAGCACCAGGCTGAGCACTGGAGACTGTTGTACAGACATCACGCTGATCAGAACTGGAAATAGGGACTTTATTTGTCTGCTGCTTGCCATCTTGTCTAATCCTTTCCATGGGTGCAGAGGCCAGTTCAGCTTTTGCATTGCCTTTGAACAAAGATAAATGATGATCCCATTTGCAAAGCAGTGGGGAAATAAAGGGGCAAGGTGCACCTGAAATGAGGCAGTAGGACCTGTTATCACTGGGACCACTGGTCAAGTGGAGCTCAAACTTGGTAAAGGATGAGAGGCCTTGTGAATAAAGCTGGAGTTTGGGGAATCTGGGTGCAGTTACTATGTCTGTCGTAGACTTACTGGGACAACTCATTCTCTATGCCTTGTTTCCCTGCCTGTGAAACCAGGATGCAGATGCTGCCTTTCTGCCACCCTCTCTCTGTGTTGTCTATTTAGATTGCAAATTCTTTGGAGCAGGGACCATCTTCTCATATGAATTTGTGCAGCATTTGGTGTGAAAGGATATTGGATTTGGCTGGAAACACTTTGGCCATAACCCACTGATCAGTATATTGTGAATTTTTGTGCAGTATTCATTGCAATGGGATACTGGATTTGGCTGGAAACATTTTGCTCATAACCCACTGATCAACGTATTGTGAATTTGTACAATGTTTGGTGCGATGGGATACTGGCTTTGGCTGGCAACGCTTTGGCCATAACCCACTGATCAGTGTATTGGACATTTGTGAATTAGTGCAGCATTTGGTGTGATGGGATACTAGGTTTGGCTGAAAACACTGATTTCAGGTTTGGACATAACCCACTGATCAGTGTATTGTGAATTTGTGCAATATTTGGTGTGATAGGATGCTGGCTTTGGATGGAAACACTTTGGCTGTAACCCGCTGATCAGCATATTGTAAATCCCCCCCAAGTGCCAATTCACAGAGGACGGGGATCTGCAGCACCAGCTCCAGAGGTCCCCAGTACAATCCATTGTGTGTTGGCCAAGAAGATGGTCATCACATTGTCAAAGTACAAATAATCTGCTGCCCTGGGTGACCTTGGGTGTGAGCCACTTCATCGCTTTGCCATGCTTCCTATCCTGCATCTTGTCCTTGTAGCTTGTTCAGCTCTCTGAGTGGCTTTCTCACTGAGTTTGTGCAGCATCTCGCACACTGCTGTAATGCTACTATCGGCAAAGGACGGTGTACTCGGACAAGAGGGGGAAATGACTTGGCCTTTCCCGTTTCCACTTGTAAGTGTTACAGACTAAACATCGCGTGTGACCACCGCAGAATACTTTGGCTAGATAGGGCAGGGAGCTCTTTATAAATATAAAGCAAATGAAAGTTAGGATGGGGAGAACCCTGCCTCTCAGCAAAGAAATCGTGAAAAAGGATCGATGGAGCTAGTTGCTGCTGGAGTTTATACACATACATACTCTTCTTATCTGGGAAAAAAGACAAAGTCAGTACAGGCTCAATAAATCAAAAATGGGATGGGGAGGAGGGAGGGGAATGCAAGGAACTCCAGCCACTTTGCTTCAACAATCTCCCTTCATCATGACTTTTTCAGGGAGCTGAGTTTGTGTAGATTTTGTATTGGTGTCTCAGTACTGGCCTGATAGGGGAGGGTGTGGAAATTGCCTTGCATCTTATTTCCATGCATAAGCTGGTGGATGAACACCTTGAACATTTTTCATTCTCTTAAGAGTGCAAAAGCTTTCACAGCCACCTCTGCATTAGCTTTTTCTGTACAATGGCAAAATGCTGAATAGGGAGAATTCTTTATTTTATGTCCATGCCTTTAGAGCTACGATGAAAATGTCCCCAACTCCCCCCTGCTACCCCTTTATGAATCGCATCTATATTTTTCCTCTTCATGTTGATGCATCTAGTAGTGCACCCATTCATCCACACGCTAGTGCATCTCAGCCACCTCATCTAGGAGTCTTGGTTAACAATATAAGCAATGAAGTAGCCTAGTCGGCTTAACACACGTGCCCTGCTCCTTGTGCATTTGCTCCTAGTTGTATCTGTTTATCTCCTTGTCTCCAATATCTGCTTTTATCTATTAGTGTGTCTTCTTTCCCATGTTTTATCCGTTAATACCTCTTGTTCAGCTGAGGATAAACTCAGTAATAATTGCACTATAAAATGAAGAGTACACTACATGTCTCTTATTGCTCAGGGGTCTGTTAATTGGAATTTATAAAGTTCAATAAACTGTAATCCAATAAGACCTAAACTCTTATTCATTTATCTTAGAGGTAATATCCAGGCTGCCAGCAGCAAGCAGCAAGCTGCGAGCATTCATACAAGCACATGCAGAATATATTTGTATTTCGCATCTACGCAGTAAGGCAATGGTATTTGGTGGCTATCCCCAGCTACGCCGTCTTGTCACAGCTACACGGGCTTGGGCTGGATCTGTGTCGGGATGGGGTGGGAGACCTTTCAGGAAGGCTGTGGGAAGTGACACTGGTGATTCAGAAGATGGCAGCCTTCCCTTTTGCGTCCTTCCTCTATTCCCATCCCAGTATGGTGCTCAAATGCTGGAAATGCTCCATTTTGGGGGCCGTGATGTTGATTTTTAAACTTCTGGGACTCGATATCCCACGACAGGTTTGTGTTTTGTTTTGTTTTTTCTCTTGCGTAGCAGCATTATCCCTGACTAAATGCTATTTCCCTAAATATTCATGGCACTTTCGACAAGGTAATGCTACTTTTTTAGGTTCTGGGTTAAAACGCTCATTGTTGGGCACTGTGTTTCACCTCGAACATGTCCGCGATTCAATGGCAAATGAAATCCTTCAGCTCCGCTTTGGTTTTGTTACGTTTTCGGATCCTGTGAGATGAAAGCTGCTCTACAAATGTTAGCGGCTGTCATTGCAGTAGATTACATTTACAGATGGTATCTGAGGCTGAAAGTCACCGGATTGCTTCTTGAGTTCAAGCAGAAATAGAAAGCAATGGTGGTGTAGGACCAGACAGTATCATATTTCAAGGTCTTAAAATAAATGGCCTCTTGTTGACTAATATCAGGGCAGATTGAATAGCCATGTATTTCAGTATCAAACAATTATGCATTAGGTAATGTGATCCTGGCGGATATTCCTCCAAATGTATCTCAGTGATAATGCAGCTTAAACAGCAATGTATCAAGCAGACAAGCTAAATAGATAATATGATAAGCAGTTATTGGATAGTGTCTATGCTTGGAAATAAAAAGCACTGGGATTCAGAACTGCCTTCTTCATGGAGCACCTGGTATTATAGGCAAGACATAGACAGGGTATATAGCACAGTAACTAGAAGCCAACCTGGCTGGGAATATCTTGCTGGTTAAAAAAAATAGCTTTTTCTTGGGTGGGAAGAGTCATTTAAAGTTTAGTTCTCGGCTAAATTATTTGGTTTTTGCTCAAAACACCCCAAAAGTTTAACCAATGTTGTTAAACATAGTGCTTCACTTTGAAAGGTTATCATGTGAAGAGTTTAAAAAAAAAATCCTATCTGGATTTTTTTATTATTATTATTATTATTTTTATGGCCATTTCTGATGTAGGGTACAAGGTACCTTTCTATTTGGTTAGTAGTACTTGGCAATCCTCTTTTGTTCTCTCAGTAATAGGTGTCCTGTCTGAGTAGATTAAGACTTTTATTCATGTTGGATTTGGACAAAGCTTTAAACCAGGCCAAACCCTGCAGTTTCTACCCAGTTTTCATTGAAGTGAAAGGCTGGAGAAGTCGG
>NW_005842036.1:1026368-1051889 GCF_000455745.1 Alligator sinensis | reverse complement strand
CCACTGAGTACGAGCCTCTGATTTCTGCCAAAGATTTAGGATGTTAATATTCGATGGGTGTCTTGGGAATTTCCAGAGAATTAGATGGTTTTATGACTGAGGCTCTGAACACGGTGCCAGTGTGACTTGGGGCAGGTTATTCTCTCCAGTGTCTCCACAGCTCATCTGTCAGATGGGGACAATGATCTTGGCCTACCTTGCACAGTTCTCTCAATTTCGAGCCTGCTAAGTACAGGGAATGCAATATTGTAGTGGGGCTACGTGAGTTTTTATAGCCCCCTTGTTGTTCAGCAGCTCCACTTCTGAATCCAGGCACTCCCCAGCAGTGACCCCCGTGGATTGCTGCCACTAACCTGGAGTATAATATGAGGCTCTCTGCTATGGTGAAAGCATAGGATCATTTTTTAATGTGGGTGCATCCATTTACAGATGCACCTCAAAGCTCAGGGGTGCTCACCTTGGAGGTCCTTTTTTTTTTTTTTTGCCTTCCCTGCCTATTGAAGGCTGGCAAAGACTGCACTTTCTGGCTCAGTACAGACATTCAAAAAGCCTGAGCTTGCCTTGATGAAATCTTTGCAGGATTGTCTAAGTTGGGTTAATTGAACCGATAAGCAAGAGAACAGACATTCACTTTTGATTCTGGACATGCAGCCACATGCCTGCAGTGACTTGGGCTTGAAGCCGGGGGCACGAGGGTGAGCCCTTTCTTCCCTTCGGGAGTGGCCAGGAGGCTGGAGGGAAGCTGGCAGAGAAACCCTCCAACTTTTCCACCCTCCTTGCTCAAGTTAGGGGATGGGGGGGCATTGCCAGATGCTGGCCCTGGGCTGGCAGCCTGAGGCGAATGGGAGTGAGGGATGCGGGGTTTAAACCAGGCAAGGAGGATGGGAGGAGAAGTCTGGTAGGAGCTGCTGTGCCCCTGCCAGGCAGACCCTGACTGGGGTCCCATGCTGGTGGGTGAGGGGAGGGAGGGGGGAATTAAACCTTCCTCCTTCCCCTCTATCTCAGTATGCTGGCCAGGGTCTGGGCATGCTGGGGGAAAGCCTAGCAGGGATGCTGGGGGACTCTGAGTTAACTTAAACCAGGAAGGAGTCTGGGACAGAAGTTCCTTAAACTGGTTTGACCTAAATCAGTTAAGTTTGGTACTACATTCAACCAGATTTATCTTAAATCAGTTTTGAGCATTTTGGCAACAGTTTATATGCACTGAACTTCTGTTCTGCAACAGGTTTAAACCAGTTTCTGATCCCTTAAACTGGTGTATGTGCAACTTCTGTTTCTAGCCTATACAATTAAGATCCAGAATGGCAAATGCTGAAAAATAACTGGAGGTGTTGGATAAGGAAGTATATTTAAATATTCATCTCTCTTTCTTTTTTTTTTGGTCCCTGCCTCCCCTTTTTGGCAATGGAAAACCAATTATCCATAGAAACTGGACTGTCAGATAACACGCCCCTTGTGTAGTCTGTCAAGCAATGTATCAAGAGTAGTAAAATGTTCAATGCCTTCCTTTGCTACATCCTTAATATTAGAGTGTAGAAAAGCCTAATTTGGTCCTGATTTAAGAAAACAGTCACAGTCTTGATTCCCACTGAACAGGATTAAGCAGGTCCTTAAGTGCTGTACTAAATGGGGATGGTTTCCTGCGTTGGACAATGGGGTGAATTATGTTGTCATTCACTAGGAGGTTAGTGAAGCCTTGTGGACATAAATGAAGACCAATTGTGATGCGTTCACATAATGCACCAGACTTGCTTAAAAATGCTTCTCTGAACAGTGCAACGCAATAGGATGACACTAACTAGTTGGTAATTATTAATATTGTTATTTATGCTTCGCATGGCATCCATGGTATTTATAGGTGCTGACTGCCAACTTTATTTTTTTCCTATAGCATCTTTAAAATCACTTAGAGAGTAAAGTGAAAATCACTGCATAAGTGCCATATAGTGATTGCTAACATTTCGAGGAAGCCTTTCATCCAGGGCAGTCTTAGCTATATAATAAAAATAACTTTGCTTAATATTGAAATGCATCTGTATCTCTGGTGGAACAATGCAGCTATTTCACAATGCAGTGAAAGCACCAAGTAGTTTAAGGCTGGGAGTAAAGAAGAGCGACTGATCTGAATGCAAAATCAGTGAGACGGTATTATGTTTATAATGTTCATCCTCATATAATACCTGTATTATACCAGCTACAGTAGGGTGCACACTGTAAGATTATGCATCATAATCATGGTATGTGGAGGCCACAATGTGTGATGGGTGCTCCCTGGTGCTAGGCCCCAACATGCATGATGTGCCCTACGAATGTCATCGCAGTTCGGTAGTATAAAACATATATATACACTTCCGGAGGTGTACATAGCCGAGACAGTCGAGTTGTACTGTAGCTGCAGAGTGCAGTGGACTCTTTCATGCCAGTAGCAGTCTGGACCTTGGAAGTTTTTTCACCTCCTTTGAAAGACAGTCACTCCAGGAATAGAAACCAAGATTAAAAAAAAAACAAAAACAAAAACGTACAACCCCCCCCGCTGAAGTTAGACTCTTAGGTCTATATTTAGGGACTTAAATATGCGGCCTGATTTTCAAAGGTACCAAATATGCAGCAGCTCCCATTGAAATCAATGGGGGCATCTCTTTGCTCAGCAGTTTTGAAAATCGTGCTTTTTTTTTTTTTTAACCTGGAGCCTTGATTTCTAGTTCTGCAGCGTGTCAAGGTAAGAAGTGCGTGGGTTAGGGTCATGCAGGTTGCTGCTTTTTAATTAGGAGACTTCTTTCTCTTCTCCCCTTAGCCTATAGCAGTTTGCATCAAACCATCTTTCTTCCTCTTCAAGACGCAATCTTATTTGTGTGGTCAGGGATTACTTTGCTATTTCCGAAGAGGGCCCTATAGAAGTCTTTTGCAGCACTGTTAATGTGCTGTGCTGCTTGGTTGTCCTGTTGGCTTAGAAATGCATTAATTAAGTTTCTGATTACCGTTTCTTCTCTCTCTCTCTCTCTCTCTCTTAAAAAGCCTTTCACATGTTGTACTTATGAATCTTGTCTCCTGCTGTATTTCTCCTGTATCTGGTAATCTTTAGACATTGTTGTGGTGTGGTATTTATTTTTGGGCGTTTTATATATATTATTTTTTTTGCTTCTGTTGACTGTGGTTTCTTGAGCTGTGTGTTGCTAGAGAAGTACTGATCTGACCGTTATGTTCTTTCCTTCAGCCACAACTATGTTTTCAACCGAGAACAATTTGCAAAGAAAAATAGTTGCGTTTAAATGTCAAATGAATTTTCCTTTTGTGTGTGTGTGGGTATAACTGCTTCAACATCACACAGCCAAAAAATAATTTGGGGGTGTGTATGTATATAAAAATATAAATATAAATTTATATGTAAATATAAAATTGCGGAAAATTAGGTAAAAGCTCCACTAAAAATATCTTTTTTGCAAGGAAAAACAATACCTCATTTCAGGAATCACTTTTGGAGGAAAACAGTTTTTTTTTTTTTTAAAAAACAAAAAACAACAAACTTTCAATCAGCTCTCCAAGTGCATTTGTCACTAAAATCTAGATCCATTATAGTTCAGTCAATCACTCCCTTTGCCCTTTGCTGAGTTAAGGGTAAACCTGCATAAGAAGCCCCCTCTTGCTCTCCCATTGCAAATGTCTAGCCCGGAGGCTTTTGCATAAACTTTCCAGTTGTGTTGATAACGCTGTCAGAGCTGGGCCTGTGCTTTCGTGAAGCACATCATCTCCCCAAATATGCCGATTTTCACCCGTGGGGCTGAAGTCTTCCTCTCTGCCTTGGGTGGGGGAGGATATCAACAGGTTAGAGTTGTTCTCGGTGTTGAAAGATGTTTCTGGCTAGATGCATGGGGAAATAAATCATTGGTGGAGACGGTGGAGAGTATAGGGCATCATACCAGAGTACCGGGGTCGATGGTCTCTGAATACTTTGACTCACAAGGGACTTGAATGGTCTTTCTGCCGGTTCTTCTTGGGGCCAAAAAAAAAAAGGAGGCTACTGATGTTTTTCCCACATTCCCGTTCTTTTTTAGCTCTGTGTAGCCACTGGTGCAGGGGTGCACCTGTTTGCATGGGTCTCACATAGCATGCTTCTGAATAAAGCCGGAAAATTGGGGTTTTGTGTCCAAAGCCTGAGAAAGACAAGCCTCATATGATCCAGCTGCTTAGAGACAGGAGGGTATGGCCATGATGTTAGACACACAACTTAGAATAACCCCACTACACCATTATGATCTTGAATGGGACAAGATGTGGATTTGGCAGATTGCCGTATATTAGTTGCCATTTAATTTTGGCTGTAGCGTGGTCTGCTAGCATTGTGTAAACTTGTTTCTGTCTCTCTCCTAGCGTAGGCCTTGCTGATATGATTGGAATGACTATTTCCTGAAATAAGGCTTTGGACTTCTTTCTACTGGGGGACCTCAACGGGTGTCTGCCCCTTTTTTGGAAACTGGAGGTCATCTTTTGTTTCCTGTGCAGGACTTTGGCTTCGCTTAGGCTAGCGAGTATTCCTGCTCCTCTTAATTTTTTAGGATGTGGCTTAACACAAAAAGCATGGTCTTGAAGATGTTTTCTTGAGCTACGTGAATGCTAAGTGGTTTGAGAAGGTGTCTGCTATTTGGGGGAGTTGATTCCCCTGTATAAATGTTTGTCTCTGGCTAGCAAAGTAGATGTTACAGTTCCTCTTTTGTCACTTCTCTGTATTTTCTCCTCCTTTTCTCAGTCTTGCACTTTAAGAGAAGGTGAATGAAGTACTCAAACCCTTTCCTCTGTTTCTAATAGGACATATTATATTTTGCTTGGTGTCAGCAGACCACGAGGTTGTTTTGTGTGGGGAATTGCAAAAGTCGACTAGCTTTTGCCCCATCTCATTTCCTCGACTCCTCCTTTTGCAAGTCTCCCTCTAGTGTCTTTAAGCATGTACAGTGCTTACTGTCTTGTTGTGCTCGGTTATTTGCTCCAGTAGAACAGCAAGTGAAGGCATTTGAACTTCATGGGGTTTGGCTCCGGGAAGCAATGCCAGGGGTATAGCTTGTCCGCGTGCGGGGAAATATCCTGCCCCCCCTCCCATCCCCATTTCTGTACACCTGCACGAAACTTACCCTCGACATACCCAGATAATCTGCAACTCAAATCTCTTTTGTGTATCTGGAACAAATTGTGCTGGCCCTTTGCCATGCAATGAAATCACACAGTTTTTCATTACACTCTCAGAAGCCTTAATTAGTGAATAAGGCAGCTGTATTCTCTCAAAAATACATCTATCAGTACAAACTGCTGCTTGATGGTCCAAAATAAAACATGCCAGCATTTCTCTGTGCTCCCAGTCCTCGCAGACCTCACGTGCAGGTAATTTGGGGGGTATTATGTTATGTCTGGCATGGACCTTCAGCGTTAAGAAAAGGTCTCTTAAAACCAAATGCCTGTAGTACGTTTTGGTGATTCGAAGGAAATAGATGTGTGGATGTGTTTAATTCCTTTCAGTCCTTCTGTAGGTGCACACATGGTTGCTTTTATGCCCCTTCTCATCATAATGGAGTAGGTCAAATACAATTTTATTCTTGAAAAAAGTGGGATGGTGATAGGGGGGTGGGGGAACTTTTTTATTTTCTTTTTTTTTTTTCTTTCTAAAATGTTTTGGGATTTTACTGAAAATCCCAAGTCTGAAAATGTAGTATTTTGAGATGCTTTATAGAGGTGAGAGGGAAGCAGAGAAAAATCAGTTTTTTGATGTAAACCCAGAACATGGGAAGGAAGATGAACCATTTCGGTGAACTTCTGCGGCTTTTGCAAAAAAAAATAAAATAAAAAATGAGGTTTTAAAAATGTTTCCTTAGGAAGAAAACTTTTACCAGCTCAGGGGCTGAGAGGTTCAGCAATATTAATGGGTTTCGTGCTCCCCAAATACCTGAGTGCTATTCCCATTTGGATTTCTTCATGTGCCCTCCCTCTGTATTTGATACAGAGGGAGGGCACATGAAGTGCCTTGGATCATTTCGGATGCTGTGGCTATCAGGAATTGAGGCCTGGTCTTCTGCATCCCAGAGCAGTTGTATGATCCAGCCTGCCATCCTCTTCCAGCACCTCCTGTGGTGAGGTCTGAATTGGTGCAAAAGCAAGGAGGTGCAAGATTATTTAGTGTGGCTCACAAGCAACATGGATTTGGGAGAATGTCAGTTATAGACAGACGATTGAGGGTGGTGATCATGAGGCATCGTCTTAGGGATGAAATCCTAATGGTACCCCCTTCCCCCCTTGGCTTTTTGTGCTTCCTCCCACATCCATCCACATTGTGTGCTAGGTCCTTTATTCCTAGGGGCTCTGCAGCCGTGGTGCATAAAGAAGAGACGTCTTGAATCCTTTTGGACGAGACTGCAAATGCAAGGGGCTGGGCTCAGTGCCCCAATACATCTCTTCTTGTCCCACTTGACCTTCTTCATCTGTTCAGCTGTGTCAGAAAGCCTGATGCAAAGGACTACTGTTGGCTGAAATAATTTCAATACCTCGCACTTCTAGAAATAATGGAGTGGGGAAACCCTGCTGGTATTTTGGTTGTTTTACCATTCCTTGACACCAACTGTAGAGCTGACTGGTATTTGGAAATGTTCATCTTTGTGCACAAGGGAAAATTATGATGGGGACCGCATGAAATAGCTGCACACTTTCTTCCACATCATATGCTCATCGCATGGACTTGGATCCGTAGAGAAACAAATGGTTTTTTTTTTTAGCCCCAGTGAAACTCAGTTTTGATTCTGTCCATGTCTTAGATAAGCCCCCAGCCTGGATCAAAAGGATTTCATAGACATTAGGGGCTGGAAGGTACTTTGTGAAATCGTCTGGTCCAGCCCCATGCCCAAGGACTTAGGAAATCCATGTGAGAGGGATGTTGCATGTGGCTTGAGGGTACAAGTTCAGGTTAACTTTGCGGTGAAGACATGCCCTTGAAAGTCAACACCTTTAATGCCATTGCCCAGGACATAGCTGTGCTAAGAGGCTTGGGGTTTGTGCACAGCTTTCGCACCGGCTTAATTAAATTTAATTATTTAATTAAATGTGGAGGGGGGAAAAGCCCCCCCACCAGAATTAAATCAGTGCAACCCTCTACTGTGCCCAGACAGCAGAGAGACACATCAGGATGGGGGGGGAGGCAGTATGGTGTCGTGAATAGTGCACAGATGGAGACAGAGAAAAACCTGGATTCTTCTCCCAGCTCTTCTATTTAGCAGCAGCGTGACCTGGGGACAAGTCACTTTTTTCCCCTTCTCAGTGCCTCTGCTTCTTATCTGTAAGTAGGGATAATGGTACTGACCACCTCAGTAAAGTGCTTTCATATCTACTGATGAAAAGTGCTATATAAGAACTACGTGGTATTGTGATGGTAGCTGGCACTTCTGCTGCCTACCCTGGGCCTATTCTCTGGATAAATAGGATGTCATTCTCCTGGGCTGTCAATCCAGCATCTGTCACTTGTCAGGAGCACTAGATTCAGATGCAAAATTTAAAGATTAAAAAAAAAAAAAAAAAGAAGTAAATGTGCAAAGGTCAAAGGAGGATGTGGGGGATGAGACGAGAAGAATTGTATGGTGGGGGGGAAGCAATACACAGAGCACAGCTACCCCGTTTTCATGAGTGGAATAACTGGCTTGCTTGAAGATTTAAGCCTTCAGTTCTCTAACAATGAGAATTCACAGCAAGAGAAGCAGCAAAATGGGGCTGTAATGTCTCTGTATTATTTTTTGAGATGGAAATTTGTAAGCACGTCTAAAATTAGAGTTCAGTGGTGGAACAATGAATGCCATCTCTTTGTTCTGTGTGCTCAGAGAATTTTTGATGTTTTTCTCTGGGCCTCCATATATATATATATATATATATAATGTGTATATACATAGTTATATACTCATGCACACACACAGAGATGTTATATTCAAACACACACGTATAGATATAGAAATATAGCTATCTATATCTAGATGGGTATCTATATCGATAGATATCGATGCGTATGTGATATATATCTATATCTATCGATATATATATTCCTATCGATATAGAGATATATGCATGTGTAGCATATCTATATTGAGAGATATCAATGCGTATGTGATATCTATCTATATATAATATATATATATGTCTCTATAGAGATATATGCATGTGTAGCATATCTATATTGAGAGATATCAATGCGTATGTGATATCTATCTATATATAATATATATATATGTCTCGATATAGAGATATATGCATGTGTAGCATGGGGGGGTATATATGCATATGTATGTACACACACGTTTGTATGTAAATCACATTATGTACCTGTATGTGTGTACCTTTGTACATATATAAATATGCATATATTTGTATGTATAGTTGTATTTGCCTGTATGCATAGGCACAAATAATTTGTATATTTAAAAGAAGCTTCCTTTCTTTGTGGTCCAACTATATACTGAGTCTATCAGCTTTTTGTGAACAGGTAAAGGGGAGGGGAAGGGGGGGGATACATCTATTTTAAAATCTGCCCCACAAACTGAATGTGGGCCCATTTGGCACCTTGGGCCAAAATTAAAAATATTGCTCATTTTGTTAGAAGGGAAGAAAGAGGGGAACGCGCCTCCGTATCTCTGCCTATCAGCACTGCAGGGGTCTGGCTGGGCATTAAACACTGAGGATGAGCATTGGGCTGGAATCAGTCTTACCCCATCCTGCCTCTGTGAAAACCCAGCACCTCCCTGTCTGAGATGGCCCCAGTGCATGAAGGGTCCCTGCTGGCTGTGCAGAGCTGAGCTGCGTCCCGCGATGCACCGGGGTAGATCAGGACCTGAAGGAGCTCTGGCTGTATTCTCACCGTGGCCCATTGAGGCTGTTGCAAGATGACTGAGCTAAGGTATCCGTGTGAACCCCTTTGCCTCTGTTCTTGGGGCAGTGCTTGTCCTGGCACGAGTCAAAGTGGTGCATATGAAGCTTGGCCCCATCCAGCTGCATTCCCTATTCGAGGAGAGAGATGCAGTCTCCAGGGCTGTCCTGAGACCACCTTTCACCAGAACAGGCTGCCCATTTAACAGCCACGTGCTGAGCATGAATGGGAACCAACGCACTTTTTAAAATCCTTCTTCACCCCCTCTTTTCCCAACTTGCCACGTCAGTGTTTTGTTGCCATGGAGGCAGTAATTACTCTAGGAGACGTGGCTGAAGCTACCATCAGTCTCACCTCCCACCTGGGGAGCCGGTGACATTGAGTTAAAGGTCAAGTCCTCATGTAAATGTTTTGCTTTCCAAAATGAAATATTTTACCTATTTGGGGAGAACGTGACAGCAGCACGGAAAACAATTTGTCACGTCCCTGCCGGAGCCAGGGCGCTTAAATTCAGGTCCCTTCGGGGATGGAGGAGTTGGGTGGAAAGGAAGCAGCCTAATAAGTCACATTTAAGCTCAAGTCGGAAGGTTTGTCTTCCCAACAAGTGCATTTTTCCATATGTTCTTGTTCTCATTAGTTGCTTGCTCCCTTGCCTCCCACCTACGCTTAAAAGCTGTGATAAAATCATTTTTATTGATGCACGCCACAGGTGATGCAGGGCTGGAACGTCCTGGAGTTCGGGTCCCTGCCTTTGCAGGTAGTTGCATCACATACTCCCTTTAGGAAAGGACCTGTGAGGAGTCTCAATCCTCTTTCTCGTGCTGGCTGCAAGGCGGGTGGCACAAGGCAGCGTTTAGCAATGGGAGCAGGTGATGGGAGTCTCGGTTTGCTGCCTCTTCCTTTCTTGCTGCCCTGTTCTGGGACCTGGCATAGCAAATTGTGCCTGCATTTATACAAGCTGTACTTTCGATGCCGACTGGACCCGAATCTTTGGTGATAAAAGCTCGTGGCTCGCCAGGAAGGAAGGCTTGAGGTGTTTGGGCTTGAAATGCAGGTAATGGGAGTTTTCTTTGCAGCTGCTGCCTTAGGCCAAGTCCGTATGTGGAAGTTGGTACAGCTTTTAAAAGCGCTCATGAGACTGCCCGCTAGAAGCAAGGTCTATCTGCTGTTTTCCTGCTCATGCCGCATGCAGAAATAAGGTGGCAAAGCTGCCTTGCGGGGATCCCAGGCACCCTGCGGGGATCATGCTCCATGTCTCCAGTGTTGGAGGCCAGTGCGGGGTGCTGGTTGTCTGGTTTCAGCGCCTCCTTCCACATTTTGGGAAGCAAATTGGCAGGGCTGCTCGTCTCTGTCACTCTTGTACCCTTAACCTACCCACACCAATCCACCCGTGCAGCAAAACACCTGCAGCCTTTCAGGGGAGGGGACTGTTGGAGCAAACACAAGACAGATCGGTTCGAAGGCAAAGCTCCAGTGAGCATCCCTCCATCCAAACGACTGCCTGTGCTCCGTGCGACTGGCTTGAGACGGGTCAACCTCGGTTCTTGCTCTCCTCGGAGGCAGGTTGGAGAGTGGCAAGTGTAATTTATGCAGGCTCCACATGCCGTTAAGTGTAAAGTGATGGAAAGTGCGGTGGATCACTGCACCGGCACACTTGCACATCCTCCGCATTGCTATGCGAGTTCACGTCCGGTTCGAAGCCAGCCCTGAAAATACAAATAATAGCAGCGCTCCCAGCAAAAGCACTGTCAGTGTCAGGCGATGCCATGGGGTTTTGCTCTGGGTACCTTTCACAGCTTCTCAGCAGAGCATGCGAGCATAATTAGATGTCAAGTGATCTTTTGAGGAAATGCTTGGCTTTCATAATATCTGAACATTTCTCTAGCACCTTTGATCCCCAAGTGCTTTACAAAACTTGTATGTATACAAAGAGGAAACCTTTAGCCTGCCACTGACACTCAGCCACTGCTGGGGTGATGCACAGTAGCTGCTTAGCAGCAAAAAACAATGCTAAATAGCAGGCGGGGATGAGTATTGAAGGTGGAAGTTGTGTCAAAATGAAGCCACGGGGAGAAGGTAGGTATTCAGATCAGAATTAAGCTAGGATATATGGGCCAATGCCCTGGACTCTTGAGTAGAGATCCTCTCTGCCACCTGACGACCCACTAAGTGGTTTCTTTCCAAGCTCTGAGCTCCTGTCCTAAAGAAAGTATGATTTTAAAGATACAAGCTTGTAGAGGAAAGGGATCAAGCACGTCAACTTTCCTTGAGATGATGATTTTAAGATTTGCATTGGGCGGCCTTTTTATGATAGCAAAAAAAGTGGGCATCGCATATCACAAGATCAAAGCAAGCCGTTCGAATAACCGAGGCAGCTCTTGAGCTCGCTTGCTCTGAGCTATGCCAGTCGGTGGACCTTTCAGCAACCACGAAGTGGAGAAGCTGTACAAAACCTGCATCCAGCAATGACTTTTTCCATCGCTCGCTCCGGTGCTGGTGTCCTGTCGTTTAGCGTGACTCGCGCAACTGCAACGCCCGGCATTTGCTTCCAGCTTTCATTCGTGCACAATTCAATGCAAATGTAATTGCCCTCAAGTGTAGCTGCCTAGAGAAGAATCGCTGCAAAGCGAGATCTCAGTGTGGCACATTCATAGTAGGCCTTATGATAAGCACTTGCTTTACACAGCTATACATAGCTAGACCAAAGTGCAGGCCGTATTGAGCGAAGTCCAGGATCTTTCCTTTTGAGCTGCACCCTGTCTCTTTACGAGCATGAGCCATTCTTAGACAGTTGCTTGTGTCCCTGGAGGCATCCCAGCATATTTTGAACTGGTCCATATATCTCCATTGGGGTCAGTGGAAAGCTGGCTGGTCACAATGGCTCTGGCTGCTTTTTTTGTTTTCATCTATTAAAGATATATCTCTTAAATACTTCCCCAGCATTACTCTTTTGAACATCCCTAAGAAGATGTTCCCTGCTAATACCCTGGGCGCTCTCCCTTCCCAATCACAGGGTCCCTCTTAACATAGACAACATGCTTCCCAAAAGCTTGGAAACCCCAGATTTAATCTATTGACCCCTAAAACAGCATGCTATATACTAGTGGGAATCTGTGGACTTCAAAGTTAAGAGGACTCTTCGTCTTCGGGATGTGGTTTTGACAATAGGCGGCACAACGTCTCTTTAGATGAGTGATCATGCACGTGCATTAGGACCACGCGCTCACGCCCTAGCTTCTGGAGATTGGGATCGAGCCTTCAGCGCAGACAGATCAACTGGCTTCACAAGCTGTGGAAGAACATCGGCTTCCCGAGTGCTGCAACATGGTGGCGATCTCATTTCTTCCTCCTGGTGTAGCTTCAAGATGGGAAGAAACGGCTTTGTGGTTCCCCCTTCTGACAAAGGCCATGAGATGCAAGGCTGTGGGCATAATGGCAGTGTGGTGTCCTATAAATGACAGGCCAGCCCTCCCACTCCATAGAAGATCAAGCCAGAAGGGACCGTTGCAATCATCGAGCCTGGCCTTCTGCATCACGATGGACAGAGGACTTCCCAGAATGAATTGCCATTTGAGCAAGAACATGGCTTTTTGGGGGGCAAGGGGAAGAAACAAGCTTTCTGGCTTGAAAGATGTCTAATGATGGCAAATCCATCATCGGGCTGCTGAGTAAGGAGTTGCCTTGGTATTGCAGAGTGAAAAGTCCGTGTTTCGGGGTTCAGTTGTGTAGCCATGTCTTCAGCAGGTGCATCCACTTTATGGCAGGTGGGAGTGGGAGGACTGTAACAAGATGCCCTGGTGATAAGGTCCTTTAGTAGGTAAGCAGGTGTTAGGTGGACTTTCTTTCTAATGCAAAGGCTGCTTTGAGTTGAATTGGAAGAGTGGGGGATATGGATTTAGTTCCCAGTGTTAGTGCCTGGCCACGGCATCACAGCTAGTTTAAGTCTCCTTGGCAGTGGGGCATCAGGGAGGAGCAGTGATGCTCTAATGTTACAGAAAGGGAAACTGAGGCAGGGAGGTTGTCGCTTGCCCCAAGCCATGGAGCCAGGGCTGGAGTTGTCCAGCCTCCCCGTCCTGCACACTGCAAGCCTGGCTCCCCCCTCAGCACAACATAAAATCATTGGACTAGACACGATGTTAAACTCTCCTGCTTGACAAACCGTGATCCTCTCGGTTGCAGGGAGCCACAGGGCACCACAGCAGCAAGCTGCTGTGTAGTAAATTCATTGTGTATTGTGCAAGGGACCATTAGTTAGCTTATTATTAATACATGTGTGGGCTTTAATACACCGGTACCGTATCTGTCAGCATCTCTACCAGGTTTGCTTTTTGTCCTTTGTGTTTTCCCCAGACAAGCTTATACAATTAGTTTCTTCTTGTTTCCTAAATTATTTTTGCTGCTCCTAATTATTTCACACTCCATATAAAAGAGTTATTGGGGTGGGTAATGGGAGGCAAGGGATCGCATCGCCGGAGCATTGCAGCCAGCATGACTTTAAGGCAAATTTGATTTGTTTTATTTGTTTGTTTGGTAGCACAAGAGAAACAGGGGGACATTTCCAGGACGAGAGAGACCGTGGATCCGGCCCTAGAGGGTCAGAATCGGGCTTTGATATAGCAAGCAGAGAGCAGATTGGCCTTGCCATCTTTTTCACCTCGGCGCAAGGTGTGCTTATTTAGGATTAGACCGATCCATTAGCGCTCCCTTCGAGAAGTACACAGTCGTACCATATTTTTTTCCTTTCATTTCCATCTCTAACTCCCGTTCCTGTCGTTCTTTCTGTCCCCTCCTTTGGATGCATCTAATGAACTCCTGCTCGTGTCGGTGATGGTAATTAATTCGGAGGAGGATGGATCTCCGGCACTGGAGCTGAAGGGCATGAGCTTCATGCCCTGGGTAGGTGGCTGGCTGGAAATGTCGGTGTGTGCACTCGGGAGAAGCATTGATCTCTTCATTGGCACAACAGCCTCCAGTTTCCTGGTCACTGAGATGATGATTTGCCCTTGTGAGCTGCGTGTGGTACCGAGACTTCTTTATAGATTTGGATGCTGTGATGTTCCTATGCTCGCAGGACAAACTCAGTGGGGTCTTATCAACCCCTGCTGCTTTCAGATTTCTATATTGAAAGGGTGATAGTACCTCTGTCCCATCAACAATAGGGTTATCCAGAGAGAAACACTTTTTCCCACCCCCCCCAAAGACCATTGTCATGGCAGAAGTTTTCTTGCTTAAAATTTTAGGGGCCTTTTCTCCGCTCCAGAAAGCCCTTGTTCTCTGTGGTCTGACTGTTTCTGTGGGGACCATAGAGCCGTGGTTTTGCAGACCCCTAAAAAATATCTAATGGAGGTGCGGGCCTCTTTGGAAACTTCAAATGGAGGTACAGAACCATTTGCTTTCAATTGTGGGTAGTCGCATATTTTTGATTGATCCTGGTCACTTTTTGTAGACCCCTTAGGCATAATCTGATGAGTCCCGGGGGTCTGTGGACCACAGGTTGAAAGCTATTGTCATAGAGGGACTATGGCTGGATGGGAATGTGCCTTGTGATGAAGACACAGTACCAAGAGGAGAAGTGGATCCCATCCCTGGCTCTCCCATAAGTCATGGAACCCTTTGCCCTTCGGTTTTCCCCTCTGGTACAACGTAATGGTCACAAACTAATGGAGAACAGATTTAAGTTGGGTATCAGGAAAAACTTCATGGTAAGGGTGGCCAAAATTTGGAATGGGCTTCCAAGGGAGGTGGTGTTTTATCCTACCTTGGGGGTCTTTTAAGAGAAAGCTGGATAGGCATACGGATGGGGTCATCTGACCCCAGCGCTCTTTCCTGCCTAGGCAGGGGGTCGGACTCGATGATCTGTTGAGGTCCCTTCCGACCCAAGCATCTATGAATCTATAATATGAGGCTTAATTTCCATAAAGTACACCCAGGTCTTGGGTGGAAGGTGCTGTGTGACGGTACAAAGTATTCAGATTCATTCACAAGCAACGGCTGCACTTTTATCAACAGCAAACATTGCGGGGCGTTCAAGGAAGAGTGACCAAACCAGTCAAGGCCTGGAGGGACTCGCTCCCGGATGACGAGCTGAATGAATTGCTTAGCCATGCAACAACTGCATGGGTTTACTATTCAAGCAACATAAATCCTGGGAAGGGAAAGGGGTTGCTTTGAAGAGACGGGATGGAACTGAAGGGGAACATCATCCTAAAGGGTCCAAACAGCAAGATTTGAAAGAGTCTCCCAAGAGTAAATGGAAGCACCCTGTCTGCTAGGGATACTTATCTCTAGGCTTTCCCCAGCACCAGTTAAAGGACTGCAGGGAGCTATTCTGCCATTGGCAAGGAAATGGATGGCATAACACAAGAGGCCTCTTTCATTTCTAGCTTCAATAATCCTACGATCCCCAATAGAGACTAAGCTTGCACCATGTTGTGGGGCAGGGTGGAAATCTATCCGGAGGAAAAGAGTAACGGCCTAAATTCCTCTAAATAGCCTATTGGTCAGTTTTCCATGGGGCACTGGTGGGTTTTTAAGCTCTTCCCAGCCTTGAGAAATTAAGAGGGAGTGTCATGTGTATATATATTTATCTATTCGCTGCGTCTGGTTTGGGCGAGTCGAGGGGCCAGAGGAAGGCTCGTTGATTCAATGCATGTTCCATTAGAACCTTCTTGGGATTAGATCAGGTTAATGAAAGGAATAAATAGGGCTTTTGACATGATGTTTGGTTTTTTTACAGGACTGTATTGTTTTATGATGTTTTATGAGAAGCACTTATACTACTCTTCGGGCGAGAGATTATTGCGCCTTTTATAAAAAATAAAAGAAAACCCACTTCTCTTTCTTTTTCTCTCCATTGCTAAGTAGATGCTGTGTTTGTTTGCGGTCATCATTTCCCAGTAGAAATGTTACATGCTGGAGCACTGCCTGGAATGAAATGGCTTCAGAGCACAGGAGGATGGAGGGGGGGGGAGGGGAAAAAAAAAAATAAAAGCCTGAAGAGTAATTAAGTATCGTTAGGGAGATGAACTAGTACATTCTCTAGAAAAGAAAAAAAAAAAAGAAAAAAGACCCCAAATTGCATGTGTGAAATCCTAAAAGCCTAATCAAATCCTATTTGAAAATATCACTCTGTTAGTAAGCTTCGTACCGGGGCCTCGGAGAGCTCTGCCAGCCGTAATCCAAGCATCGGACCACGTATTTTGGATACTCCAGTTTTGTGCATCCTTTGGCCGGTAGGTAAAATAAGGCATATGGGCGAAGAGAAAGTTTTTCAGATGTGAGCCTTGGTTAAAACTTGGCCCTCCTTAAAATGCATCGTACTGAATGACTAGGACCTGAACTTCTGAGCACTTCCAAAATCAGCAGGAGTTGCAAATGATGCTTATGTTGCATTGCCACTGCACCCAGGCCTCTGTTATCCAGCTTCAGACAAGGTTTTACTGAGATATTTAAGTGCTCCCCACTGGGCACTCCCTGTCTTGGGAAACTGTGTAGAAGGGTCCTTTGGAAGTGGAAGAACTCCAGTTCCTCCTCCTCCTCCTCCTTCACATGTGCTTTGAAAGGAAGGACCTGAGCCATAGGGTAGCAAAAATGGTTCAGAAGCCATTGCACATGAATTATGAGGAGAGACTGTAATAGCTGGGTTTATTTAGCTTGGAAAAGAGAAGACCGAGGGGGGGATTTGGTAGCAGTCTTCAAGTCCCTGCAGGGGGGCTGCAAAGAGGATGGAGCTGGACTATTCTCAGTGAAGGCAGATGACAGGACAAGGTGCAATGGGCTCCAGTTGCAGCAAGGGAGGTTGAGGTTGGATATTAGAAAAAAAAAAATTCTCATTGGGAGGGTGGTGAAGCACTGGAATGTGTTACTAGAAAGGTGGGGGAGTCTCCATCCTTGGAGGTGTTTAAGACCCAGGTAGAGAAAGCCTTGTCTGGGATGATGTAGTTGGGGCTGGTCCTGCTTGGAGCAGGAGGTTGGACTAGATGTGACCTCCTGGGGTCCCTTCCAGCCCTAATCTTCTATGATGGTATGATATTGCAGGAGATTTCCACCCAAACAGCTTCGCAGCCTTGAAATGGTGCTGGTCTGTTGAGAGAGGAAGCCTATTTTGGAGAAGCACTTCAAGGAGAATAGGCAAGGCTCCTTTGCAAGCAACAAAGTGCTGGCCTATGGCATGACCAGCTGCTGTTCTAGCTCTGACATCTGCCAATGCGCCTCCAAGCTGAGCTGTAGCATTTCGTGCTGATTCATGCTGTGCCCTAGCGCACAGCTGGTACCAACCGGATCCGCAATGTTGACAATCTTCCAGGCACGTTGGTTCTTTCAGACTCAGCCATTTCCATTCGTGCTGAAGACGGTCCGAGGTATGCCTCTATTGCTGCCACAGCTGAGCATCCATCATGTAAACTGTGTTTCTCTTTGCAACACTCCTGAGAGGAATGTAGTCCATTTTACAGATGGGGAAACTGAGGCACGTAGACATTAACAGCCATGCCCAAGCTTCTATAGGGAGCCTGAGGCAGAGGATGGAATGAAATGTGGATCGCCCAAATTCTAGGAGATTATCTTCATCCTTGCAATCGTCTTGATGGCTTTATGGCGTGAGCAAATGTCCATCCGCTCCCTCCAGTTCATTTATGTTTTGACCGAGAGCAATTTTGAGTAGACACTTTTTGAGGCAGAAGGTGAGCAGATTCGCCCCGGTATCTCACCCCCCACCCTTCTGTTCACCTTTAATATTTTGTTGTTAATGGATTAAACTCAAAAGGATTAGCCATTTCAATTTATATTCTGCTGCTTTCTGCATTTAACGTTCTCACTGTAAGTGATGAATTATTGACTATTTAAATGTGACTACAAACAGTCTGAAAGATGTCTGCCTTTGCATTCGTGATGCTAGATCTGGTGTTATAGGTCAACATTTTCCTCTCTCTTTTCAATTAACCATCAGAATGCCACCCTCCAGCTCAGGCCTGCTAGCCCAGGACCCTAGGCTGGGTGTGATCTCTGGCATTTAATGGTCCAAAGAGGCCCTAGGGTTAAATATAGTTAAGTGCGTGAAATTTAACCTATATTATTGATATTGGGTCCAGACCAAAGTGTCTGCAAAGTGGCTTAAAAGGAAGAGTTCATTATAGAATAAAGCACCTTGGCAGGAGCCCAGCTCCACCTGCCCTTAAAATTGTTCCTGATTTTTCTCTTGGTAATTAAATAGGTTTAAATATAAAGGCTGCAGCCTTTGGGTCTCAGGGGGGTTTCCTTTGAAAAAAATAAGTAAGGGTTAAAAAAGGTGCTGGGTGCCTGGAGGAGAGAGGGAGCATGGTCAGCAGGGAAGGAGCACGCGGAGCCTCTTCAGTGCTAAATCTGCCTTGGGTATGGCGGGAAACTTTTTAGTGGGGTCGTGGCATGCCCGTGGCTGAGGGGTAGGTGCATATTTGACAGGCAGGTGTGCTGTCAGGTGCTAGGAGTGTTGTACTGAGGTGGAGAAGCTGTCTTATAAAGGGGGAAGAGGGCCTCTCCATATGCAACTCCTGTTCAGCCAGGGTCGGACAGTCCAACCTGGGATGTTTGGTGGCCAAGAGGTGTGGAGCAGGTGGAAGCTAACTTTGCAAGGGGGCTTGGTACCTTCAACTTGCAAAGGAAAGGAAGGATGGTTGTGTGGGTGTGGTGTTGGGGCAGGGATAAGATCAAGTTCAGGTCTCCTGAGCCCCAAGCCAGACTCCCAGTATGACCTTGGGTGGTAAGCAAGTACCATCCTTTGCAGACCTTGCTGTGAAATTAAGGTACTCTTCTCTCCTCCCTCCATAGCCATAACCCTGTCTGCTTTGCCTGTGAGCTGTTTGGGACAGGGACAGTCTCTTGCTATTTATTGGTAGGGGAGCTAGCATGTTGGTTGGAGATATTGGAGTGGGAAGGATGACTTTCGGGGTCTTGCTGAGAAGCTATGGAGTCCATCCAGGTTCAAAGCCTGTTAGCCTCCAGTTCCAAGTCTCATCTGCACATTGGCTTGAAAGCAAATAATTTCCCATCCCCACATCCATGCTTAAGTGACTGTCCTCTAAGCAATGCACTGTGGGAGGATGTGCATGTCTCAGGGAAAATGTTGATAGCACACACCCCGAAGAGGGAGACGTAACTCAGGTGGGCAGAAAACAGAAACATATTTTCATAAAATAAAGCTGCATAAGCCCCAGGATGCCAGTAAGAGATGGGTGCATGTCCGTACTGCAGGAAAGCTTTTACCCTCTGATTTTTGTATTCAGCCATTTAGAAATAAAGCAACTTTCCCAGAGCAATCTCCACATTGCGTTTTGGCACTAGTATACCTGCTGCTTTTGGAGGATGTGTGCATGGGGGGGCAGGTTTAAAAAGGCACGTCGATATGTCACATCAACTTTTTTTTTTTATTTTTATGCCCTGTAAAAAGGAATGGTTCATAAACAGAAACGCATGACTTGGGGTGTGAATGGGTTTTGTAAGTCCTGTTCTCAGTGGTGCTTGGATATTAGGGGGTGCGGGGGGCAGGAGGGGAGAGGCGATGTGTGCATGTGAGGAGCCAGAGCAATCCAGGTAGCCTTCTGGACAGAGATGACCTTGGCCTTTCTCTAACCTGCCAACCAAATAAGCATGCCAGAGGAAATGCACCAAAGGGGTTAAAAGGGAAAATCAAGCCTTGCCACATAGGGATGCTGAGGATTTCTGCCCCTGCTCAGCTATGCGAGCTGGCTCTTGGGCCATGCAGTCTCAGGAGTTAGGATGAGGATCTGGAACATTGAACTTGTATCCCCAGACCCGCTAGCTGCGTGGTTTCTTTTGACCTGTTTAGTCTTGTTTTAGCAACGGGGAAACTGAGGCAAGCCATTCACTCTGGAGCTTTGAGGCTTGCTTGGCTTCTGAAAGCCTTTTGCCATCTTTGAATAAAAGACACGATACAAGCGCTAAGTATTAATACCTCTGTATAATGTTGCATATCTGTGCTTCCACACAAATTCATATGCCTGCTGTGTCATGCATATAAATTCACAGGCGTATAGTATTATGCCAGAGTGTTAATAATACCCATGCAGGCTCCAACACCGTCTTTTGTCTGAGGATATCAAAACGCTTTCAGAAATGAAGTAAGCCTCTCGCACGTGGGGTAGCAAGGTAGAAAGGTTTTTATTGGCAGGAGTTTGGGGACAGTTGGACTTCCTGTGTGGTAGAATCACTCTTGAATGACAAAAATCAATCCCAAATGAATGCCAATAAAATATGTCTTCCACCCCAGCACAACCCTGTATTCTAAATGCAACCAAAGTATGCGAGAAGATTTCTTTGTTTTTTATTTTAATATTTATTGGACTTTTTTTTTGAATTCTCATATCTTTGTAATATTGGACTGTCTCAAAATCCCAGCCAAGATTGATGGGCTCCATTGCAGCAGGTGCCGTATGAATACATGGTGACACTGCAAACTAATAAGGAATAGGACCGTCTAAATACGCAAGGAGGCCAAGGGGTGGGAAGGGAAGTGGATGCATCGAGAGGTGAAGGGACTTTCTCAACAGTTTAGTGGCAGAGCCATGGTTACAATTCTGGGTTTTCTGATTCCTTATCCACCAGAGCCTGCAAAAAATGTTCTTACTGCAATGAGCCTAACAGTACAGATCTGAGGGAGATTTATAACTGTAATAAACACTCCAGCACTTGGTAAGTTAAGGTAAAAGAGGCTTTCTGCATGCCCAAAAGGAGTGTGTGTGTGCGGGGGGGGGCATGTATTTTCTACCATTTCCCTGAAGAAGCAAGTTTTTGTTTCCAAGACAGAAACACCGACATTCCCACCTTGGTTGACTCTGAGTTTGCACGTGCAAACTCCCTGCATGCGGGTAGCAGAGAGAAGGGAAGAGGAGTCTAGGACCAGTGTGTTTCTGGAGGGGATTGGCAGACTGAATTTTTCCTAAGTGAATCTCTTATACCCCTGGGAGGAGGAAAAAATAATAACTCAGGTTTTTTAGAAGCAAATGAATCAGGAGTCAGGAGTGCCATTTTCCACGCAGCTACTGGTATGTGCTGGGCACCGTGACTTTCCTCAGCAGTTGACAACCCAGCGGTAGGACACCGACTCTCTGCATCTGATCCTACCTGTGTTGTTTAATGCAGGGACAGTCCTTTAGCATTGCAGCCTGGCTCTTTGAGTATAGGCACAAGGCCCAGGAAAGATGGGAAAAACAAAAAGACTTTGTATAATGATGCAGGATGAGTATGAGCTGGGGAGCAAAGTGTGGGGGAGAGTGGGTTAACTATTGATTCCTTTCCTGAAACCATGGAGCAAGGGGTCATGCTTTCTCCTACAACATAGATCAGCAGCTCATAGATGAGAGCAAATCTCTGTTGAACAGGCCATTTAGGCCTCTAGATCAGTCTCTTTTCTTGCAGTGTTTCCAATTCTTTGACCTCAGCCCACCAATGACACATTGGCCTTTCAAGTTAAATTCCTCCTGTTGGGATTGAGACCCATACATGCTTCCTGTGTAGGTCCAGCCCCCAGAGCTTGGGTCCTGCTCATGATAATCTGTTGGTACTAGCCTATGCTTCCTGGGCTTGTGCTTCAACCTGAGACTTCACGAAACCAAGACTCATCTCGGTCCTCCTAGTATGGTAGAAGAGCAACGAGGCAGAGAGTTGGGTTTAGCAGCTTTCTTCCTAGCGCGGGGTGGCTGGCTGCAGTTTCACGGGGGTGGGAAAGAGAGAGAGAGAAATGAAAAGTCTTAAAAGCAAAGTAATGGTACCGCAAAGCATGGTGGGTAATGGTATGCAAACGACAGAAAGGCAATAAAATTGCTGGAGTAGCAATTTTAGCGGTATGACCCTTACATTAAGGAATTTGCCTTTAAAACTTAACCTAAAGAAAATAAATCTAATTGATGGATGGGGAGCGAAGCAAGATTTGAAAGTATGTTTAAAATAAGTAAAATATTTGCCTTTCGTCTCGGTTTGCAAGCGTGGGGGGCTGGGCAGGGTTTGCTCGGAGAAGTCGCATGGGGGGGAGAAAGCTGGGCTTGGATCCCCGCGCGAGCAAAGGGAAAGGTTGCGCTGCGGTGCATCGGCCCGGCACGTGAGACGGGTTGCGAATATTCCCGAGGCGCGGTGATTGACATCATCAAGTGCACTGGCTGTTCCTAAGCTCTTGTCTGTCTCCGGCCTGTTTGACAGCAGAGCAAAAGGTCAGAGAGAAATTAATCCGCTGTAAATGAAACTAAATGGATTGCAGGGTGCTTTTTGTGACAAGAGTAAGTGGTGGAGGACTTCAGCGTGCAAAGGGCTGCAATTTAGGCCATGCCGGCTGTACCGGGTCATTCATCTTTCGCACGTAAAATGAGACAAACCTTATCCTTCCATCGGAAGAAGGAGACCAAGCAGGGAAGGGATGTTTTTAGCAATTTAACCCCAGGGCAGCTACTTTCTGAATAACCAACCATTAACGTGCCACTCACACCCCTGCCGAAGGATAGGAAAAGGGGAGAGGGGGTTAATTGTTGAAATTCGGGCTGCCTGGGTCTTAATTTAACACTGCTAACCTGCTTGCTGGCTCTCAAAGGAGGGGGCAAATGTTGCATTTGACTGATGCTTGAATGGCAATGAACTCGGAGAGACAAGGCAGATGCTGGAATAGGAGCGGAGACGTGGGTTGTATTCTGGACCGTTAGCCTGTTGTGTGACTGTAGGGTCTCTCTTGCTCACCAGTCTTTCTCTTCCCATTATGAATGATTATTTGCATTGTTGACCAGCGCTGCAGTGTGCTAGTGCTGTTGCAAAGCACAGTTGCCTTCCCCAAGGGGCTTCGAGTCGGAGACCAGATGCTGACTCCAGCACGGGGATACAATGCATTGGCATCAGTCAGTATGATAAGCAGTACTCTCGACCCCGTTATCCATTTAGACGGTTAGTCCCTTTGAGAAGGCATGGTTAGTTCCTCTAGGTGTATGCACAGCTCCTAGCACCAGAGAGCCCCAATCCTGGTCACAGCGCCTCGGTATTGCTATCACATAAGTGTGATCCTCTTGAAATGAGGTCAAATTAAACATGTGTGAATGTAGAGAGCTAGCTCCTTGTCTCAGAACTTATAATGATCCCAGCTGCCGTCCTAGCAGTGCCAAAATCTGTTGTGTATAAATGAATGGATATTTCAATGCTTAGATACTCCAGTGATGGATGCGGTGGGGAAAAAAAACAAACCCTAAACTAGCTGGAAAGGTATGAATAAATGTCTCGGCAGTGCCTATCAATAGGCAGTGGCTGCTGCTGACATGCTGTGTCTCAGTGGGCTAACAGTAAGGTCTTTAAGTAAAAACAATTATTGAATGTATGATGTCTAAGTCCATTAGTTGTATACTATTATTGACTGACGTTAGATTAAAAAGCATGTCCTTATTACTCTCTCCTGTCATTAACTTGCCAGGAAAGGTCAGTCAAGAAGTATATTATTACTAAATTGTATACTCGCACATCTGTAGCTGTGCTAGGATAGACGAGGCAACCGAGGACCAAAGCCAAACTTTGGGGAAGTCCAGGCTCTACTTTTATTTGCTCCAAATACTTTCATAGGCAAAGAGACTGTGCCCCAGGCTGGATCTGGACCGTGGGGCTCCTTGCAAGCCGGATCCAGCCTGCGGCGAGGAGCCCCAGGCGGCAGCAGCAGCTCCTGCTCTGGTTCCAGCATGGGGCACATGGTGGGGGCCAGCAGCTGGGCAGGTAGGGCTGCAGCAGTGCAGATGGTTAAAACATCTGGAAAGCATCTACAGAGCAACCCTTGCTCACCCCTCCAGCTCCTGATCTCCATGCCACCTGAGCGTGAGGGGCCTGGATTGTGTGGCCACCGGTAGTCCAAAAGCCATATGTTTGACCCCCCTGGTCTAAACGCAGGAACTTACAATGGAGCGGGAGGAAAGAAGTGCTGCTTTCATTTGCCAGATGACACAACACAGTTCAGACCATTTAAGCCGCCATCCTTCCAGTCTAGGCATAACGTGCAGTTCTGGCTATTCTTCTGCAAACCAGCCAGAGCCTATTTTGACTTTTCCCCAGCTGTCCAGGATACATCTCGCTCCTTTTCAAGCAGGGGATCAAGTGCTTTGGGATCTTTTAGCACACATGCTGAAGTAAGCAGCATGGCCTACTCCTCTCTTGGGCATTGACTTTATGCAAAGCTTGTCTTCTCCACTTTGTGACTGGGCATGCGATGCTGGAGACCGCGGTGTGGGCAAAGGAGAAGGGAAGGAGGAGACCAAAATTGCAAAACTTCAGCTTCAAAGCCAGAAGTTTCCCTAAAGTACAGGGCTTTGGGGAGGTAGAGTTTGATTCAGGTCTGTCTCTAGAAGGAACTTAGTTGTGCCAGCGGGGACAAAAGAAAAATAGCAGAAAAGAAGGAAATTGGCCAAAACAATCAAGGGAGAGAAACTGCAATCTTGGCTGTGGATCTTTTTTCCTTGCCCCCCCAACCCCCACCCCCTGTTTTTGGTTTTCTGTCTTGAGGGGGAAAAAAATGGGTGCCTAAGTAAAAAAACTGCCCTCCAGCAACTTCAGGATGCACAACCAGCACTTACTCAGCAGATCACCACAGGTCTCATTGATCTTGGCAGTATTACAGGGGTTATATTTCCAAATGGTTGAATGGTTCTTGAACATTTTCTCCCTTATACTAAGCAGAAACAGCTTTGTTCTTCCTCCCTGCACTCCCTCCCCTCCCACCCCATCATATGGGTCTTTCCCTTCCCACCAGTGCTTATTCTTACCATGCAACGATCTCCCGTGACTTTGATTTCAAATCATGCTCTTTGATCAAGTGATTATCCCTTTTCCCTATGCTGGCTGCCTGCAGGGACCACAAAGATCCCTCCTATCCTCTTCTTTTTCCTCCCAGATTTAATTTCTGGGGATCCTGCATCCCCACTCACTACTTTCCTCTGAAGCACTGAGCACTGGCTGGAGATGAAAGCTTGGGTCAACCAAGTGGGTGCTTCTAATGGTAATGGGGGACCTCCCAGAGGCCTGCTTACACACTAGAGGTTAAACTACTCATGACATTTGGGGTCAGAAAGTAGTTTTTCCCCCAGAGCAAGATCCGATTATCATCTTAGTTCATGCCCCGTAGAAGAGAGGAAGGAAGAATATCTCCTAGGGTCACTGAAATGTATGGTGCATAAGAAATTCCCTGTAGTCACAACGGTGGCTCCACTTCCTCTCCAGTGGGTTTGTGTTTCTGGTGCAAGAGAGGGGCCAAAGTGGACGCTTTTGTGGGTAGAAGGGTCAAATAGCTGTCTGGAGCAGGAGGGGACTGGGCCTCATCCTCTGTGATGCACCGCACAGTCCTATCTTCCTTGGAGGAACGTAACAAAAATCTCCGAAAGCATCCAACCGTATGAGCTGAAATCCCATTTTCAAAGCAAGACTTAAACTGCTAGAATGCCTTAAGCATTTCTGAAAATGGAAATTAAGCTCCTAAATCACTTGGGGACTTTGTGAAAATTTTGCCAATTCTTTTATTCCACTCCTTTCTCTTCTCAAGGGACAGTGCCACTTTCAAAGCTTCAGGAGAGAGTCAGGTCATCTGGTTACAGCTCTAGACTGTTCCTCAGCTCGTCCACTACCCTGGGAATGTGACAAGC